>NC_057722.1:43749483-43760019 GCF_004010195.1 Chiloscyllium plagiosum | reverse complement strand
GACTAGTAAGGAGGTGGGGTGGGACTCAGGGAGATGCTGAAGAGAGAGATCAATCTGAGACTAGTACAATTGAGAAAAAAATCGAGTCAAACATTCAGGGCAGGCAGGTACAAAGCAGAGAACAAAGTAGGACTGATAATTTAAACTACATTTATTTTAATGCAAGAAGCCTAGCAGGGAAGGCAGATGAACTCAGGGTATGGTTAGGTACATGGGACTGGGATATCATAGCAATTACAGAAACATGGACTGGACTGGCAGCTTAATGTTCCAGGATACAAATGCGACAGGAAGGACAGAAAGGGAGGCAAGTGAGGAGGGAGAGAGGCATTTTTGATAAAGGGTAGCATTACAGCTGTGCTGAGGGAGGATATTCACGGAAATACATCCAGGGAAGTTATATGGGTGGAACTGAGGAATAAGAAAGGGATGATCACATTATTGGGATTTTATTATGGACTTCCAAATAGTCAGCAGTAAATTAAGAAACAAATTGGTAAGGAGATTTCAGTTATCTGTAAGAATAATAGGGTGTTTATGGCAGAGGACTTTAACTTTCCAAACATAGACTGGGGTTGCCATATTGTTAAGGGTTTAGATGGAGAGAACTTTGTTAAGTGTGCACGAGAAAACTTTCTGATTCAGAAGGTGGATGTACATACTAGAGAAGTTGCAAAACTTGACCTACTCTTGGGAAATAAGGCAGGGCAGGTGACTGAGGTGTCAGGGGGGGAGGAACTTTGGGGCCAGCGACCATAACTCTATAAGTTTTAAAATACTGATGGAAAGGATAGACCAGATCTAAAAGTTGAAGTTCTAAGTTTGAAGAAGACAAATTTTGACAGTATTAGGCAAGAACTTTCAACTTACCACTATTTAAGAAAGGTGGTAAGGACAAGCCATGGAACTATAGATCAGTGAGCCGACGTTGCTGGTGGGAAAGTTGTTGGAGGGAATCCTGAGGGACGACATGGGTTTGTGCATGGGACATCATGTCTTATGAACTTGATTGAATTTTTTGAAGAAGTAACAAAGAGGGTTGATGAGGGCAGATTGGTGGGCGTGATCTATCTGAACTTCAGTGGGGCATTCGACAAAGTTCCCCATGAGAGATTGGTTCGCAAGGTTAGATCTAATGGAATACAGGGAGAACTAGCCATTTGGATACAGAATTGGCTTAAAGGTAGAAGATAGAGGGTGGTGGTGGAGGGTTGTTTTTCAGACTGGAGGCCTGTGACCAGTGGCATGCCACAAGGATTGGACCTGAGGCCACTACTTTTCATCATTTATATGAATGATTTGGATAGGAACATAGGAGGTACAGTTAGTAAGTTTGCAGATGACAATAAAATTGGAGGTGTAGTGAAGAAGAAGGTCACCTCAGATTAAGTTTAAATTAGATAAATGTGAGGTGCTGCATTTTGGAAAAGCATATCAGAGGAGGATTTATAGACTTAATGGCAAGGTTCTTGGGAGTGTTACTGAACAAAGAGACCTTGGACTGCAGGTTCATAACTCCTTGAAAGTAGAGTCGCATGTAAATGGGATAGTGAAGAAAGTGTTTGGTATGCTTTTCTTTATTGCAGAGCATTGAGTATAGGAGTTGAGAGGTCATGTTGTGGCTGTACAGGACGTTGGTTACGTCACTTTTGGAATATAGTGTGCACTTCTTGTCTCCTACCTATCGGAAGGATGTTGTGAAACTTGAAAGTTTCTGAATTACAAGGATGTTGCCAGGTTTGGAGGATTTGAGCTACAGGGAGAGATTGAATAGGTTGGGGCTGTTTTCCCTGGAGCTCGAAGGCTGTGGGGTGACCTTAAAGAGGCCTATAAAATCATGACGGGCATGGACAGGATAAATAGACAAAGTCTTTCCTTGCGGTTAGGGAGTCCAGAACTAGAGGGCATAGGTTTTGGGTGAGAGGGGAAAGATATAAAAGGGGCAGCTTTTTCATGCAGAGGGTGGTACGTGTAAGGAATGAGCTACCAGAGGAAGCGGTGGAGGCTAGTAAAATTGCAACATTTAAAAGGCATCTGGATGGGTATATGAATAGGAAGGGTTTAGAGGGATATGTGTCAAGTGTGGCAAATGGGATGAGATTAGTTTGGGATATCTGGTCGGCATGGATGAGTTGGACCGAAAGGTGTGTTTCCATGCTGTACATCTCTATGACTCTATGACGTCACCCTTTGTGTTCTACCTTCAAGCCAATTTTGTGTCCAATTGACAAGCTCTTCCTGAATCTCATGTGATCTAACTTTACTAATTAGTCTACCATGCAGAACTTTGTCAAAGGCTTTACTACAGTCCATGTAGACAATGTCTATTGCTCTGCCCTCATCAATCTTTTCGGTTACATCCTCAAAAAAACTCAATCAAGTTTGTGAGACATGATTTCCCTCACACAAAGCCATGTTGATTTTCCTATCTCTCAGACTCCCCACCAGCAACTTACCCAACACTGATGTCAGACTCACAGGTCGACAGATTCAGGTTTCTCCTTACAGCTTTTCTTAAAAAAAGGTATAACATTAGCCACCTTCCAGGCATCGAATACCTCACCTGTGGCTGTCGATTTTATACATCCCTCTGCTAGGAGCCCTGCAATTTCTTCCCTAACTTCCCACAATGTTCTGGGATACACTTGATCAGGTCCTGGAGATTTATCCACCTTTATGATTCTTAATACCTCTAGCATTTCCTCTTCTGCAATGTGGACTGTTTTCAAGACATCGATATTTATTTTCCCGAGTTCCTTACCCTCCATTTCTTTCTCCACAGAGAAAAGATGCAAAATACTCCTTTGGTATCTCTCCCATCTTTTGTGGTTCTATACATATATGACCTCATTGATCTTTCAGGGGCCTAATTTTCTTCCGAGTTGCTCTTTTGCCCTTATGTACTTTTATAATCTCTTTGGATTATCCTTAACCTTATTAAAGCAGTCTACAAGCCCTATATAATTAAAATGTAATAACCTTAGTTTTTTTCAGCAATTCCTTTCATTCTAAAGGATAACATCCCATTACCTTTTTAATTACTCTCTGTACCTGGTATTATTTTTTGTGATTCATACAAGAGAATATCTAAATTCTTCTGCACCTCAGAATTAGGACAGAACACCAGCAATTGTACTGAAGAGTTGGTGCTTCAGAATTTGTGATGGTCCTATCCAAGCTATTGCAGTACAGCTACAACACTGACTCTTACCCAACAATGTGAAGATGTTCACAGGTATGTCTTGTATACAAAAAGCAGGACAAATTCAAAACAGTTAATTACGACTCCATTTGTCTACTCTCAATCATTAATAAAGTAATGGAATGTGCCATTGACAGTGCAATCAAGCACCACTTTCCTAGCAAAAGCTTACTCACTGGCACTCACTTTAGGCTCTATCAGGGCCAGTCTGCATACTGACCTTGTTACGCCCTGGTTCAAACATGCGCAGAGGAGCTGAATTCCAGCAGTGAGAGTAACTGCCCTTGCCATCAAAGCCACATTTCATCGAATGTGTCATCAAGGAGCTCCAACAAAACTGAAATCAATGGGAATTGGGGGTAAACTCTCCAGTGGTTGGAGCCATACTTGAAACAAATGAAGATAGTTCTGGTTGTTGGAGATCTGTTATTTCAGCTCCAGGGCATCTGTGCAGGAATGGTGGAGGGTGGTATCTTAGGCCCAAATATCTTCAGCTGCTTGATCAATGACCATCCTTCCATCATAAAGTCAGAAATGGCAATGGACACTGATAATTGCACAATGTTCAACACCATTTGTGACTCCTCAGTTATTAAAGTGTACCATGTCCAAACACAGAAAGGTGCACCAATCACCATGTATGGGGTGAAAAATGGCAAGTAACATTTGTGCCACACAAGTACCAGACAATTACCATTTCCAGCAAGACAGAATCTAGCCATTGCCGTTTGGTGAGTATGGTGAGTAATTGACTACCTCACTCCCCAAACCCTGCCCACCATCTGAATGAGTGCAACTCCAATAACACTCAATGAGTTTGACACCATCCAGAACAAAGCAGCCTGCTTGATTGGCACCACATCTATAAAGATTTACTCCTCCCATCACCGATGCACAGTAGCAGCATTGCATACCATCTCCAAGATACACTACAGAGATTCACTAAAGTTCCTTAGTTCCTGCACCTCTGACTTCAAACTAAGACCACTTGCAGCTCAAAGAACAGAGATAGCAAACACATGGGAGCACCACAAACTTGTAAGTTCCCTTCCAAACCACTCCCCATCCTGACTTGGAAATATATCACTGTTCCTTTATTGTCACTAGATCAAAGTTCAGGAACTTGCTGCCATATGGCATTGTAGGTCTACCTTAATCAAATGGATTGCAGCATTCAAGAAGGCAGCTCACTAGGAAAATGGGAGAAGGGCAATCAATGTTCACCCAGCTAGAAGCATCTATATTCCAAAACTGATTATTTTTTTAAAATGGAGTTATTTTTTGTTTCAGTGACATCCTACTTCTTTTTATTCTACCTGTCAAAGTGAACAACCTCACATTTGCCCACTTTACACTCCCTCTATCAGAGTTTTGGCTATGCACTTGACCTGTCTGTATCCATCTGTAGGCTTCTTATGTCCTTTTTACAACATACTTCCCAACCTATCTTTGTACCATCAACGAATTTAATTCCTATACCTTCAATCCCCTCATGTAAATCATTGATATAAATTATTGAAAGCTGGGACCCTAGTATAGACCCCTACTGGACTCTACTTGAACTATCCTGACAATCAGGGAAAAAAACATTTCTGCATACTCTCTGTTTTCTGAATTATCTATCCAACACTAACATGTAATCCCCTTTGCCTGAGATCCTACTTTGTACAATAGACTTTTATAAAGCAATAAGTGAAGTCCAACCACAATACATCTATAAGTACTCCTTTATCCACAGCCGTTTTACTCCTTTGAATAATTTCAGTAAATTGGTAAGACATGGTTTGCATTTCACAAAACCATGGTGATTCTTTCCGATTTGCATCTCAATGCCCAGCTGCACACTCTTTTAGTAAGCAATTCACTGTGGAAACCTATCACAAAATATTGGAAATGACTTGGCACAAACCACTGACAAGTGAACCATCTAGTCTACAATGACATCTAGCAAAGATACAGAGTATGATTCTAATACATGCTAAAAATCTGTTACTAAAACAGCAACTCCTCTGGACATAAGCTTACCATCAAGGTAAATTTATCATCATGTCTAGAAGCTAAGGTAGGATAACCCTGCCATGTCACCACCTGTCTATGTTCTCCTTTACAGGACAGCTTTCTTCAAAAACATAGGAGGTCAAGATCTTGCATAACTGACAAACAAGTGTAGATCCTCCTGTTACATAAAGACCATGGTTACTTGCAGTGATATCTGAAATTTCAGTGAGTCTAGATGTTATACTGTCATAACTTTGAATGAACCCATGTTGAGGAGAATCAAAAGCGGACTCATGAAAATGTACAATACTCAAATTGCACACAAAACATACACAAAAATATGTGTAGATAATGAAAGTGCAGAAGACCATCGGGCCATCAACATTCTAACAACACTTAGGATGTCAATATACTAAGAGTTGAGAACATCCAGAGTGCAGTCTAAATCTCTGGAAGGTTGTACCATCAAAAGATCTAGAAGTTTATCAAATTATACAGACTCTTAGACTCTTATACTTTGAAATGTTTCAATTATTGTTTCTCTATAAATAGTTTTGCAATTACCATAATGTGCACACATTTTCACTCTTAACGTGTGTAATTTTAACTTGGGAAATTAATGTAGAATCTATAATATTGCTTGAAGAGTTCCATTGCTATAAGTCCTTAATAAGCTAAAGAGCCAAGGACCAAGTTGTGAAACATGATCAACTGCCATGTTCAGTTCAGTCAGAAGTACCGGAGCAGGAGTTTGGAGATATAATTCTCTGCAACTCCAACTTATAGTCCAAGCTGATAATAAACCATTCGAGCTTTTCAGGTAAACTGAATACACACTACTTAATCTGCACTACTTAATGACAACACAAGAAAACATGATAGTGGTAATAGCAAAATGTATACATTCTTTCATTACAATGTCATTTTGGCCAAATTTCCACTCCTTTAGTAAGTTTTGTTTTAGAAAAATTACAGTTAAAAAAAGGCTTCTATTGCAAATCAGTCATTTGAAGGAAATGTACAGTGATGAGTTGTGATGTCAACTCTAATTGACTTGCATTGATTGTGATAGAAATCAGAAGGAAATAATGCTTGGGATGTAATCTCCTCCTGATGCTGAAGTGAGACTACATTGATTATTCAATAAATAACCACTTTACTGTCCCAATGGCAATTGCAAACAGCTTGACTTATTGAAGTTGGCCTGTTATACCTCATGCAAAAAGTCTGTCTTTTCTGTGACAGAAAGTTAGCTGCTCAACCTTTAATCTTTTCATCTTTCTCCTCTCTAGAATTTTCAGTGAGCATCATCAAGAGAGAGAGATTGGAGTTTTCACAGATGAGTGAGTAAATTCTCTGTGGTGGATTTTCAGCTCAGTTTTATCACTTAGAATGTCAGTCTCTTGCAGTTGGATGTAAACATGTTTGAAAAGCTTCAACAAATCCATAGATTTTGTTGGAGATATCTTTTCAAATTTTGTGTTTGGATGTTGTGTGAAAAGACTTCCGGAAAGGGCACGCAAGATGTGAGTTATTGGTCAGCCTCAAATGTATTAGTGAGTTGTCCCCAGTTGTTCATAGAATATAGCAGGGAACCTCTTTCCTCATGCATTTTTTAACCACATAAGGCTATGCAATGATACAGAAGAAACAACACAACAATGTCACAAAAACAAACTACAGACAGCTAGCTGGTAGTATCTCCTTCTGAGAAATAGACTGTCATGAGATGCATAAGCCTTCATAGAAAATGAATAACCAGCATGGCTTGCAATGATAGTCCTCAGACTGTACTTAAAAGAAGCAACAAAATAGGAGATACAAAAATACATAAGGCATCCCCAAGGAAAGACACTGCCAGACAACAGTAGGCTGTATTATTTTGTACTTGATTTTGTGCACTTATACCAGAACCACAAATAGAATTTCTACGCGTAATGATTACTGACATGATAAGTAGGAGTAAAGAAGTTGCATGAAAGGTGAAATTGTACTGGGTTGTGCAGGCTACATCTGATTAGGATAATTATAAAGACTGACATGAATTGCCAAGTCAGTATAAATCATTTTAAGACCCCATACAATTTGCTTTTGCCAGACCTGCTGTGCTCTTCCACTGCCACATTTTTCGCCTCATAACATTTCCCTGGACATGAAAACTGCTACTCCATTGAACTCTCAGAGCTTTCAACTTTCAACTTTAGGGTGCTGCTAAAGAGCTGTGATGAAAATTTGGTTTGCTATGTTTGCCACCCTCCCAAACAATGAGCTGCCTAGGAGCAGCACCACTGATTAATCATTTTAAATTAAACAATGAACTGATGCTGGAAATCCGAAACAAAAAACACTTGCAATTGTTGGAGAAACCACTTCAGAACTTGACTGTGTTTTGAAGAAGGGTTACTGGACTTGAAACATTAATTCTACTTTGTCTCTACAGACTTAAGTTTCTCCAGCAATTTCTGTTTTAATGATTGATATGTTTTGCAAGTGTTATATGAGACATTTGACAACCAAAGTCATTTTGGACCTTACATCAACATCTTGGGAACAAGTCCATTGACATCATCAATAATAGAACAATGCTATCAGTAACAGACAAATATCATGAGTAAGAGAACAACCAATGTCGGTAGCAGAACAGACATCAGTAACAGATCAAATGTCATCAGTAATAAAATCATCATTGTTATTGATAACTGACCCATTGATGTCACCGTAACAAACCCAATCCATATCAGCCTGCCCCCATAATTGCCTGACCTGCACTTCACACAAAATTGACTTTCATTGCCAAATTAACGGCTGCAAAATACATAAGCAAGTTAATGCTAAGCACTGAACTTTTTGAAATCTGTAATGTATTTTTTCCTTAACTTTACCTTAACTTAACACCTCACAAGGAACTCTTTTTTGTACGTGCCAGATGCCTTGTAGGTCTTGAACCATTGTGAATCATAATTGCAAGTACTGGCATGCCTGGTTGTGGATGTATTAAGGCCAACTGGCACTATAAATTCAGCAGGGAGCTTTGCCATCTGCAATATGGACACTTGTAGCCAAAAGCCAGCATAGGTATTGACAATACCCATGACAGATGTTGGAAGAACTGCTTTGCATGAGCTGTTTTATATGCCTCTGTTCCCGTGTATGTAAACATTTACTGTTAATATTCAACACACAGAACTTTGCACATGAATGCTCTTCTAATAAATTTGGGTTCCTGTGTTTCTCTATTCATTAAATTAATGTGAGCAGATGCAGGAGATGAAATCAGAAGATTCACGTCACACTGAAATTTGCAATTTGGTGGCAAAAATGAATTTCTTTGAACAAATACAAGCCTTTTTCAAACAAAATAATTATGTGAAGTTTGCCCCCTACTGAACTCAAAACGGCGCTTGACATTTTCACTGGCATGACTGGTTTTATTAGATCCTTAAAGTGGGGTTTGTGCAATTAAAATGATGCATAACTGCCTCCATTTCTTGTATTAAGTAAACGTCAGGGTTGCAATAACAGCACCCATGATGCTGGTGTGGGCAAGTGACCAGCAAACCCACTTATAGAGAATAACCTTGTCTTCCAAAAATGGCATGAATAATTCTGAGAACACACTCAAACATTGCTTGCCAATGTGTATCAGGCTTTGGTTTTGAAATCAACATCTGGCATTTCCCAGCCCTGTAGCAAACTTCTGATGACCTTAATGGGCAGGCATTTGAAGCACAAGATGTGGCACTGGAAAAGCATAGCCGGTCAGGCAGCATCTGAAGAGCAAGAGAGTTGATGTTTTTGGCATAAGCTCTTCATCAGGCCTTCCTCTCTCTCTCTCCTTCTGTCAGAACCTTGATAAGTGGGTCATGAATAGTTGGTATGAGAATTAATGGTACAGGTTTAATTGAGGGTTGGGATTCTCACTTCACATGGCATGTCTTGCAAAAATTATGTACATCTTTATGTAACCCTGGCCAATAAAATGTGTTTTCTTAATACTATACCATAATGTGCACATACTTTCACTCTTAGTGCGTGTAATTTTAACTTGGGAAATACATGTAGAATCTATACTATTTTGCTTGAAGAGGTCCATTGCTTTAAGCACTTAATAAGCTAATGAGCCAACTAAGTTGTGAAATGTGACCAACTGCCGTGTCCTCACTTTCTCCTAGGTATTTGAAGCAAATAGGTTGCTGGATCCTATCTTCTTGTCCTCACTTTGAACATAATAACCTATCATGGAGGAATTGGAATACATACATGAATTATTTCAATAGATTAGTACCTTGGATGAGAGAGTTGGCCTGTGATGAAAGGTTGAGGGAACTGAGCTCATATTCTCTGGAGTTTTGAAGAATGAGATGTGATCTCATTGAAATATACATTGAAGGGGCTTGATAAGGTAGGCACTGACATGTCATTTCCTCAGACTGGAATTCTAGAATATAGGACACTGTCACAGGATAAGAACTGATTCTGTATCATTGAGAAGAAGAGAATTGATTCACTGAAGGTTTGTAGTTCTTTGGTGATTTCTGCAGTCCACAGGGTAGTTTTCCATCTTTGGTTATATTTAAAGTAAAATGAATTTTACTCTAATTTTTGTCATGGAATATGGACAATGTGATGGGAGAGCAGAATTAAGGTTTATGATCAAGGTGAAGATTGGAACTATATAATCTACTCCTGCTACTATTACTTAAGGGTAATTATAGTTCAAGCACTTGATCCTTTATGCTCTGCATCTCCCCTACAAATGTATATGAATAAGCCATTTCTTCCCTAATAATTTGAATTTGAGTAAATCCCTCACCACAGTTTGTAGTAAGTGAATTGCTGCACATTCTTTACTCATCATGTCTGGTTACTAATGTATTATGAACATGGGTACAGATCCATGATAATTTAGATACTTCCAGAGTCCCAAAACCTGGGTCATTACAAACCAAATGAAGCAACAAGATTAATGTTTTAATCAAAATAAATTACATAACTATCAAAGATCATGAATACTGGTATATAGTTTGTAGTTTAAATAGTCCTTCTATTGTCCTTCTATTCCCATGGCTTACACCCCCAAGAAACTCAAGTGAGGCATTTATTAGACTATTAGAATGTTAGCCACTTTTTCTGGTTACTCTTTCAAAAATTCATGTCAGGGTCAAAATCTATTGAGCTCCATCCCCACCCCCATTCACCTAGTGTACTCTTTGCTACCTTCTCCCACCCTGGAGGCTTCCTGCCTCTATTCCTGATGAAGGGCTTTTGCCCAAAACATCAATTTTCCTGCTCCTTGGATGCTGCCTGACCTGCTGTGCTTTTCCAGCACCACTCTG
>NC_057722.1:43701664-43748470 GCF_004010195.1 Chiloscyllium plagiosum | reverse complement strand
CTTCCTCCAGGCGTCGGGTGGTGAGGGAGTGGCGGTGGAGGAGGCCCAGGACCTGCATGTCCTCGGCAGAGAGGGAGGGGGAGTTGAAATGTTGGTCCACGATGGGGGTGGGCGGGTTGGGGTGTTGATTGGTGCGGGTATCCCAGAGATATTCCCTGAAGCGCTCTGTGAGGAGGTGTCCATTCTCCCCAGTGCAGAGGAGACAGCATCGGGAGCAACGGATACAATAAATGCCATGGCCAACTGTGCTTTTCCAGCACCACACTTTTTGACTCATCACCAGCATTGCCATCTTCATCCTGCTCTGAAGCTGCAGGATCGCATACAAGAGGTGACAAATTTCACTCAATACCTCCTTAGTGAAATGATGACATACAAAGAAGAAAAAAAAAATCACAGCTCAGGAACAGGCCCTTCGGCCCTCCAAGCCTGTGCCAATCCAAATCCACTGTCTAAAGCTATCGCCCAATTCCTAAAATCTGTATCCCTCTGCTGCCCACCTACTCATGCATCTATCCAGACGTACTTTAAATGAATCTACCATGCCTGCCTCTACTACTTCTGCTGGCAACGCGTTCCAGGCACCTACCACCCTCTTTGTAAAGCACTTTCCACATGTATCCCCCTTAAACTTTTCACTTTTCACCTTTAATGCGTGACTCTTGTTATTGAATCCCTCACCCTGGGAAAAAGCTTATCTCTATCCACCATGTCTATACCTTTCATGATTTTGTAGACCTCAATCAGGTACCTCCTCAATCTCCTTTCTCCTAATGAAAACAGTCCTAACCTACTCAACCTCTCTTCATAGCTAGCACCTTTCATTCCAGACAACATTCTCATAAACCTTCTCTCCACTCTCTCCAAACTGTTCACATCCTTTTGGTAATGTGGCGACCAGAACTGTACACAGTATTCTAAATGCGGCCAACCAAAGTCATGTACAATTTTAACATGACCTGCCAACTTTTATGTTCAATACCCCGTCCAATGAAAGCAAGCATACCATATACCTCTTGACCACTTTATCCACCTGTGCAGCCACCTTCAGGGTACAATGGACCTGAACTCTCTGCTCATCAACCTTTCCCAAGGCTCTTCCGTTTATAGTATCACATAATAGGAACTGTGTCTCAGTTGCCTGGAAATAAGAAAACTGTTTCCTGTAGACAATGGATAGATATGACAACTCCTCCCCTCCTCTGCAATTTTCTGTTACGTTTGTAAATAAGTGTTGTCCAGTATTACCATCAATGAGATCACAACAGCTAGTAAACCAATACATTGAAAGGCAATTATGGATACATCCACATAACTAGAAACAATAAAGAAGAGAAACAGTTCAGCCGTTGCATGGTGGAATGGGCTCCAAGGGTTAAAAGATCTACTCCAGCTCATAATTTATTCATTCATATATACTGTGTATGCGCAACAAAGTTGACTAAACAAAGTTTTGGGATGTAGGAATTGATAAAGATAAAACAGACTGGGCTTTTATTGACTGGAGTTTGGGAGAATGAGAGGTGATTTAATTCAGAAATTGAAAATTCTTACAGGTCTCAAATATGGTAATAGCAAGGAGGATTTTCCCTTTATGAGGGTGTCTAGAATCTGGGATGCACTCTCAGGATAAAAAGCATGATATTTAGAACTGAAACATGGAGGACTTTTTCATTTAAGGGGTGGTGAATCTCTGGAATTCTCTGTCCCAGAGGGCTCAAAAGTGTTAGCCATTGTAGATATTCGAGACTGATATTAATAAGTTTCTACATATTGTGCTGAATTTTCCGACTTCCAGGCAAAGTGTCTTGAATTAGGTACATGGCACCTGGAGTGTCATAGCTCTCATCTCATGGAATTGTGCTGTAGGAGATGAATAAGTGCTTGTTGCTGCTAGGACATTGCATTTTTTAATCCTCAGTTGCACACCACTGCAGATGCTAAAAGCTTGGAACTACTACTCACACTTTGGTCCTACCTTTTTATCCCCAAGGAAATGGCCCAGAAAGGCTAGTTAGTTCTTCAAGTTCACTGAATGGGACCAGGCGACACCAGTAGTGAACAGGAGGGTAGTGTTGTATTATGGTGACCAATAAAGAAGGCCACCTCACTAGACCCAGCTACCCTAGGCTGAGATAATGCTCTGGGTTAGTACAGTTTCTTGAGTAAATGTCCAGAAGAACAGGGAGAAGTCAATGATCTCCTGTGCTCTGCAAGGTTAAGTGCACCCATTTTCTCTGGGCTACCTCACACTCACTGGGCCAACACTCTAATTCTGCTACTGTACATGCTTATCACTGAATCTCATGGACTGCAACTCTCACGATTACATGCAGTATGTTCACTCAGCAGCTCCCAAACACAAGATTGGTTGCTGTTTTTATCCACTTTGCAACACAATGTGTGTGAGTAGATGAACATGCAGGTTAACTACATGGTAATGACTTTATGTGAACACTCTTTAAGTAACCAAATAATAAGAGTTATAAGATTTAGCTTTTAATTATGCTCTGCTGCAGTGTAGCCTTACATGCAGAATTTTGAAAAAAATGGTGCCCTAAAGATTCAGCATGTAGCCTTAGACCGTGTGCAAACAATAAAGGGAAACCATTAGAGGCATACAATATTTACTCATCTGTTTGATATAGTAGAAAACTGGCTATTCTTACCTTGGCAGACTTGGATTGTATCCTGTTCTTCATCAGATTCCATCTCCTTAAAGTTGCAGACTGCTTTTAACAGCAGTCCACATCACAGCAAGCATATTTCTGCTAAAAGATAAGTACCTTGAGAAGAGGAACACATCTTTTTTTAATCTCTTCTCATTGAACTTCAAAACATGCTTCAAACAACATCACTGATGCACTCCATCTCATCTGAGTCAGAATGTGGAAGGTTTAAATTCCCACTCCTGAGAACCAAGCACAAAGATCTCAGCTGACTCTCCTATTCAGTACTGAGAGAGTACTGCATAATCTGAGTAACTATCTTTCAGATAGGCATTAAATTGAGACACCAGACTGCACTCACAGACAGACATAAATGAGAGTATGATATTATTTTGAGGAAGGACAGAGAAGAAATCCTCTATGCCTGGCCAAGATTTATCCCTCAGTCAGCATCACAAAAAGGTTATCAGGTTCATATCATATCACTGTTTGTGGGAGCCAGCTGCCTCAAATTGGCAATATAATGCAATATTTCCTAGATTATAGCAACAACTATACTTTAAAGTACTTCATTAACCATAAACATTTTCAAGGGTATGTACAGAGATGTAAGTCTTTCTTTCTCCTTACTTCTATCTTCTGACCATTTCTCATTCTCTGTCTGGGGTTGCATGGTGGCTCGGTGATTAGCACTGCTGCCTCACAGCCCACGTTTGATTCCACCCTTGAGCGACTGTCTGTGTGGAGTTTGCATGTTCTCCCGTGCTTACCTGGGTTTCTGTGGGGTGCTCAGTTTTCCTTCCACAGTACAAAGATGTGCAGGCTAGGTCGATTAGCCATGCTAAATTACCCATAGTGTTCAGGATGTGCAGGCTGGATGGATTAGCCACGGTAAATGCAGGTTTACAGAGATAGAGTAGGGGGATGGGTATGGGTAGAATGCATTTTGGAAGGTCGGTGTGGATTATCCATGGGGAATGCAGGATCTCAGGGATAGGGTAGGGGGATGGTTCTGGGTGGGAGTTCTTCGGAGGGTTGGTGTGGACCAGTTGGGCAGAATGGCTGGTTTCCACACTGTAGGGTGTCTATGAACAATATCTCTTTTAGAGTGATAACCGGATGTTGTTTCAGTTTGCTTACAATACACCTCCAGAGTTCCATTTGGTCCAAAGCTCATTATTAATATAAAGTGATAACTCTTAGAAATATATATTGGTCACTCTCATGTTTAAATATGCTTGCCCTCTCTTATTAGTTCATCTGGATACTATCAACAAATATTATCAAATTTGAAAGTACGGTTTTGTCATAGAGAAGCAAAAATGCAAGATCAGAAATCAACCTAATCAGTTACCAAACACATTAGTCAAATTTATCTGCATTTTATGTCTTTTAAAGCTAATATTGCAAATGTACTGCGCAATGCAACACATTATAATAATTGCTGTAAATGTTTGGCCACAATGCTACTTTAAACAGTATCAAAATGGCTTGAAAACAGCAAGTCATATCAGATGGGCTTTCTTCATCCACAATTATCTTATGATTGACTCTTATCACTTCTGTAGCTGAATTTATGCAAAAGAAAGGAAGTTGTCACACTTTCCTACAATTCCTAAACGCTCAGGTAACAATTTCAGTTAGAAAATTGGCACTTTATAATGTACTTGTATCGATTACAGTGAAGTAACAGGTGTATCTATTGCCTGTGAGTTCACTAAATAGATTAATAAGTGGTAGAATTACATTGGTTCACTCAGCCGCTTTTTGCATAGCCATCAGACTACAGAAAAAGGATCTTTATAATTTCCTCTGCATATTTTGTAACCATTGTAGTCCTTAACATTGTTGTTGCCAGGAACAATAATATTCAGAAAATAGCAGAGTTTCAATCATCGGCAGTGTTACATACAACCAAAGTGTTGACAACTGCTCAATTGTTCCCATTTGTGATGTACCAAAAAATGTGAGTAACATCTTTGGAATTATAAAAGGAAGACTACATCAAATCAAAAGTTAGAATCTGTTTTGTCGCCGCATTTTGCTCTGACAATGGAGCACATTCATGGAATTTTGGCTGCAAAGCTTTTGTCCAAGATTCAAAAATACTTCCCTGAAGGCTGTAGAGTTAAAATATCCTCCAGATAGCTTGCACAGGTGGAAACTGGCAAGCATGCATCATGTGGTCAGAATTAATGTATTTATTTAGTACTAGGCACCAGCGGTAATAAAAGCACATTTTCTTAAGTTGAATCTAAAATTAAAGCATAAGCAAGACCTCAGTTGAAATTGGATACAATTCTTTCCTGTGAACTTCAGAAATGTCAGCAGGGAATATTGGCTGTAACACTGCATGGGGTCATAAAGTTCAGTGCCTGTGTAATGTCTTAAAGATCACTAAGGAAGTTTGGATGATGCATGTCTCAAAGTGTTCTAGTGAGACGCTTGTTGCCATGGCAGACCATGGAATTATATATACAGGTCCATAATTCACTTTGAAAGTCCACAGTACTTAAAGCAAGCTTGCTGTCAAAATAACTGTAGTCCATTTTTAACTATTCAAACTGAGCATTGCTTACACATTATGAAAGTTTGATTGCATATTTTCTACACTCATATTGAATGTAAAGAATTTCTGTGACCATTTTAAGTCATAATTATCCAATTACTTCAGTTGTTATGCAATGACATATTAACAGCATATGTTTCAAATACTTGAGAGAAATACTTTTAGTCTACAATTTGGCTTTGGAATTGTTGAAGGAAAAAGTTCTTGGAATCAGCACACTGATAGGCAGAGAATGGTAATTATACCACAGCAGATCATGTCGCTAATAAATTTTAAACTCTCTTACAGGCAAAATAGAATGAAGTAGATTTAAGCCCAGCTTCAGGTTCTGAACAGGCACTGCACTTAGAATACATCAGATATGAATGGAATCAAATCCCCATCATGGTTGACTTAGTGGATTTAAATAAACTAGGTAGCTAGCCAATGCTACTCCGTTATTTGTTGGCAACTTAAAATTCAACAGAAGCATCAGCCCAAAGGCATGGCTGCAATGCAAGAAAAAGGCCATTGACTTCAGAGGGATAGGTAAAATAAGGTTCCAAACTCGTACCTTTCATGACTCTTAGCTTTGTCTAGGTCTTCTTATAACCCCAGCATTTACAATCCTCTGTCCGCTGCTCTCTGGTACTTTCATATGACGGCTCACATAATTCAGAACAAAGTCAGGGTGAGAAATCATGGTTTCTCCTGTTTCTGGGACCTTTACTCCTTTACCATGCACCCCCACTTGCCCCCTTATTATTCTATTTACTGCAGCTCAGATCTAAATTTAATGGTTGATGCAGTGTTTATTACAACAGCATCTTCAGCATTTTATCCCATACAGTAGCTCCTGAACAGTAGCACAACAACAGAGAAAATAGAAGCAGGAGTAGTCCATTTGGCCTTTGAGCCTGTTGTTCTATTCAATATGATCCTGGGTGAACATTCAACTCAATACCCTGTTCCTGCTTTCTCCCCATACACTTTGATCGCTTTAGCCATAAGAACTATGTGAACCTTTTTTCTGAAAACACTCAATGTTTTGATTTCGGCCTCTTTCAGTAGCAGAGAGTTTTACAGGATCACCACTGGTTAAAGACATTTCTCCTCATCTCAGTCCTAAATGGCCTACCTCACATTGTCAGACTGTGACTCCTGGTTCTGGACTCCCAGGCTGTTGAGACCATTCCTCCTGCATTTACCCTATCCAGTCTTGTTAGAATGTTATAAGTTTCTATGAGATTCCTCCTCATTTCTTCTAAACTTCTTATAAACTATAGTCTGAACCGATACAGTCTCTCTTCATATGTCAGTCATGCCATCTCAGGAATCAGTCTGGTCAGGTTTTGATCAGTCAGAACACTCTTCCTCGGATAGAATTTAAGGAAATAATTTCCTCACATTTTCCTGGATTCCAGTTACTTGACTTAGATTCAACTTCTTTGTTGACTGATTTAAAAGTGGTCTCTCCCCTTTACCGTGAAGGACCTGCCTTCTCAACCTCCCCTCTTAGCTGAGGTGTGGGTGGCCCTCAGGTTAAATCATCACTAGTTCCTCTTTTTGATGAGGGAGCAGCCTATAGACTGGTTGGACTGTGGTGATTTTACCTTTACTTTTATTAGTGAGCAGCATAAAAGAGGCAGAATATCTGATTGGAATTCCTCACAGAATATGCCTCACTCATCTATGTCAATGACTTTGCTCTGATTGGTTACATGTAACAGGGGGATATTATTGAAAGAACCTTGCCCCCTCTGAAGGCACACCCACAGTAATTATCATCATATTTGCCTTATCACTGGAACTAATTCAGAATTGGCTGGAAGGATCATTATGTGGCAATACTAGTGAGCATGAGCAAAGTCAGGGCACCAGACCAGAACAAAGTCGCCCTGTTGGAAAGCTTATATATAAAGACATGGAGGGTCCATCATGCATAAGAAGACTGAACACAGGCCACAGAGCTGCTAACTACACTGGCTTGTCTGTCCATGAGCACATGCATATTGTTGAAGAGGACTGCAGAAGTACAATTCTGACAGGATTACTGACTAAGGCATTAGACCACTAGGCCATCAACCATTGTTGGTGTTAGATAACCAACTGGATCAGATTGCCCTGTGAAAACCTTGTGCCACCATCTGTGGCTGTGATCTCAATTTCTTGGAAGTCACTTACTTCAGCCATCTGATTTATTGCTCGACTTTCAGAAGGTATTTGAAAAGGTATCACATCTAAGATTACAATGCAAACTAAGTACTCATTGAGGATTCCAGCTTCGGGCGACTGTCTGTGTGGAGTTTGCACATTCTCTCTGTGTCTGCATTGATTTCCTCCGGGTGCTCCGGTTTCCTTCCACAATCCAAAGATGTGCAGGTCAGGTGAATTGGCCATGCTAAATTGCCCATAGTGTTAGGTGCATTAGTCAGAGGGAAATGGGTCTGGGTGGGTTACTCTTCGGAGGGTCAGTGTGGACTGGTTGGGCCTAAGGGCCTGTTTCCACACTGTAGGGAATCTAATCATATTATTATGGATATAGGATTATTTAGCTAACAGGAATTAGAAAATGGACATGAATCTGTCATTTTCATGTTTGCAAAATGTGACAAATGGAGTACTACAGAGCCTCAGTTTATGTTTCGAAACTGTACGGTTGAAATTCCTATCAATGATTTGGATGAAGTGACCATGCTTATGGTTGCCAATTTGCCAGGCAGTAGAAAAATTTGGTAGGTGGAGAAACAAGTTGTGAAGAAGACATAAGAAATCTGCCAGGAGTTATAGATGAATAACAATGGATGGATGAAAATTTGGCAATAAAGTATATTGTGGGAAAAATTCGACTTATTCAAATTTTCAAGAAAAATACAAAAGTAGCACATTATTTTAATGGTGAAAAATTGCAGAAGTCTGTAATACAGAGTGATCTTAGTGTCCCAGTGCATGAATCACAAAGGGTGGCATCTATATATAGCACATGATTAAGAAGGCAAACAGATATTGTCACTTATTAGAAGGAAAATGGAATATGAAAGGGATGCTTTACTATAGTTGGTGAAGTCACACTTTGACTGGTATACACAGTTTTAGTCTCCTTATTTAAGAAAGGATGTTAGAAGCAGTCCTGAAATGATTGGTTTGTCTTATGAGATTAGGTTGGGCAGGCTGGATTCATATCTACTGGAGTTTAGAAAAGTGAGGGATGACTTGATTGAAGTGTCGAAGATCTTGAATGGTCTTGACAAGGAGAACATGAAAAGCATGTTTCCTCTTATATGTCAACCCAGAAGTAAACTGCACCATTTTAAAATGTAGGGGTCATCCTTTCAGGGACAGCTGAGGAGAAACCTTTTCTCTCAGAGGGTTGTGTGATTTTGGAACTCTCTGCCACAGAAGGTGGCGGAGTCACTGTTATTAAATATTTTGAGAGAAAGGTGGATAGAGAATGGTTAGGTAGGGGAATCTTGGGAAAGTTGAATTTGATTGACAGACAGATCAGGCCTGATCTTATTGAATGGTAAAGCAGCTCAAGGGTCCAAATGGTTGACCTCTGCTCCTATTTTACGTGTTCATTTATTCATATAAGGTTCACTTGAGTAAGATTTAGGATGGAGGAATTCTTAGTGAAGAAGGATTTGACAGGATTACTTGTATCCATTGGCATATAGAAGAATGAGAGGTGATTTTATCGAAATATAAAACATATAAGATCATGGGGAGATTAAGACAGGGTGGATGTTGAAAGTCTCTTTCATCTTGTGGAAGAGACTAAAACTAAAGGACACAGTTTAAAAATAAGTCATCCATTTAAAACAGAGATGATGAAAAGCTTTTCATTCAGAGAGTCATTAAACTGTGGAACGCTCTTCCCCAGAGACTGCAGGAGCCATCGAACTGGGAACAAGTACTGCCTTTGGCTTTGTAAGGAAGTTGCACAAATGTTGAAAATCAGCAATCTGGGCTTGCTGGCTAAAAGGGAACAACAAAATTGGCAGAGGGCAATAGTTCAGAGTACAAATGCTGTCATCCTGAGGAGGGACAGCAATTTTCTGCACCACAGAAACACTGGCCTTTCTCCAGTATAATATTCCAGCAATCTTCATAAGCTGTTGGAGAGCAGAATGTTGAACTGCCATGAAATCTGCAAGGCCATTTGAATATTGTGTTCCACAGCCAAGATGACAGCAGTCTGAGTCAATCTGGCAGCAAACATGGATTGCTTGACCTCTGAGATTGCAGCCCTGGGATGTGGAGTGGCTTCTGCTGTCCTATAATGGAAGCTGAGGCAGAAGGTACCAGAACCTGCATCCTGCAGGGTGCACAAGGTCTGTCATAGTGTTGGACACTACTTCCAGGGTTTATTGGATGGGTTGCTGGCTGTGTGCAAATTCATGTGCCACCTTTATGATCCTGTATGGTGACAGTCGGGCAGGCCTGGCAATGCCCCAGGCGTCTTGGTATGATATTCATCAGCCGGCTTCCCCATCAATGTCCCCATCTGAATCTGTTGTAGCAGAACTTGTGTGTGACTTAACCTTAGGATAAGTTGAGATGAGGATTATGTCCTCAGTACTTAGCCTGACTGCAGCCCACATGTATCTGGTGGCTCATCGTGTGCTGATTCCAACCAAACGTTGCTGTTTATACTTCTCACAGTATAAGATCAACTGACAATATTGCTCCATCAGTGACATAGTATTGCTCTCAATTCTCCTCCTGAGCCAGTTGTTATTTTCAGATACCTGAGGCAGGAAATTAGAAGGAGAGGTTTCAGAGCGGAAAAGAATAAGAAGTGAAAAACAAGGAGCATGAGCAGCTTGCAGTTCATGCCAGCTAGAAGGCTGAGGCTGAGCAATGGTCTGAGAAGAGGTATATGGCAGGAATATACTATTCACTTCAATGTCCTCAGCAATATGGATACAACGGGGCTCTGTAGCTGCTAACCCCATCATGTGAAGAACGGGGCTCTATAGGAGACACAGATTTGCCTATCCTCCAACAAGTCTCCTTCACTTATTCTGTAAAATAGAAAGAAGTATGGCAGTAGTTTTTGCACCATTATTGGATGATGTGTCTGCAATAACTGAATATCTGGAAGTGCTTGAAGGCTGTGAGTGATATCTACAGCATGCAATCCTTCAATGCCTTGTGGAACAGCTTTCATGTCCTCTGGACCACTGACCTCCCTTGCCACCTGTTCCCATTTCCATTATGTTTTCAGGGCTAGCGTACCCCAAATCCCTACATGGCAACATAGTCTCTCCTGAGGCCTAATGAACCCTTGAAAATGATGTGGAGGTGCTGGTGTTGGACTGGGGTGGGCAAAGTCAGAAACTTTCGGAGCACTGCTCCTTCATCAAGTGATTTCAAATAAACCTGTTGGACTATAACCAGGTGTCGTCTGACTCCTAACTTTATCCTTGAAAATGGGAGTCTGTCTCCATCCCCTGATGTTCTATTTATCCAGCCTTTCCTTGCCATCAATTATCATACTCACAGTTGGCAGCAGTCTCTGTTTCCTTACTGCAGGTCCCCTTTAAGAAGTTCAGACTAACTAGAACACATGCAGGCCGTTGTTAAGTGGTCAACCAGCTAGCTCCCCAAGCCATGTTCAATTTAATGTTAAAATCAGGCAAGGGAGGCAATATCAAGTTTGCGTACTAGCTGCCTAAACAGGATCAGGTACGGTCTGATTATGAATCATTATACCTGAAAAATGGGAGGAGATTACATTTCAGCCCAAGTTCCCTTTCATATTTAAATGAAGGCCCCTCAAGAAATTAGCATTCTCTGGAGCGAACTAGGCACTAAATCTACCACACTTTTCTTGGATGCTGTATTCTAGAAATTAATCAGTACCAAAGAGTATTAATCATTTCTTTATACAATCCTATGGATTTGAGAAGTGCAGAAGTGTTTCTCCTGGTTCCAAAGCACATTGCTGCCATTGTGTTTGAATGGAGCCTTCCCCAGCACATTACTGCTGGTGAGGTAGGTAGCTTGAAATTTATTCTTACAGGACAGCAAGTCCACCTCATCCAGGTGATTTAGGTAAACCTCTATTTCAGGCCAGCTCTGACCTCCACATTTGAACATGAATACAGTCAAATTGCTGCTTTCACATCTTACACAGACACAAACAACTTCCAACTCGAGCATGATATTTGGTGAGATATTAATTGTCAGAAGAACGTTGCAGCCTTTGAAAGGATCAAAGTAAATGCTTCAGGAGATAAAATACTTGTAAGGAAAATCACACTTGTTAAGTCAGAGGTCTTTGTTAATATTTGAGATCAATTTTAGACAATGAACATATTATGTAAACAAACAGAAACAGAAATTGCAGGAGAGGTTCAGCAGGTTTGTCAGCATCTGTGTAGAGGAACAGAGTTAATGTTTTGAGTGCACTGACCTTTCTTCAGAATGCCTCAGCATGTTTTGAAGTAAAGTCAGTGGATTTGAAACATTAACTCTGTTTTCTCTCAACAGATGCTACCCGACCTGCTGAATTTCTCCAGCAATTTCTGTTTTTGTTTGTTTCAAATCACTAATATCCACAGTTCTTTGTTTTATTGTACATCCTAAATATTCTGTCTCAATTTCTCTCAATCATGTCATTTTGATGCACTGCTTCATTATAGTTACCCAGATTATCGTTTATTTGTTTGCAGAATGTGGGTGTTATTGGTTAAGCCAGCATTTATTGCCCTTACTTAATTGCCCCTGAGAAGGGGCTGATGTACCATTTTCTTGAATTGCTAACATCAGGCAACAACACTTAATGTAATATCTCCATATACACCACGGTAAACTTTATATATATTTTCAATAATGGCCCTTTGGAATATTGTGATCCATGTTGTTTGTATTTTTTTCTATCTTATGGTTGTGTACAGTGCTGAGTATGCCATGATAATGTCACAGACTTTCATATGAGTGGAGCTACAAATTTGTAATGTGTAGCTTCCTTCCAAAATTTTGTTTACTGTCATTCTTAAGAAATTAGGGGAATATGCATCATCTTTAAAAATCAATACATCTTGAGCAGTTGTAATTGTTGGTGTGATGCAATAGGTTTTAAACAGGCTGAGGTGGATTTGTTAGAAATATATTACTGTAAAATTTAAATTAGGTTTAACCCATTGGTAATGGAATACATTAGTGTTTATGCAAAGATAAGAGATTAAGATTTCACTAACTCCCATCTTTTGATGTTTTATGATCTGTGCCCACCCATTCCCATTTAGGCAGACAACACACACATTTCATGCAAATTCCAGAATTTCTGCTCATACCCAGTATGACATGCATTCCTGGTTAGCAGCATGTGAGACAAATATGGAATTCACCCAGTCTTTGGTTCATAATGGTGCTCTGATCCTCTTAACAAGAAGGGGCACGCAGAGTCAGAAAACCCTGAAGGTCCAACCTCTCAAGGGATTGGGAACCAGTGGCAAATGAAGTCAACTCCCTGACCCTGGACCTGACGACTTGGCAGCACTACCACAACATATTGATCTTATT
The DNA here is from genome assembly GCF_004010195.1 of Chiloscyllium plagiosum. Classification (NCBI taxonomy): domain Eukaryota; kingdom Metazoa; phylum Chordata; class Chondrichthyes; order Orectolobiformes; family Hemiscylliidae; genus Chiloscyllium; species Chiloscyllium plagiosum. Next base: position 43,735,723 of record NC_057722.1, on the reverse strand, counting down.
TGAATCATCAAAATCAGTGGCTACACCCTTATATGACACCTGGGCCCGCCATCTCCAAACAGACACAGCAACACCAGTGAGAAGAAAGTGAACTGCACTTGACTTCCACTATTGAAACCCTGCCCTTTTATTTAGCACCCGCTGTTACCAGCTCAGATATTGGCACTGTGCAAAGCTGACAGACTTCTGGAGAGTCTGAGTCTGCACAAGGTGAATCACTGGCCTGAGTATGATGCAGCCAGATGAAGTGGGGAGAGGAAAGATTTATCTGATAGATCTGCTAAAGGATGAAGTTGCAATCATGTTATGCTGGGGGGTGGGGGCTTGGAAGAGGATTTTAAAGGTATGTTGCACAAAATAATCCATGTTAAGATTGATACATTTACATGCTAGACAGCCTGCTATCACTGTTAAGGAGTTTTTGCTGTAATATAACATAGGCTATCATGTTTAGTTTATAGACCATCCTTTCTACTGTCATAGACAATTTATTTGCTGAAATTGTTGAGCTTTCCAATGTCTTTGTGCTGCAGTTTGTAAGTTGGGACTTCCCATAATCTTGTGAGCTTTGGTGAAGTTATTTTTCCATGGAAGGGAGGAACTATTAAAGCCAGGAAGATGGTGTTACAAGTGTGCAGCTGAAACTGTGTGGATTACAATAGCTGGAAGAGAGCCAGCTTCCTCTAATAAATGCCATAGAATAATTTTAAAAGTTCAATCTACTGCTTTGTGTAACTGGGTGAATTATCTTTGAGTTTTCCAAACATGATCCTGTGAAAATTTCAGACAGCAATAGAACTTCTTACAATCTTAATGCAAAATTATGAAAGTCAAAGAGTTAAACAAGAAAGTCTGTACAAATAAATGTAGCAAATCTGTTCTTTGTATAAGGGAAAGAATGCTGTAAGTTGTGTTGCACCTTGGACCTCACTTCGGAGCAGTAAAGCAAGGCTGGAGAAACTTTGAAGCCTTTTAGAATAATTTGAACCATTTACTTATGCTATTTATGTGTTCAATATCAGAACCCAAGAAGAAAGGGAAGATATTAACCTATAAATGACTGCACTGAGACATCGAGCTGAACCTTATGTATGTATCTAAACAATGATAAGATGATTTCTTCAGAGCTAGAATTGTTTTGGGCATAAGAGATTCTGCTTTGATAGCATATCTGCTGAGGGAATAAAATACTCTCAAGAAATATACCAAAGCATGCAGAAGCTCTGCAGTTGTTAATCATCAAACAGAGACTTTTAATGGGAGAACTGAAAAGGCTTTGCATTACTCTGAGTGAAAGTCCAGGTGTAACAAAAAATAGCACAATGAGAAGATGAATTACTTGCAGAAGGGCCAGTTCAAACTACCAGTGCATTGGAGGTAAATATTGTGAAGAATACCCTGTGAAAGCAAAGAAAACATGCCTCAGTGTGAGGAAAGTAGTGCTCCAACTGTAAAGTTTGTAATTACTTTGCACATAAGTAGTTCGCTAAGAAGAATAAATGCGCATCTATAAAGATAGTTGTGGGAGAGATGGCAACTGATGATTCTGTCAGATCATTCTACATCATAGAACAGTTTGGCATTATCTCATTGCAAATAGATAATGACTTATGACTGTTAGCATGATGATTGCAGAAGGAAAGTGTCAAGTGAATATGAGATTAACATTGACGATATATGCAACATAATGAGCTTTGCAGATCTTCATGAAGTGTCTCAAGGTGATGAACCAAGAATGAAGTCATTAGAAGTAAAGTTGAGGCCAAGTAAAGGATTAGTACTCATCCCAAGGGGCAATTGATGCTGAGCACCCAAAATAATAGGAAGATTGAAGATCTATAGTTACAGATAGTAGAGGTTAAGCAAAATCTTGTCACCTTAGCTGAAGCAAGTGTGAAGCTTGTATTGGTAACCCAACAAATACCAAATAAGCTTCACAGTGTTTCTCAGGGCACCAGCCCATTAACTACTGAAGAAATCCTAAAAAAAATTACAAAGGTGTTTTTACAGGTCTTGGATATCTCCCTGGTGAATATTATCTCAAAACAGATGAAAGTGTGAGACCATCATTCCAAAATGAATGCCTCAAGTTAGGCTCATGACAATGTAAAAGAGTTAGAAGAGTCTCTCAGGAAGGATGAACTGGCCTTGGAGCATGTTCAGGGGAGCTTCACAAGGATGATCCCAAGAATGAAAAGCTTAACGTATCAGGAACGTTTGAGGACTGAAAAATACAGAATACTGAGTGGCCAGGGCAGAGTAGACGTTGGGAAGATATTTCCATTGATAGGAGAGACTAGGACCCGAGGGCATAAACTTAGAGTAAGGGGAAGATGTTTTAGAAGGAAAAAAAAAGAACCTTCTTCAGCCAGAGAGTGGTGAATCTATGAAATTCAATGCCACAGAAGGCTGTGTAGGCCAGGTCATTGTGTATATTAAAGACTGAGATACATAGGTTCTTAAGTACCAAAGGGATCAAGGGTTACAGGAGAAAGCGGTAGAAGGGTCGAGAAACTAATCAGCCATGATTGAATGGTGGAGCAGTCTTGATTGCCTGACTGGCCTAATTTCTGCTCCTATGTCTTGTGGTCTTATGGAAAAGAGAACCTTAATCAAGAAAGTAACAACTTCAGACTGGATAAGCAGCATTTTTACAAATTCATTCATAGGATCAAACTTCACCTACATTTATTGCCCATCTCTAATTGCCTAGAGGGCAGTTAAGAGTCAACCATATTGCTGTGGGTCTGGAGTCACCTGTAGGTCAGAGCAAGTAAGGATTGCTGTTTCTATCCTGAAAGGAAATTGGTGAATCAGATGTTATTTTCAACAATTAATTTTTTAATTCTAGATTTATTAATTCTAGATTTATTAATTGAATTCAAATTCAGTTTGAATTCAGGTCTGGCCTGGGCCTCTGGATTAACAGTCAAGCAACAAGACCATTGGACTGTCACATTCCCATGGTAGCAATGAAAAGGTCCTGAAAATCTGAGAGTGTGTATAGATCCAAAGGACATCAATAAAGCTTTGCAGCAATCTTAATTCATCTAGCAACCAGAATGCACCAAGACAAAAATAATTACTGTCTGAGATATGAGCGACAGATATTGACAAGTGAAGTCAGATGAAAGCAACAACTTTCTGATTGTATTTTCTGACATGTCATTTAGGATCACAGATACCGTTGGGTATTTCTCAAGATAGTGCTCAAGAAAACTGGCAATGGAGACAACATGTGATAGTCAATGATCTTCCAAAGCTGAAGTGATTATGGATGATCTGCTAATGTACAGATGTGGAGAAATCATAGAAGAAGATTAGAATCTCATGAGTTTTTTTTAAAGAGAAAAACTATCAGGTATAACTGAAGCTGAAGAAAAAACAGAGATCAGTGAAGGTGACTGAACTCAACTTACTACTGACAGTGAAAAGACTTTGCCCTTATCCTGATGAGGTGACGGCTGGTAGTAGAGATGCTGCAACAATCAACAGGTGGGAAGAAGTACAACAACTTGCTGGATTAGTGAACAAAGGAGCAAGGTTCCTGTCTAATTTGTCAGCAGGTTGTTAACCTTACATAAGCTTACTGCAAAGAGTGTTTAGATTTATTGGTATACAGAACAAAAAACAACTTTTATTTGCATCAAATAACTAGTGTTGACAATGCCAGTACTGAGGTAGTATGATGTGAATGATGAACTCACGCTGTAGCGCAGTGTGGATGAGACTGGGCTTGAAGCAATCTTTATGCAGCAAGGGCAACCTCTTGTACTTGTACAAGAGTGCTAACACAAACAGAACAGTAATTCTGTTGAGTGAAAATCTCCCCAGGAACCTGATGCCAGACAAACAGTCAGTGACAACTCATACATTTATTGTTAGAAGATCTTCTGAAGTCTTATAATTGGAGAAAGTAGATAAAGTCATAGAGTCATAGAGATGTACAGCATGGAAACAGACCCTTCGGTCCAACCCGCCCATGCTGACCAGATATCCCAACCCAATCTAGTCCCACCTGCCAGCACCCGTCCCATATCCCTCCAAACCCTTCCTATTCATATACCCATCCAAATGCCTCTTAAATGTTGCAATTGTATCAGCCTCCACCACATCCTCTGGCAGCTCATTTCATACACGTACCACCCTCTGTGTGCAGCCGCTACCTACATTTCCTGCAATTAGCCCTACCCCAGCTCAGGACAATACTCTCTCACAGACCTGCAAAGGGCCTCTACTGTTCTTCATCCACAGAAGAATCCATACACTAAACAAACAGTTCTTCCTAGCCATATACTTACTGCATCCGCTGCACCCGATGTGGTCTCCTCTATTTTGGGGAGACAGGCCGCCTACTTGCGGAACGTTGCAGAGAACACCTCTGGAACACCCAGACCAACCAACCCAACCACCCCGTGGCTCAACACTTCAACTCCCCCTCCCACTCCACCAAGGACATCACCAGACCATAGCAACACGACAACTGGAGGAAGAGCGCCTCATCTTCCACCTAGGAACCCCCCAACCACAAGGGATGGACTCATATTTCTCCAGATTCCTCATTTCCCCTCCCCCCACCTTGTCTCAGTTCCAACCCTCGAACTCAGCACCACCTTCCTAACCTGCAATCTTCTTCCTGACCTCTCCACACCCACCCCTACTCCGGCCTATCACCCTCACCTTATCACCCTCACCTTAACCTCCTTCCACCCTATCGCATTTCCAACGCCCCTCCCCCAAGTCCCTCCTCCCTACCTTTTATCTTAGTCTGCTTGGCACACTTTCCTCATTCCTGAAGAAGGGCTCAATTCTCCTGCTCCTTGGATGCTGCCTGACCTGCTGTGCTTTTCCAGCAACACATTTTCAGCTCTGATGGATTTGGGGACCAAATTAGAAGTCACATATCCAGGGGATCACATTTGTGACATGAAGTCACTCTCTAGTTTTGTATGGAGGAATGACGATGGCAGGAGAGTGGATTGCCTCAGAATCCAGGCATTGTGGCTGCTGTCAGGCTTGTAGGCATTCCACAAAACGTTGTATTGTTTCCTGTTAAACACTACTGGCATATTGATAGAATGGCAGGTGCTGTGATTCTTAAACGTTAGTCCATTGACACAGGACCCCTGTTGAGTCATGGGCATTGTCAATGGCCACTTGTGTCTTTGAAGCTTTGTTATCCCGGATAAACAATCTGTCCTCTCATATAGCTTGTATGTACAAGAGATTAAAATGACTCATTCAACTCTTTTAAAGTAGATAGCCTCCATTATCTTCCAGATGTATTGATATATGGTATACTGAGTTATGTAAGAGATATTGCCCACTCCTGACTGAAAATGTCTGAACACATAGAGATTTCATTTTGCTGTGAGTTTAACTGCCAATGGCAGTGTTGTGCTCTCCCTGACATAAGACTCTAGGTCAGATTGAAGTAATGACTTCTCACTTGTGGAATGTGAGTCATCTCATATATTCCTCCTGGTTGAGGTGGAGGTAAGGTGTGTTCTTGAAAAATCCGTGATGAGTAGGGTCTTCTGTGGAAAGATCTCATTTTCTCCTTCAGTCTGTGCAGAGCTTGCCCTGATTGCAGCCTTCATTCATATGTCGATTTATTGCAATCCAATGGTACCAAAACCATATTTTGGGCAAAGTTGAGTAACAAATCGTGTTACCACCCTGAATGTACAAAACAGCTGCCCCAAACAATTCACAGCTCTCTCAATAATTTTGGCAAAGCAGAAGAAAGTCAAAAACACCTCAATTCCAATTTGGTGGCTTAATTATAAATCATGATATTTGGTTTTGGGAATGGCAGTGTACAGGTGGCATGTGTTTGATGCTGAATGGACGTTCAGCAATGAGAGATTGACATAGGCATTTGGTGGACATAGACAGACCAAGTTCATGAAATTTGTTTCAAATCAACCAAAGTGGCTGGCATCATGATAGAAGCTCTTCTGCTGCTCCTGATGGACATGGTACACATGGAATACACCCATACTAATGCCATTCACAACATGGGATACTACAAAGGCCACAACAGAAATGGCCAGAAATGTGGCCAATACACTTTTTGGCACTAGGAGCTTCTTTAGCTCTAACTAGCAATGTCCTCGAGTTCAATTTTGTAGTCTTGGATTATTCCAGCTCTCAGCATTGCCATTGGTAACTCGAAGGTTGCAGAACTGATTATTTTCAATTCAGCTGAAAGACTGCGGAGGAAAACTGATGCTGAATAATGAAGTAATGTAACCCACCTAATACCATTGTTTGCAAAGAAATTCCTTTTAAAATAAATACCTGTTCCTGATGAAATTAAGTCTCATCAGTTTATCTGTAGAGTTGAAAGGAAATGCTGACTTAGAAATTTAGAAATGAATTTGCTTACTGTCCTTAGCTTGTAAGACTGAAATATTGTAATGTGTATCTATGGCATAGCACAGAGTTATTTAATTGTGCTGTGCTCACCATGAAAGCCAGAATAAGACATTGAACAATATGCTGAGAGGAAGAACTAAACTGATGAGAAAGTATTACAGCTAAATTAACATACAATTTGTCATGAAACAAATACTAAAGAAAACATGCAAATTTTCATTACATTAATTTTTGACCATTTCATTAATTATAGCTTCAGTTGATAAAAATCCTTTTTAAAAATGTACATCATTATTTTTAAGTTCCCAAAGCCATTTTTGATACCATCTCTCAGTTATAAATTTTGGCAGAAGAGCATTTGAAAGTGTAATTTTAAATCATTGATAAAGACCTTATTTCCAGTGTATACCTTAGCCTATGATTTGTAATTGCATATAACATCTGACGTGTTGATTTCAGGAACAGATCCCTTGTGATTTCAACATGATAATTAGTGGAACAGTGTAAGACAATTTAAAACATATTATTTTTTCTCTTTTCTTCTTACCAAAATGAATTTGGCTTCCTACAGGAATTTTATGCATTCTGGCTTTTAACAAATAGTACCTTTGTATTAAACATGGTAGACTATAGCACAAGTATTAAAACAAACTGTCATACAATCCTGTTTTATAAATTGACATTCTTCTTACAACATTGTATTCATGTTTTTCTGTCTGAGCAAACATAAACATCCATAGCATCTTCAGATGTCCCAAAATACAACCTGTAATATAATACATCAATAATTAAACATCATATAATAGGCACAACAAGACAGTGATTTTTCTGTAATTTCTCCTTGAAATATAATGCTAATCCATGGTAAGTGTAGCATTACAGTCTTTTTAAACCTGTTGTGAATGAACTACGGTCTGCTTTGAAGGCTGACTACCAAGTGACACTCAAATAAAATTTCTAACAATCATGGATTGTGTAAGTCAAAAATCCTGAGATAATTCATATTAGTTGAATAGAGATAATGAGAAAGTTACAGTCAGTGAGTCCAGACTAAAGCGATGTCAGTACACTGATAACTACAGAAAGGTCAAATAAAGAACTTCGGATGAATGTCTTTAAACAGAGCTTGGTCAGAATTTGGAAGGCTTGATTCATGCAAGGGGAAGAAAAAAATCAAGGATGGAATGGGAAGAGAGAATTAATTAAAAGGCCTGTGTAAAAATGCCATTATAGAACAAATGGGCTGAAAAAAACTTTTGAATGTACCGTATATTGTAATTATTTGTATAACCTAAGTATGACAGCAAAATGCTTCCGACCATTGTAGCAAGGATTGTGTTACATAAAATCCAACTTAGTTGTTACTGCAGCACAGACAAATCTGATGAACCTGAGCTAGAATACCGATAGAAATTCCAAAGTGTTCACCATCTCTGATTGTTCTATCATCTCTGATGCAGGAGTTGACAATTAATTTGCATTCATTTTCTCTGAGTGTGCAGACGTTCAATTCTCAGAACACATTCCTGCCTGAGAAAATTATTCTGGCTTGGAGAAGTATTACGTAAAAACCAGAACAGTTCATTGAGCACAAGAAGGCTTTGCAGAATGTTAAAGCTACCATCTGTGCCAAGGTATCCAGAGGATTCTAAATTCTATTCCATCTTTGCCATGTGTTGCTAGCACAACAATTTTGATATGGTTAAGAGGCCAATGAGTTCAATATATTGGAAGAAAGAAAATTTGATACTGTTATAAAACTTTATCAAAAATCTACTGAGAAATCCAATGCAAGTACAAAACAGGTGGCTGGAACCTAATTGCTCCGTCAATCCCACAGCATCCCCTTTTTCCTTGATTCCTTTAGTATCCAGCACAATGGCAGACTGACTTGAATACACTGCACAGTATGTTCAGTATGCTGGTAGATGTGTACATAAACATTCCACCTTGGAAGTCTATTGGCTATAATATCGGTAGAGTACTGGCATATGGAAATTCAACTTTGAACTGTTGTTTCTGTGCAGCCCTGTCTTGAAGTTGTGCAGCTCTAACTGCAACTATGTTTATGCTAGTGGGGCTAATATTTCGATGTGATAATAGGTTTTAAAATGGATAAATACTTAAATTCCTAGGGGTCCAAATTCATGGCTGTCAAAACTAACAATGGCAAAATAGTAAACATGCCACTTGAAGCACCTATTCAGTTAGGAACATCTCCAAAACATCTCCAAAGCCTGTTACTCTGAGTTTGACCTTGACCTGTTGCTTGGCAAACCCAGGACATTACAGGCAGGATACTTCAGAGCTCGGAATGTTTACTCCTGATAGACTGAAGGATACGTTCCCTCAGGATTTTTGATTATTTCACTCTCTTGCTTCTTACTAAAATCTAACCACTCACACTAATGTTAAAGGTGTCAGACATTAGAAATCACTCATCTGTCTGTAGTTACATCAAAAGGAGAGCATCTGCACTTCCTCAAGACATAGTCAACCTCTCGATGTCAAACAGCTGATTGTGCCTGACCAACCCAGTTGCTGCCAAGATACCATGACCTACAATTTGCCCCTTGCTGAACAGAGCTCCTCAAGGTCACTCCCCCACACTATTTCAGGGGGCATCACTGAGTATTCTGCAGCTTTTACATCCCATGCTGTAGCTATTGGGAATGCACTTTGTAGGACCACTAGTTCAGGTAAGCCACCTCACAAGACAAAATAGAACATTGCATCAGCATGATACTTCATATTCCATGTTTGGTGTTGTCATTACCAAATGAATGGTAAGACATTATCTTTACAAAATAAGCATATTTTTACGTTAGACAATAGGTGCAGAAGTAGGCCATTCTGCCCTTCGAGCCAGCATCACCATTCATTATGATCATGGCTGATCACCCTCAATCAGTATCCTGCTCCTGCCTTATCCCCATAACCCTTGATCCCACTATCCTTAAGACCTCTATCCAACTCTTTCTTGAAAGTATCCAGAGACTTGGCCTCCACAGCCTTGTGGGGCAGAGCATTCCGTACACCCACCACTCTCTGGGTGAAGAAGTTTCTCCTCAACTCTGTTCTAAATGGCCTACCCCTTATTTTTAAATTGTGTCCTCTGGTTTGGGACTCAGTCATCAGCGGAAACATGCTTCCTGCCTCCATAGTGTCCAATCCTTTAATAATCTTTACGTCTCAATCAGATCCCATCTCAGTTTTCTAAACTCAAATGTATACAAGCCCAGTCGCTCCAATCTTTCAACGTATGATAGTCCCGCCATTCCGGGAATTGACCTTGTGAACTTACGCTGCACTCCCTCAATAGCCAGAATGTCTTACCTCAAATTTGGAGACCAAAACTGCGCACAATATTCCAGGTGCGGTCTCACCAGGGCCCTGTACAGCTGCAGGAGGACCTCTTTGCTTCTAAACTCAATTCCTCTTGTTATGAAGGACAGCATGCTATTAGCTTTCTTCACTGCCTGCTGTACCTGCATGCTTGCTTTCATTGACTGGTGTACAAGAACACCTAGATCTCGTTGTACTGCCCCTTTACCTAACTTGACTCCATTTAGGTAGTAATCTGCCTTCCTGTTCTTGCCACCAAAGTGGATAACCACACATTTATCCACATTAAACTACATCTGCCATGCATCCGTCCACTCACCTAGCCTGTCCAAGTTACCCTAACATCCTCCTCACATGTCACCCTGCCACCCAGCTTTGTGTCATCAGCAGATTTGCTAACATTACTTTTAATACCTTCATCTATATCATTAATGTACATCGTAAAAAGCTGCGGTCCCAGCACTGATCCCTGCGGCACACCACTGGTCACCGCCTGCCATTCTGAAAGGGAGCCGTTTCTCACTAGTCTTTGTTTCCTGTCAGCCAACCAATTTTCAATCCATGTCAGTATTTTGCCCCTAATACCATGCGCCCTAAAGTTGCTCACTAACCTCCTGTGTGGGACTTTATCAAAGGCTTTCTGAAAGTCCAGGTATACTACATCCACTGGATCTCCCTTGTCCATCTTCAGAGTTACATCCGCAAAAAAGTCCAGAAGATTAGTCAAGCATGATTTCCCCTTCATAAATCCATGCTGACTCTGACCTATCCTGTTGCTGCTATCCAGATGTGTCGTAATTTCGTCCTTTATAATTGACTCCAGCATTTTTCCCACTACTAAGGTCAGACTAACTGGTCTATAATTCTCTGTTTTCTCTCTCCCTCCTTTCTTAAAAAGTGGACAACATTTGCCACCCTCCAATCCGCAGGAACTGATCCTGAATCTATAGAACATTGGAAAATGATCACCAATGCATCCACAATTTCTAGAGCCACCTCCTTCAGTACACTGGGATGCAGACCATCAGGTCCCGGGGACTTATCAGCCTTCAGACAAAACAGTCTCTCGAACACCATTTACTGCCTAATATAAATTCCCTTCAGTTCAGGTCCTTCAGCCACTATTACATCTGGGAGATTGCTCGTGTCTTCCCCAGTGAAGATAGATCTAAAGTACCAATTCAACTCTTCTGCCATTTCTTTGTTCCCCATAATAAATTCACCTGTTTCTGTCTTCAAGGGCCCAAGTTTAGTCTTAACCATTTTTTTCTTATACCTCAAAAAACCTTTACTATCCTCCTTTATATTTTTGGCCAGTTTACCTTCATATCTTATTTTTTCTTTGTGTATTTCCTTTTTAGTTTTCCTCTTTGTTCTTTAAAAGCTTCCCAGTCCTCTGATTTCCCACTCATCTTTGCAACGTTATACTTTTTCCCGTTTGTCTTTATATGGTCCTTAACTTCCCTCATCAGCCACGGCCACCCCTGCCTCCCCTTAGGATCTTTCTTCCTTTTTGGAATGAACTGATCCGGCATCTTCTGCATTATACCCAGAAATACCTGCCTTTGTTGTTCCACTGCCATCCCTGCTAGGGTATTGCACCATTGAACTTTGGCCAGCTCCTCTCTCAGAGCTCTGCAGTTCCAATGTTGACATTTGTGTTGAAATTCCTAGTCATATAAAGACATGAACATTACTTTGATATCTGTGAGATGAATCAGATGGTGGTTGAATAGGTTGGATTAAGTCAATGGAGGGATTGTTAGTTTACTGGGGAGGAGATGGGACATTCTTGAGAATATCTTAGTACTAGCTTATTACTTATGAGCTATGACAGCATCACCATTGGATTTTGGTGTTCCTGTGCAATCTCTGCAATCTGAACTTCTCGATCATCTTCTTGATCCTCAACATTTTCCCATACAAAGCTTAAATACTTTCTTTGGGTGATATGAGCATGGTCTCTGTTAGTCAGATAGTCCAGCGATAATAACACTGGGCTATTGCCTCCCTCCTAAGGGAAACCAAGATTCTCTTTTTCAACAGAGTGACAACAGGGCCTGCTGATTGTTGTGATCCACACAATTTCAGATTGCTAGTAGATGCAGATTGGAGGTTTTAGAATAGTTATTTCTAACCAAACTATTCAAGATATTATGACACACCTGGGCCCCCTGGCTCGAGATAGAGATACTACCACCGAACCACAGAACCTACTGGGAAAAAGGCAAGTGCTGCCCTTGTTGAGTTTTACATGAAAATTGATTAACTGAAAAAATAGGCAATTTACTGGTAATGGATAATGGATGAAAAGCACCATGGGTGACTTGGTGGTGGGAAAAAGCCACTCAGTTGTGTGCAACAACATTTCTGGATATAAAAAAAAGCTAAAAGCTGGGTTTGGGAGTCCCAGGTTAAAGTCCCACCTGCTCCAGAGGTGTGTAATAACATCTCTGAACAGGGTGATTGGAAAGTACCTAAAATATGAGTTTTAGAGCTCTTGTGGTGCAGGTGTAGTGTCCCTACCACTGGGCAGGGAGCGCTGTGTTCAAATCCCATCTGCTTCAGGTGTGTGTAGTCACATGTCTGAATGCACTGATTAGAAAATATCTAAAAGCTGGGTTTGGCCAACAGCCATGCTAGTCTGAAACCCTAACCCTGACTCTAACCTGAACCCTTACTGATCTTGTCAGATGGCAAAAGCAGGTCTGGTTAGTACCTGATTGGGAGACTGCCTGGGAATACCTGTTACAGTAAGCTTGAGGGGCTCTTGTGGCACGGTGGTAATGTCCCTAACTCTGGATCGGGAGGCCTGGGTTCAAGTCCTGCCTCCTCTTGAAGTGAATGATAACATTTCTGAATAAGGTGATTAGGAAGATATTTAGAATCCGGGTTTCACCCTAATGGGGGTATTGGCATCTGAATAAGTAAAGGATCTTGTAGGGAAAGAGGACAACTTATAGTGGACTACAGTTGAACAATAAAACAGCTGTAAATCTCTAAAGATCTTCTGTTGTGTGTCTCAGTACATGGATATTTGATCATCAAACATTCCATTACATGACAGCTTTGTGACTTGTAAAATGGTGGACAGGCATTGGGAAATCAAAGGGTGCGTAACTTGTCACAGAATTCTCTATCACTGACCTGCTCCTGTAGCCACAATATTTACATAGTTCATTCAGTTTAGTTTCTGGTCAATGTCTCCAGGATGTTGATAATGGGAGACTCATACCGATAATAATAATAATAATAATAATAATAATAATAATAATAATACAATTGAATGTCAAAGGGAGATGGTTAAATTCTCTTCTTGGAAATGGTCATTGCCTGGCACTTTGTGGCATGAATGTTTCTAGTTACTTTTCTGTCCAGATCTGTCTAGGTAGGTAATTGACCAAGAACCCTTTAATTAGTTTGGCATCAAACAGTACTTTGAAGAACTCCTGAGTTGACTAACCTCTAATAACTACAGTCTCCATGTAGGTGTGGAGGTGCATCAGTGCACAATGGCACTTATTGAAACAGCCTTGACTAAATTGAACCTGCATCCAAATCAGTTAGGGCATGAAAATGTTTGTTTGCATTGCTGGCGCAATACTTGAAGAGTACTTGTTCTAGAGTGGCACACATTGTATTCAGACTGCATGTCTATGCAGAAGTTCCCAGCAGGAGTCATGAACAGGAAATTCAGGAGATAGCATATGCTTATACAGCCAGCTTTGTATTTGATGGCTTTGTTGGAAACAGGTGGGGTTTGGAGGAAAGTCCCTGACTGAAGGCATCATGACCACTACTGCAATCAAAAGCATATATATTCTTAATTTGTTATCTATGATAGCAGATCAGGTAAACATTTATGGAATAGAATCCTTCCCAATTGTTTAAATAGTTTGGTCTTGTATGAGAGCATGCAGGGGAACTCGTCATGATCCACTCACTGCATCTGTAGAAACACAGCAACTCTTAAAACCCACAATCTCCTCCATCCTCAACTCTTTTGGGAAAGTGGTGAATTTTCTGGCACTAGCAACAACTCGTCTGTGTCATCCTTGGTTCCAATGTGTAGATCACAATCAATGACATCTGCTGGCTGTTGTGAAAGGAGCTTAGTGCATAAAAGATCAGAGTCACAGAGGCTTTCAAAGACACTGGCAGTGCTACAGTGCCCTGGTGCTGGATTGAAACTCTTGATTGAGCAGCATCAGGGCTCAGTCTCTGCCTCCCCGGCAAGTTGGAGCCACGTGATACTGTTTCTCTCTTCAGGTGAAACTGGAAATCTGGTGCCTGTGCACCCTCATGGTGTAAGAATTTGCCATTCTGCTTCCCTCCAACCTGTACAACCTTCTGCTCCCTCCCTTGCTGCTCATGTCATAGTACCAATGGCAGACTAAACAGAATATTCATGTCCCAACAATGCAGTTGTTTTGAAATGTTTAAAACTTCCAACATATAACTCTCAAAGTTCAGCTTGATGAATAATCAAAAACTTCTTCAATAGTCTTTCCAGTCCAACAACTCTTAATAGAGCTCTGTATCCATTTTAAATAGTGCTTTTACACTTTGTTTCCCAAGTTTAAGTAATGATTTCCTTGTCAAAGTTAAGATCCAGAGACTCTCATAAATATTTAGAAAAGTTACCTTTTTCAGATGCAGGATCCTCATTTTAATATTTAAGTTGCTAACATGTTGCAGGGATGTTGGTACAAATGCAAATTTCACACAGGCTGTCACCTTGTTAAATTACACATAATTGTATCAATAGACTATCCAAAAATTATGAATAACAACGTATTACTATGTTTTCTGTATTTTATATATCATTTTAGTACAGAGCACGACATTTCAGTCTGTGTTTTCAAATCAATACATGTTTCATACCTCAATAGCTTTATCTGTCTGCTAATAGTTTGAATGCATGACCCTGTGCTATTTCAAGGTGACAGATTACTTTGGCACTCAATGAGGTAAGTTTAGTTTTGGTTAGAAGAGCACTCTTCCTCTAGTAATATGTCTGTGAAGTTATTTGAGTAAAATGGTATGCGTTTCTGGCCAAAGTGAATGAGGATACAATTTCCCCAGAATTTACAAATGTGCAGTGGATTTTACTCCTTAGTGAAATCAGAACTATATACATCGTTTTCAATTGAATATTGTTGGAGACATTTCACAATGATGCTGTGGATTGCTCAGTCAAATTAAACAAGAAATCATGGCAGAACTGAAAGACAAAGGCAAAGTTGCCATAATTTTACCAGACCATAAGGCTACTCTTTCACTAGAGAGAGATGACTGGTAGTGGTTTCATCTGAGAGTCACCATAGCTCTTGCAAGGGGAGAGATTGAAAAAGAAAATCCTTCATAGTAACCTGAGCTAGTGCAGGAATTGAACCCATGCTGTTGGCAACAGGAAGCTAGCCAATGTAGAGCATAATGATAAGCCCAAGATAAAGCCCATGAGTATAGAAGCTTGATTTATGATAATTGAGTTGTGAATCAAACTATAATAAGTGCTGCTAAGACCCTAACCTTATATGAATATTTGAGTTGCACTTCAGAAAGATCTCAGGTACTTTATATTTTAAACTTTCCTCCTGACAGACAATGCTGCATAGCAACCTCTGAAGAGATTTCTTTGATGCATCAAAGTCCCTGTGACTAGTATCGATTAAAACTCAAATATCCCAAAATGTCAATCAATACATCTGTGGACTGGAGCAAATTTTTAACTTTCAGAATCCAGTCAGTTACTTGTTGTAAATCTCTCCTGGTTGTCATTCCAATTAAAGTCAATGAAATTAATTAGAGACTTCTTAATGGTCTGCCTATTCCAAGTTGCCAGATGTCCACTATTACAAAGGCTGACCCAGAAAGATTCATGTTACATGCGTGAATCAAATATTTTTGACTTGCATTTTACATATGATACACTTATGATCTTAATATGGAGGTGCTGGTTTTGGACCGGGGTGGACAAAGTTAAAAATCACACAACACCAGGTTATAGTCCAACAAGTTTATTTGGAAGCACTAGGATGTTGTATGATTTTTAACTTATGATCTTGGGAATTAATAAAGTTAAAGCTTTCATAATGCATGTGTACTAGTTAGATATCAATGGGAATTCCTTAATAGTCTGGGAATATTTTTGTTGAAGCAGATCATATTAAAAACTCTCAGCAAAGAAACTCATCATACAAATTTAGTAGAGAGGAAATAAAACATTGAAACAGGAACTTTGTGAGAAGAGAACACATTGGTACTGATGTTGAGGCATTTCAATAGAAACATTGAAGAGAGGAGTGGGAATAGGTTGGTGTGTTTAACAGGTCAAAGGACCCAGAGAAGCTAAAGAGAATGAGGAGTGATGAGGCACTATATTCACAGAATGTAAGTTATCAGGTTTGTTTCAGTGCAGCAGAGACAAACACTTCTATTGGAGAGGTTCAAACAGGGTTTTCTTAGGCACTGGCATACAGGATCTATAAAGAAAGAGATGTAAATTTACACAAGGCCTTGTTAGAGCTGATGAGAATATGTGGAACAGGCAATACTTTGTGGAATTAATCCTTGGGACCAATAATGCTGTACATCGTCTATTTAGTGATGGTTTCTCATTAGGTACCTTGATGCTGTCTTATTTTCATTTCTTTCAAAGTTCTGCAGTTAGTATGTGCAGAATTCAGCCTGCTTACCACCAGCTGCCTCAATTGGTGCTTTAGTAATTTATGACGATGGTGGTCTGAAGTGCCAGAATTAGGCAACCCACCTTAAACCGGTCTGCATGTGCCCTTGGCCATCTCTGAAACATAGGAGCAGCTGCTGTTCTGAGCTCTCAATCATTGGACAAAGCATTAGTTTTGTGCAGTAATATTGAGTTTCCTTTCAGTTTCTTTATACCGGATGTATCCTGTGGCAAAGATCAAATATGTGCAATTGATTTTGAAGTTTGATAAACCCAAAATAAATAGTTACACCTGTCTTTAAAAGCTATTTAAGCTTTATTCAAACTTGATTGGACTAAAACATTCCATTTTCCTCTTTTGGCCTAGCTTCCTGCACAAAGCTGCACAGACAGATATTGTAATAAATTAGAGAACAAGTTTCAAGCAGTCAGGGAAGATTGATACTAGGAAGTTTAGGCCATGTTGAGCAACACAGGAACCTCTTTGTACCAGAAGTACAATTTTTGATGTGTAGGTTTTAAATGATGGGAATGAAAGAGAAAAGATCATGAAACAAACAAATACAATCAGGATATTAAACAGAAGTGCACGTAGGATTTTCTGATTATAGAATTATACTATTGCATTATTCATGTAGTATCGAGAATCTCATGTGAGTTGATTTTTAGCATAGGGAGATGATGATGTGAGTGAGTGCCAAGAAGTTTCAGCAGATGTATCTTTGAAGATGTATAAACAGTTGAATAAGTTTCATATAATGATGATTCAACATAAAATTTGCATTTAACAGTTATGTGTGAATTTCCTCGCAAAGTATTCACAAATCAGTCCTTTTTGTAATTGTTATGATAATAGTTTCCAGGAAATTCTGGTCTATATCTAATGATTTCTTTTGTTTGTGCAGTGAACCAGATATATGCTGTAACTGTGCAGCTTATGCAAGGGTTGGAATAATTAATTACAAATATGATGCTTGAATCACCATGCCTGTGAACATGTGAAGATGATAAGACTTTTTTTTACTTTGTAAATAGAGCATGGAATACTAACAATTTACCTTGACAGGGTGAAGTCTAAGAAGAGCATTGGAATGTCTTACTGCAGCTGTACAAGATGTTGGTGAGGCTACATTTGGAGTACTGCGTGCAGTTCTGGTCACCCTGCTATAGAAAGGATATTATTAAACCAGAAAGAGTGCAAAAAGGATTTACTAGGATGCTACCTGGACTGGCAGGTTTGTGTTATAAAGAGAGGTTGGAGAGCCTACGACATTTTCACTGCAGTGCAGGAGATTGCGGGTTGACCTTATAGAGGTCTGTAAAATCATGAGAGGCATAGGTAAGGTAGATAGCTAACAGCTCTTCCTCATTGTACTGGAGTCTAAAATTAGAGGACATAGGTTTAAGGTGAGAAAGGGGAGATATAAAAAGGTCCAGACGGGCAATTTTTTCACACAGAGGATGGTGAGTGTCTGGAACGGGCAGCCAAGGTAGTGGTGGAGGTGAGTACAATTTCATCATTTAAGAAACATTTAAACATATAGATGAATGGAATAGATATGGAGGGACACAGACCAAATGTAGGCAAAATGGACTAGATTAATTGTGAAAACTGGGTGGCATGGACAAGTTAAGATGAAGGGCCTTTATCCATGCTGTAAACCTCTATGACTTTATGATTCTAAGTCTGATGACTTCTCGAGTGCATTGTACTGAGATGATGATGGGAATGTCTGAGCATATCATGGAGGGTTAACTAAAGTTCATTCTACCTACCCAGGTTTTGATGACCACCCTTTTCATCTCAATTTATAGAATGCAAAGTAACAAAGCCTACTAGATGTGTTGAGATTAGAGTGGTGCTGGAAAAGCACAGCAGGTCAGGCAGCATCCAAGGAGCAGGAAAATTGACGTTTCCTGCTCCTTAGATGCTGCCTGACCCACTGTGCTTTTTCAGCACCACGCTAATCTTGACTCTAATCTCCAGCATCTGCAGTACCCACTTCCTCCTATAAGATGTGTTTGTCCCACAAATATAAAGTTACACACAAAAATATTTCAGAGATTAATCATAGTTAGAACATTATTGGGATATCAAACTTTCTCCATTGTGTGACCAATTGCTTAGCCAACCACTCACTTGTGAGGAAATAACTTTGATAGGATATGCCTTATTAATCTACATGGATGGCCCATTCTGTCAGTCTGGGACAAGAATCACAGAGAAGACATCTTGTCCTCAATGGTAAAGACCGCTGACTTGTAAAAATCCACCTCAGGCTGAGAAGAGAAGCTTTTCTAGTATGTGTGGATTATATGTTTCACTGTAAAGACTTGACTACAGATATCAGCTACAAGATGCTGAAACCCGTTATTGCTTGAATTAAATTGAATTATTATGAATTAATTCCAGAAAATGCTGATCTTCATTTTTCTTTCAGAGAAGCAGAAAGGGAATTATCATGCCTGCAATGTTTCCATTGATGATCTTGAAGGAATAACTGAATAGTGACATTTGACCTTTCTTTAAAGATAATTAGCTCTTTCCTTAATAATCATTTCTTGTGTGGATGAAGAAAGGGTTTTTGTTGTGATTAGTTTGGGTATTGTGCACCCTTTCTTTCACTTCTGCTGTTCAAAATCTAACTTGATATTTGTTTGTTTTATGACCTTTCCTCATTCATTCATATCATCAAAAATCTTCTGGTTCAAAGAAGTTCCCATGTATCCTTTCATTTTTTTCAATAAACTGGGGTGAAAGTTTATTTGATAACAACTTGTGATAGTTTCAACACTCAAGGAGTTAGAACATTCAATCAATAGGATTTTGTTGCAGTCAGTCAAGGTCTGGTAAAAAGGGACATTATTGAGAGTGTGGTGTTGGAAAAGCACAGCAAGTTAGGCAGCATCTGAGGAGTAGGAGAATTGATGTTTCAGACATAAGCTCTCCATCAGGAATCTTAAAGTATATGTCTTAAAGTATACTTGAAGTGATTAGAGTCATAGAGTCATAAAGATGTACAGTACGGAGACAGACACTTCAGTCCAACTCATCCCTGCTGACCAGATATCCTAACCTAATCTAGTCCCATTTGCCAGCGCTTGGACCATATCCCTCTTCATTTACCCATCATATACCCATAATGCCTTTTAAATATTGTAATTGTACAAGCTTCCATCACTTTCTCTGGCAGCTCATTCCATACACACATAACCCTCTGCATGAAAAAGTTGCCCATTAGTTGGCTTTTCAGTTTTATTATGAATGTGGAAGTCTTCAAATGCAATAAAGGCTTAAAATCCTTGAAATGCTTAGCTGTCTGGAGTCACCTATAGAGAGAGAAACCGAGCTCATGTTTCAGATTGGTGACGTTTTATCACACCAGGTAAAGTTAGAGCTTTTTTCTTCACATGGGATGTGGTCATCATTGAGAAGACCATCATTTTTTGCCCATCAGTAATTAGCTTTGAACTGATTGGCTATTTTGACCATTTTCAGAAATAGTTAACATTTCTGAAAATCATTGTAGGCCAGACTGGGTAAGGATGATAAATTTCTTTCCCTCAAGATTTTTATGACAACTGCCAATGACCATATTGTTGCTTAATAGTTCAGTAATTTTCCTTACTTCCAGATTATTTTAATTGAATTAAAATTTCGTTAAATTTGAAGTCATACCCCCAGAACATTACTCTGGGTCTTTGGATTACAGTCCAGTGACATTATTACTCCATTATCACTCTCCAAACAGGTACGCTGAGGTCACTTTGGAAAAGATTGAAAGAGAAGGATGCAAAACAAAAGAAATAAAACAACAAAAGAGTTTGTTGTGCAGGACCAAAAGGAGTGATAAGATGGCAAGTAAAGAGACACAGAATCAAAAGATATTCGTCCAATAGCTATGAACGTACAATGTTGAACAGCTGCCATCTAAATACAAAAACAAGGGTAAAACAGAAAAATGCAATGAGCAGGATACTAGAATAGGGATAGATACTGCAGTCAGAATTTATTGATTTCATAAGACTGTCAAATGTCTAGTTGAAATCAGATATTGTTCCTTGAGCTTTTATTGAGTTCATTGGAGCACAGCAGAGCTCAGACAGGGAAGTCAGTATAATAACAACATGCAAATTAAAATGGCATATGACTGGTAGCTTGGGGTCATACTTGCAAAATGAATGAAAGTGTTCCAGTGACATCTCCCAAACACAGAGCAGACTACATGTAAGCAGTGAGTATTACAAAATAACTTAAGTGTAAATTGCCGTTTAATCTGAAAGGAGTGTTGAGGCCTTGGATGTTGAAGAGAGATCATAAAACAGAAGATGTTACATCCCCTGAGTTTGTATGGGTGAATGCAATAGGAAAGTGATGGGCGTTGTAAGTGATTGAAAAGTGGGTAAGTAAGACATGGAGGTTACTGTCCCTCTGGAAAGAGGAAAAGTGGCAAGGTGCAGTTGGTTGTCGCAATATGGTGGATGTGGCAGAAGTGGTAGAACGTAATCTGTTGAATACAGGTACTTGTTAGGCCAAAGGTGAGGACAATAGCAAACCCAATGGGATTCTGGGAGGAAGGGAAGGTGGCGAGCGCCGAGGACCTGAAATAGAATGCACATGATCAACAGAGCTATTAAACACAGTGAGGGAGGGCGGTGCTTGCTTGACACGAAGGAAAGGTACCAATTCCAAAGTTCTAAAAGAAGGTAACATTGTCCAAATTGTTCAAAGGAGATAGAGAATGGAGTAAAGTTTTTACATATGATCAGCATTAGAGATAGCACAGAGAAAAAGTATGAAGTATTCAAGCTTATTAAAATATTTTAATGAATGATCCATCTCCTAGGAGCTAACTAGTTGTCTACTCCTGCCCCTTCCTCCATTAAACTGCAATTAAATGAATTGCTTTCAGGTTTCAGATATTTTACATGCTTGTTTTCTACACAACACAAACTCATACCTCTTTGGAAGTTGTATTTAGCCCAACCCCATATGCGAGATCACACAACATTCTGTAATGGTGCTCCAGACTATAAGTTATCATATAGCTCAAGTTAACTGAAGGAATCCAGTAGAATGCTTAGACAGAACATTTTCACAAAAGCCACATGTATATTTTCAGCACATTTTCAAGTTAAAGGTATTTTACTTAATGAATTTGCAGTAGATATGAATATAATACCACATTAAATCCATGATGATATAACCAAGTTGCTTTGACTCTTACTTCCAGAATGGATGTCCTGACAATGACGAGTACAGACCAAGCCAAATTATAATACAAAACTGATTAAGTAAAAGTCTTTTACATTACCAAGGTATAGGTAAAATTTCTCATTGTATGAAGGGAACTTATTTTGCTATGCACAGGAACACAGAGATATGCAATATTATTTGCTATTGTACACTTAGTGGTAAAATTTGCATATTGTGAAATGGCATTCTGGAAACTATCCTGACTCAGGCCAGAATATTTTACCTCACAGGTCATTGTCTCAGAGAAGGTGGCATGGTATTATTTAATAGATTCTAGATGAGACAGGCCTGTCTTTGTTTAAAGTAGACAGGCAGGAGGCGAGAAGAACACAGCAAGATAGACAGCAACAGGAGGTGGAGAAGTTGATATTTTGGATGTAACCCTTCTTCAGGACTGGGGGTTACACCTGAAATGTCAACTTCTCCACCTCCTGATGCTGCCTGGCTTGCTGTGTTCTTCTAGCCTCCTGCCTGTCTACTTTGGATTTCAGCATCTGCAGGTTTTTTTGTCTCTGACTTTGTTTAAGACAGTTCCATTACATCATGACATGTGATATTCCATTGTAAGGGTATCCACCTCACAGTCACTCTGCGTGTCGTGGAATTAGTTTACCTAGGACACTGTATGTGGAATATACAGTAATATCTGTAAGTATAGAACTCAGACTCTGCATATGTCTGTGATAGTGTAGCCCAGACTCTATGTATGTCTGTGATAGTGCAGCCTTGTAAATAATTTGCATTATAAACAAACTTCAAGGTACCTGACTTAACAAGAATCCATATGGGCTAATAAACGTGGGTGACAATAAACAACATCAGGTAGTCTCTCTTGTGAAAGCCAGTGGCAATTGATGGCTGGCTGGTGGGAGAACAATTTCATATTATAGATCGATTGAAGAAATATGGTCCCTAGCACTTTGGTTAGTTTTGAGGGTTTTGGAAGAGCCTTAAGGAGGGATGGATGGACTAGAGATGGAGGAAGCAGAGGTGGAGGGTGTGGGGGGAGAGGGAGATGTTGTGGCTGGTGGGGAGTGCAAATTTCCTTAGAGAATCTGGAAAGTATTCCTCTCATCTTCGTCCACAATGTTGAAAGTAAACAAGTAAGGATAGTTTTCAACCTCTGCTGGTCACTATTTATCTTTCCATAGGGACCCCACACAGATTCCCTATGTAGACTTGGGATTAAAAAAGCAGTTGGGCCCTAATAGCATAATTAGCGCATGATTTATATATTTCAAGCAGGACCCCATTAACTTCTGTCAGGTGGCCATCTCCTCTGCTCAGGACAATGTGTTAAGTTTAAACTTGCATGATCTGTGTGAATCACTGAAGATTGGATCCCCCACGTGCTACATTTCAGCTTTCTTTTGTTTGCTGGGTAAATTCTGCTTTAAAAGTTGATTCAGATATTTACAATATTTCACAATCTATTATAATCCCCTAACCTGCCTAACAGGATTATGTATACTGATTTTAGTAGCCTTACTTGAAATTCAGAATCAGTTAATCCAGAATCTATATAAAAATGCTGATCTATAAATAAGGAAATCCCTGAGAAATTTCTTTCAAATCCCATTCAACTGCCAGGAAATTACATAAATGGATGGTCAGGAAGGTCACATTACAGTTGTTGCAGGCTGACTGCCATTTAGATATCGAGAAATAAGGTGCCATATACATTTAGCTATAGACTGGCAGGAAAATAAAGCACTGCGGATAATATTCCAAGATATTCTTACCAAAATAGATTTTTTTAAAAAATTCATTCATGGGATGAGGGTATCACTAGCTAGACCAGCACTTTTCCAACAATCAGTTCACAGTCATCATTAGACCCTTCATTCCAGATTTTTATTGAATTCAAATTCCAGAATCTGCCATTGTGGGATTCAAGCCCAGGTCCTCAGAACATTGCCCCTGTCTCTGGATTAATTGTCCAGCGATAAAACTATTAGGCCATTGCCTCCCTTGTACATGTCTTGCACATTCATAATTAATACATAAATAAGGATTGTATTCCCTCAAATTTAAAACAATCCAGTGGTGATTGAATCGAATGTTTCAAGATATTAAGGCAAATATGTCGGTTGAGCCAAATTATTCCAGCTGACTGAGGAATTTGGAAGACATTACTTAAATTTACAGTCAGGCTGTTTATTAGGAGAGAAGGTTGGAAACAATTCTACATGCAAAGTGTGGGAGCAGTTTGAACCTTTCTTCCCACACATGGCCATTCAGGTCACTTATTTCTTTTTAAAATCAAGATTTATAGTTTCATGCTAGCCAAAGATATTAAGTGAAATGGGCAATAATGGATACAGAGGTTGGAGTTTTCCCATCTCTCCCAAACCAGGCCGACAGATGCTATGGTATAAAATTGCGTGACCTGTTGGGGGTAGGGCTTGTCTGTCACCTAGCAACCTCCACTGGGTTGTTACCAGAAATGCCTAGGTGTCAGGAGACCTGGTACCCCTTAAATACTTTGAAGCTGCTAAGAGGGCAATTAACACTCCTCTGTCAGCTAATTAGATTTTACCAATGGAGTGAGATTCCCATGCCACATAGTGAGGTCAATAGGAGGCATACTTGTGGGCTCATGGGCACTCTCCTGTTCGGTTGCTCTGTTGCCAAAGGAAGACTCCCTCAAGTGGCAAGAGCACATCTGTTTGTCATCCTTTGGTGACCCAGTTGTTGCCAATCCCTACCTGAGGCATCGTGGACTGACCCTGGTGAAGCTGACACATCGAGCCCCCATTGCTATTCCTTCTTATTGAATGACTCCAGTACTAGCAGTGCCACTGCTCTTGGTAATGCTGTTGGCACTGAAGAACTGCTGGCCATTTGATTAATGTGTAGCTTGAAATCTTGAACTGAGGCAGTTGACTCTAATCCTAACCCAAACCCCATCACAGTTAGCTGCCTCATGACTGTACAGTCCAGACATGCCTCTTGGTGTACAGGCTTGACCCTACCAGTGGCTGAGGTCACTGCCTTAAAAGAAATTCTTTCCATGACTTCTAGCTGGACAGCCACTGCTACTTTGAGCTCAGTTTTGGCAAATACATAGCGGAGTTAATGAATCAGGCAGAACAGTGGATCCATAAATTGTGAAATCTCCAAGCAACTGTGCCTCAAAAGCCACTTCCAGGGGGCTGCTAAGATTCTGCTCAGAGTGTGCAGCATGGCACCTGGAGGTGTTATGCTATTGGATTGTTATGTCATTTGAAGGTGACACCCTCTGACTGGAATGATCTCACTTCTGCTGCAGTCTTCCTTGGCCATCCTGCCATGCCTTTTTGGTTAGAGAGTTTAAACTCTTACTCTCAGTCATTGGAGAGTTCACTTAAATACAGTCCCTCAAAATCCCAAAGAAAATTCTCCAGTGAAAGTGAAAGTGGAGGTAGAATGGTTAGTTTATACACTGAAATGGCTAAACTTTCATACAGGAAATGTTAGAAAGCTTGCCTGCATATCATTTTGGAAAAATCTGGTGACTGGACTAAACACAATTAAAGAAACTTTGGAGGCAGTGGTTGTAATCATCCAATTCTTAAACGAGCACTGGAGAATTGCAAATTCTATTCTCTAGTCTTCAAAAAATGTGAGGATAATTCAAACAATCAGAAACCAGTCATTTTCACCACAGTGGTAGGAGATTGTTTAGAAACAATAATGCAGGACAAAATTAAGCCTTTTGAACATAAGCAAATAAATTAAGAAAAGCCAGCATAGGTTTGTTTAAGGCAAATCATGTTTAACTAACTTGCTTAAGTCTTTTTGTTGAAGGAAGAATGGTGTGGTCAACATGGACTTCCAAAAGACATTTCATATAGCGTCACATAATAAGCTGCTCCATGAAGTTAAAACACAAGAAATTAAAGGGACTGTGATGGTACAGATATGAAGTTTGATCTGAAGGCCCAGGTGTACTGACATCCTGAGAACAGAGTATACCTTTCCTATGGAATCTGTTATACTCTTCTGGGATTACACATAAGCAGTCCTAATGTGTGAAAACAGTTTGTAGGAGTGATATACCTCAAATTTCATAGCCACATTCTCCATTATGCTTTTCAAACTCCACTGGAAGCCAGGAGCAAGAAAACAGCAGTTTGATCTTCCATTAAAGCTGTCAGATTTGTCATCCAATTCTTTAACATTGTGGCTCCCAGTGAAGTGTTCCCAGAGTTGGATACTTGAACCACAGCTGACTGAATTATGTAGATGCTCTGTTCAAAGATTCCAGATAGAATGGGGTTGGACTTATTCATGCCTTCTGCTAGTAATCCAGAAAGTCATTAGCGATCAACCCAGTTCATCTAGAGATGTGTGCTGTACACTTGTCAGTTCCGTATTATAAGCTAAACCCTTACAGTTTTCATCTCCAGCCTCTGCAACAACACTCTAATGTAAAGCTATCTTACTACCATCCCACCGCTAACCTGTCTGTCTATCCTGTACCCTTTGGTCTTGTCCTCCTTGAGTTTTTCTGTGCCTATGCCTGCTTGCTTTCCATTTCAAATAGGATGGCAGTCTCTAAACTCATGTTTGTTTAGGTCGGCTGGAAGAATGTCTTACTCTTGTTCAGGTTCAGCTTTGAGACCTGGAGTTTCAGGATCCAAAATGGAAGAAAGTGATTGCAGTTAATGGGAAGGACAAACCTTTTATCAGGAATAGTCTGTGAGTGTAGGATCTCAATCAGTTGGAACAGATGGCTAAAAACCCAAGTTCTCTTCCAGACTGACAAGCCTGATATACCCAGTCACAATGTCTTCTTTGAGCCTTCAAAGATCATTGTTGCTTTGGCTGCCTCAATACTAATTTCAGCAATATTGACATCTTTTCCAGAATTCTTGTAAGAAGTGAAGACATAAGAGTGCTGCAGCAGCCAAAACTATTCAAGAGCTAATTTGATTTGAAAACTGACAGAGCTCAGTGATAATAAATTTCTATTAAGAATGTTAAATGAATGGAGACAGTGGTTCTTTTAAATATTTATGCTTGCTCAATGCTTGTGGTATGTTTTTCCCCACAGGTGTACCCCACCTTCCTCTCCACAGAGCACACCATTTCCCACAAAGGGTTCCTAATATGAACATAGATTCCATGTTTAAACATTTTAATTGGTGAGTGAAATTATGATTTCATGCTTAGGATTTGGTGAAATGTAAACAAATTTCTAATCCCAATATTAATTCAATTCAATTAAATAATTTTAATTATTAATATCTCTCTTCTACTTCATGGTTGATGTGCTGCATATTTCATTTTTTAAAAAAATATGGTCAACAACAAACATTGCATTAGTTTCAATTAGACAAAAATCTTGCTTTCTGCTCTGTCATTTCAGTTTTGCTAAGAACTGACATTTCTGTTTACCTACGTACATAAAAAAAATTGAGTGGTTTCCTTCATTTCAAATAAGGAATTACAGTTTGAGCAAGTGTTGCAGCATTGCTTTATGCCATGGAACGTGAGAGTGGAAGCTATACAATTTGGCTTTGAAATATTGAATCTGAGAGCTAGATTTAGGTTGTGGTGATTTGATTGCGTTGTTTAGATTTTGAAAATCCAATCACATGGAGAAGACCAGAAGTATGGGTGGATTGGAATACTTTTTTTTCACTCTTGTCAGCCTGGAATTGAATTTTGTTCCGATTTATGAAATGAAAGTGTCCTTTTAATCTCTGGGTCCTAAATTAAATGAGCTTGGGCAACCGTTATCTCATTTGAAGTGGACAGGAGAGTGTAACACAAAACTTTTGTGATATTGGAGTTTGGATGCAATGTATGGAACAGTCATCCTGTGGAGTCGGGGTTGAAAATATCTGCCATAAGTCAAAATATTGTGTTTTCTAACATGTTTTAACATTTTAACATAAAAAGCAATATAAGCAGATGATTGAACTTAATTTTGCCTTGTTAGGCACCAGAAATCAGGAATAAATATTAATTTCTGTGCGAATATGCAATGCAGAATGGCACTGAGCATATTGGCAATGACCAATTTCAGCCCCATTACCACAAAACAGTTGATAGAATCAACAATCCTTTAAGTGTAATAGAAAATGGAAATAAAAATTGGTTGTCGTGTATATTGATATTCTGAATTGCCTTGCCACCTGCTATCAAATGACTCCACATGAATGCTCATCATTTTGCATGAGCTATCTGAGAGACTTGCTGCCACTCCATCTGCTTTTTGTCGAGAAGGCCTGTTTGGTTTCGTGTATTAGAAGGAAGCTGCGTGTAGTCTTGAACAAGTTGTGTTTCATTTCATAAAAGCAACTAAGTATGCCATATATGATATATATTGTTACACAGATAGAGAAAGATCCATATAGCAGGTCTTGCTCCTCTGAGTTCCTGAGCTAACATTATCATAGTGAGTGGTCTTTAAAACACTCCTCAGCATTAATACTTTAGATGCTTACACCCTTATACAACATTTTTTTTGCCATGGATTATACTTATACATTTTGTGTCTACAATTGTTTTATCACTAAATCATCTCTTTGCCCCACACCCCCAACACCCCCAACTTTATGATTTTATAAGTTTAGTTGCTCTGGAGATTTTATTGTTATCCCAGAATGTAATCTCTTTTGACTTGGAAGATTAGTTGGTCTCTGTGCTGAAGCCTGTTGACATTGATACTGTTCTTGACAGTGTGAGCTCTGTAAGTTACTTTCAACTGGAGGACATTTTATCTCTTGGATTTCTTTCACTGAGGACATCTTATCCAGTGAAATGGACAATTTCTCCATTCTAATACTGGATCTGGAGGATCTTTCATCCCGTTAACTTCTTTCCTTTCTTGATTCCAGATCACTGGTTGAGACAATTTTCTCTCTGTAATCTGGATCTCTAAATCAAGCAATATGATCTTGACTGTATCTTGAATCTGAAAAATGTGTTGCTGGAAAAGCACAGCAGGTCAGGCAGTATCCAAGGAGCAGGAGAATCATCGTTTCGGGCATAAGCCCTTCTTCAGGAATCATATGTACCTTGAATCTGCGGACATTCGACGTCATTAAAGGGTCTTCCATGAAGTTGTAAGTACCACACCTTCAATCTACATGAATTCTCAGTCTTCTAGTAAATCTGTACTGAAGCATGTAGACTCTAATTCAAGTTGTAGCTTAATTCGGTTGCTTTCTTCACATTTGGTGATGATAGTATGGATGATGTTGATATCATTCAGACTATTTGAAAATTACTTCTTGCTTGACTTGACTGATACTTAGGATTCTTCCTGAGCAGCTGAGTAATTAAATATTTTGCTTGAACTTGCTTCTCAGCATCTGACATCAGACTTAATCTGTAATTACTATTTGTTCACCATGCTATGTGTCATTCTGTGTTAAATTAGTCAAAGATGCATTAAAGAGCATGAATAATGACAAATGAATAATGTTAGTCCTTGGCTTTATACTTTTAGTCTCACTTTTGACTATACATCTATTAATGCATTTCAGAAAACTATTCAATAATTTAAAAACTAAGCCAAACACTAGATTATTCAGGTTTTCAGTGAACTTCCATCAATAGCAAAGAAAGCATCATGACCTTAATATTTAGTCTTTTGAGCATCTCCAGTTTATTGGTAATTCTGACTGTTATACAAAAAACCTGGCCTCATGTTCAATGAAATATTTTAATGACTGGCCCAATCAACATCAGGGAAATATTTCAGGATTGGGTATTGTTGGCTCCTGTTGCCTGCAGGCTAATGAATATTTATATCCTTCTTAGGAGGTCAATAATGAAATGCTTCGCCTCATCCCTCCTTAACTTCATAGAAATGGGAGTGGAAAATATGAACCTTCACTAACTAGTTCCTTGTGACGTATTATGACTGTTACATGGCAGGTTTTGTTCTACAACAGTGTGAGTGGTCCCTAACTGGTTCAGAACAAGTGAGGGCTTGTGGGTAGCTAATCTTCAGTGCTGTGGCCTGAGTACAAATCTCTTATGGATTTGCAAAAAGACAAAAACAATGTTGCACATCATTAATCGGTGAGCATTAAACTCAACTTGGCTTCAAGGATTCCGTCTGCTGACAAAATTGCCACCATAGCACTGCTGAAGAGCTGGAATAAACTGATGTCTAATATTCACTATTTCTTTGAGAAGTATAATATCAATGTTGATACTTGGAAGAATTTGTGAAAGGAATGAGATGCATCTTCACAAATCTGAGTGACAGGGAAAGTTCTGAAAGATTTAATGCTGAGGAGTGCATTAAGCACCAACATATGGTGTCTTAGGAATTTGTAAGGAGAACAGCGTTGGACCTTGAGAGACTAAGACCTAAAATCAAGGTTCTCCCTCACAATTTTGTAGCAACATCCATCAAACCCAAGTACCAAGTGCTGAATCTTATTTGTTTATTGGCAATATCTGTGTTGCATCAATCTTTTTATAGTTTTTTTTTACATGAGGCCTTATAGGTTTTCTCACCCTATCTTACCAAAGTCACCTCACTGATGACCGACCTCACCCTAATGGATCTCACATGTCTGATTTCCATCCTATCTTATCACACGCTGTTCCTGGAAGATCTCGCCATTCACTGGATATCCATCCCTTGTGTCACGCCATTTTTAAAAAGCTGCTGTTCACCCAGACAAGTACTGGCATTCTCAAGTTGCCCTGCTTGCTGGTGGATGGAATCAGAACATGGTGGAGGAAGGGAAGATGGCACCGTGTTCCTCCAGCAGGGACCTGGAGGTTCTGGTGAATAGTGTGGTGTAAAGGAAAGGAGTCCTCTTCCTGGAGGATCAGCATTTTCTCCCCCATTTTTCCCACACCGCCTCCCACACTTCTCATCCTGCATGCCTTTTCACTGCCTTTTTAGTCTTTCAGAATATCTTAGCATCTTTCCGTCTATGTATCAGCATGAACAGCCTTGCCACCTACTGTCATCTCACTTATTTTCCCCCCTTTTTCACATTATAGAAGAACATGGAATATAACATGTTAAAGAGAGAGCATGTAAGGATAGAGGGCACTCAGCATCTGTGACCTCACTCCCTATGAAGAATGAATCCTGACTCTTGCAAGAGAATTTTTTTTTTAGGACTCAACCCTTGTGGATGTCAAGATATTCATGTCTCACCAAATGAGTAGGTATCACTCTGCATTCTCATTAACCGTGCTATTACTCCAAGTCATTGCAGACCACTGGCAACCACTGACCATGCTGTAATCTCTCTCTACTTTCTTGGTCCTGCAAGCCATCTTGTGGTGTGTGTGATGGAATTGGCCTCCTGGATTTCTGAGTGTGAGAGTACTGAGGCCTCAGAAGAAGCCCAGATACTGACACGTCGAGGGAACCGTAGACACAGAGATTGTCTGTACACAACCGACTGAATACTTCACCACAAGAGCTCCACACCAGCTGAGGAGAAATGGCCCAGGCAAGTGACATTCTGAGGATGGCCAGAGACCCTCCACCTGCTCAGCCCCACACAGGAGAAGAGCCGGTGTTGTCAGCAATTACAGACTTTGCCCAAATACAGATGGGAAGAGTAGCAGTGGCAGATAGGTACATGGGATGAAACAGTCCTCATTGCCCAGAAGCTGCATCAATGCAGTGATACATGTGACCATCTATCTGCCTCCATGGACAGGTTGGTCGTTGCTATTGAGAACCACACCCAGTGGAGAGGGGCACACATCTTCACTCTATTGTCCCAACATTTGATCCCAGGACTAAATATATGGCAACATGAGTCAGGGAACCTTGAGCCCACTCCAGGTACCCAATTCTCACAAGGAGACAGGGCAGTGCCAGGAGGCTTCCAGCCGGAAGTGAAATCCCACACAGGCCTTTTGGCAAATTCCAGTCAAGATGGTGCAGAGTTAGGTGCTGCTGGCACCTATAGCCCTCCTGGTCTTACATCACTCCTGCTTGGCTCCCTTTGAAAGCCGCATGTTTGAAGACAGATTTGACCAGTGGCTGTTCCAGGGAAGTGCCACTTACAGAATGAGTCAATGCTGCAGGATGGGCCAGCAAGGAAGGCAGCCTACGTCCCCGTGTGTTATAGTTTTCTTGGGTCTGTAACTTCTGCTTTTCCCCTGTAAAAGCTCTATAGTGGTCTTTACTGCAGCTCCATCCTTCACTGGTTGAAAAACTTATCTGCCCACTCAGAGTTTGGTCATGGCCATTTTCCTCCCATTCTACATTTTTGATTTCGAGCATGGTGGAAGGTGACAGTGAGTTCTCCTCTTCCAGCAGCTTCCAGCCTCAGTCTGCCTGTGCCATTGAGCCCCAAATATATGCATCCTCTTCCTAGTGACCCAAGCCATCAATCTCATAGGACTCACTGAACCTAAACCTAATTGGCAATGAACCTAAACAACCCATCCGCATTTACCTACATCTGCCTTCCCTTCCCACCCAGCCCCTGGCATATGAGGTGACCATGCCTGGAATGTTCATACATTGACCGCTAACTGGTGCTCCAACTGCATTCGCCCTACCTCCAGTCTAGCCATTATGAAGCTAATAGACTGACCTGTGATCCACTCCCTGGAAGGCAAGCATTGGTCCCTAACTGAGACAATCCCCAATTGGATGCCTGACCATGTCCAATCCTCTGGACTGGTTTGGGATTCTGCTTGATTTATTGTGCCGGGACACTCTGACTGCTGGGAGCTCCACGGACTCCCCTTAGTGTTGGAAAAATGCCTCTCGCTGCACGGTGGTTTGTTTGCTGCATATGCTGCTGATAAATGATGCAGATGTGGGATTGATGCAGGATGTTGCTGTGGAGCAACATGTGTGCTCCATAGCCTGAGGGCTGCTTTGTAGCAAGGTAAGCTGTGACTGCATTAATTGGCATGGCACGGCACAGCAAGGCAAGGTGTGAGCAAGCAGGTCGATGCTAAGTTAGCAGACACAAAGAGAGGAAGTGAACAGAACTGAGATACAGCTGAATCCAGTCTGTGAGCTGGGTACTGTCGCTGGGAGCATAGTGTCCCCACTGCAGCCTTTCAGTGCAAAAAGCTAGTGCTTCCAGAACATGTTGGCAAAGAAAAATAAGCGCACCAGGATAGTTGTGATGGGTTGACAGAAGGCAGATACAAATATCCACAGAGGAGCTGTGCATTCAGCTAATGCCCAAAACATTTGCTCACAGATGTTGTTGGTTGGTGATCCATATAGAGATGCTTTGGAGCAAGTTATAGGCTGAATCCGGCAGGCATATGTTCTGGTTTCCTTGCTGAGTTTTCCCGATGTTTAGTTTGTTTGGCAGGTTTGGTAAGATGTGATTCTGAATATTAATCAGTTGTGTGTTAACAAAGTGTTCAACGAGCATTAATCCCGTCACTTGCTGCCGAGTGAGAATCTCATCATGCGGCTTGCGAAAAGTGTAAAAGATGGAATGCGGGACAATAAATTACATCTTCTTTAAGCCAAGAACATTTTGTCTTAATAGGCTGCCAACTGGTTTGCCTCTACCACACTAAACCAACCAAGGCCTATGGATCCTTACTGGGAGAGAGGGTGTAGAAGTAAAGCGTATATGTATCTGACACCATAATGAACTGTGGTGAGGATTCATCAAAACAATCAGTAAAGATGTTAAGAAATCATAAAGAATATGTGCCTTTTGTACATTGAATGCAAAAGCTGAGAAGGCATGTTTTATAAATCATTGGCTAGTTTTCAGAGAAAGCTTCCAAAGTTCTGGATTTGCCGCTGAGAGCAATTACTGAGATCACACCATGAGCAAGTTGATTGGAAATTCTTTGATTATTCTCCTCAGAGCAGAAAAGGGGAGACTGATTTAAAATTGAGGAGTTTGAATTGAATAATTTTGAAAGAGGTTTTTTTCCCTTGGAAGTTGATTAACAACAAATAGTGAAAAATTTAATAACATTGCCAACAGACCTAATAGGGGATAAAATGCTTTCACTCAGCACGTTACTAAGATCTGGAATGCACAATGTGAAAGTGTGATAGAATCAGATTCATTGTATTGTTCAAATTCCTTCGTCTCCGCCGCATTCCCAATTCCTTTGTCTCCGCCGCATCTGCTCCCAGGAGGACCAGTTCCAAAACCGTACAACCCAGATGGCCTCCTCTTCAAAGACCGCAATTTCCCGCCAGACGTAGTCGACGATGCCCTCCACCGCATCTCTTCCACTTCCCGCTCCTCCGCCCTTGAGCCCTGCCCCTCCAACCGCCACCAGGACAGAACCCCACTGGTCCTCACATTCCACCCCACCAACCTCCATGTACAACGTATCATCCGCCGTCATTTCCGCCACCTCCAAACGGACCCCACCACCAGTGATATATTTCCCTCCCCTCCCCTATCAGCGTTCCGAAAAGACCACTCCCTCCGTGACTCCCTCGTCAGATCCACACCCC
>NC_057722.1:43689189-43701372 GCF_004010195.1 Chiloscyllium plagiosum | reverse complement strand
CAAGGTGAGGGTGATACACCAGCCTATCACCCTCACCTTGACCTCCCTCCACCTATCGCATTTCCAAAGCCCCTCCCCCAAGTCCCTCCTCCCTACCTTTTATCTTAGCCTGTTGGACACACTTTCCTCATTCCTGAAGAAGGGCTTATGCCCGAATCGCCGATTCTCCTGTTCCCTGGATGCTGCCTGACCTGCTGCGCTTTTCCAGCAACACATTTTCAGCTATTGTTCAAATTAGGTGGACATACACTCGAAGGGAACGATTTTCCAGATTTAAGGAAAATGTTGGAATGTGCTATTAAATTATATAATTCTTTAAAAGAATCAGTGCAAACAAACCAAATAGAATGGACCCCTTCCTTGGGATAAATTTTGATGATTCTATAATGGAGCAGACAAAGGGTGATGTATTTCCAATATTTGCACATGATTTCAATATAGCTTGATACATTATGCATCACACAGCACTTTCAGTAGCAAGTTAACAGTGTGTGAGAATAGGCAAGGTTGCTGTGCAATTCTTTCCCCTCCTGTTTCCATTCCTTTCCCTTCTAGTTCAACTGAAAAATTAGCAGATGGACAGCTGAAGATCTTGTTTCAAAACTCAAGCCAAAGGAGTGTACTTGCCTCCTCTGCATAGAGCATTATTATTTGCATAAGATTACTTTTAGACTTGGTTCAGCTTAGTATTTAGATATTCACATTTTTTGGCGGGTAATAATTAAAATTTTAAAAATTATTGGACAGGTTTTTTTTTATTTTTTTTGTGAGATATCTGCTTATATTTTAAAAAAAGCTCCAGATTTTTCAAAATCAGTCTGGAGGTCATATTGGAAGGCCACAAGAGAACAGTTTCAGTATCTGTTGTGGTAGCCAATCTGTCACAATAAATCTTCTGTTGTTTGGAGAAATTATGCCAAAGCTGTGAGGGGTGGAATTCCAGACCAATATAGATCATGGCAGACTGTACTCCACCCTCGATGTTTGGACTCAGGAATAATGGTGATCTTACAAAAAGAAACAATTTTATTGCAGTTGGATTAGAAGAGAAGTGTAATTTTACAGTAACTTATTTCAGAGAGAACAATTTCTTATTTGCAAGAGAACAATTTCTTATTTATCACTACATGCTAATGTAATTTCTTTTACAAAATATAACTTTAAAATGAAATAACTCTCTTTAGTATTTATTAAAGCCAAAGTGAAATCAAAATTTGATTTGCTTGGTAATGCCAGACCATTATCAATGGTAGAAGTGAAATGGTTATCCATTTAAATTGGGTGTGTAATATTTATTCAGCAACACAATGTGCTCTGCAGTGTTGAATACAATAACTGAAATAATGTTTCAATTCCTCGTGCACTGTCTTCCAATGCAGCATTCTGTGTGAAAGTGGAATTGGAAGATTATTTGTGGCTAATGAGGTGTAAAAATACAAGAGTATTTTGCACCGTTTTCTTAAATATGTCATTGTAAGTGGCATTTAAATTCTGAAAGATGACTCTGGTGTTGGATTCTTATTTTAATCTCTCTGAGTTGTTAAAGTAAATCAACGTACCAATAGCATACTTGGTTTTATAAATAGAATTTTAAATTAGTGTCACATAATTTCACAAATGTTAGCAGGTGCATTCAATTTTCTAAAGTGCTGTTTTAATCCAATTGCTGCATTACTTTGAAGAGGTTGCATTGAAAAACAAGAAAAGGGATGGCAGTTTCTGAAACACCCATTTCTCAACAATGAGTGGAAACTTTCAAGAAATATGCGAGTCATGTGTTGTATTAGACAGAATGTTATTTACATTCCATTTAGATAAGTAAAGGTTAGTGAGGTTATTGTGACCCTTAACACAATGTCTCTAACTAATTGTTATTAGTTTATGAAAAATTAAATAGAAGGTCACAGGTACTGAGCATTTCCATTCTCCAGATAAATGTTGGTTTTCATTTATTTCTAAAGTGTAATAGCTGCTTCAATATGTATGATGTATGGCAATGACAATAGGCTCCTGAAATTTACATTTTGTATTCTCACTTAATTTATC
The DNA here is from genome assembly GCF_004010195.1 of Chiloscyllium plagiosum. NCBI lineage: Eukaryota > Metazoa > Chordata > Chondrichthyes > Orectolobiformes > Hemiscylliidae > Chiloscyllium > Chiloscyllium plagiosum. The sequence goes on along the minus strand of NC_057722.1, from coordinate 43,699,326 downwards.
TCTGTAAGCACATGATAGAACAGATAAAGACAATCAGATAAAATTGATAATCATATCCAAAAATCTTCACATAAATCAGTTGATATATCTTTTGAGGAAGTATTATGATTAAAGGTGTAATTATCAACAAAAAAAGTTGAACACCCTATAAATGTTGATGTTACTATGCTGTCCTATAATACTTCTTTGGCTTTATTTTGCATATTAATTGGTATTTTCCAAGATTAATGTAAAATCTTGCTTTGCCCAGCTATTTTCAGGCGAGGCCAGCATTTTCTGTTTTTTTTCCCTGCTGGGAAGCAATGCCATTACTTAGAAGATTCAAATGGTCCCCTCTGGATCCCTGAGCAATTGGGTGATTAGAGGGCAAATGAGGTTACCAGCTGGGTTACTGTCAATTTTCACAACTGTCAATATTACCCTTTAGGGATTGGTTTGCTACTCTAGATAGATGGCATCCAGGTGAAGCTATTGAAAAATGACACCGGAGGGTCTCGTTTTCAGTGTTATAAATCAAGGGTAGACCCCCTATGTGTTATGCATGCCATGGCTGGAATCCCCCACAGGACCTTCAACTGAAAAGAAGTTGATGCAGCTCCTAGTCCAAGCAGCTTAATGATATACATTTTCTAGTTAAGAATAAATATAATGTTGATTAACCTTTATTCAATTCTCTTGGCATGTTTTCATATGACCAATTCAAAACATAGTGAATGTTATCTACAGTGATGCAATTCACACATGTAACATTGAAAAATATCTTGAGGCACTTTACTGTCAGCAGAAATCCAACAATTAGTTGACAGGAGTACAAGAAGAAGATATTAAGAGGGGTGTCTGAGTGTGACCAAGGAGGTGGAAAGACAGACATACAGGCGAAAAAGGCCAAGGATTGAACCCTACATTTATGGGTTTAAAAAGTTTAGGCCTCAATGATGGTGAGGAGGTGATGAGGGATAATAATGCGATATGTTTAAAAAGAATATCAGTTATTAACCTGGCACATAACCAGGAAAAATATGTATAGCATTCTTAGTTCTCCACACTTTATTCAACTAGACAGGCGACACGGTGGCTCAGTGGTTAGCACTGCTCCCTCACAGCGCCAGAGACCCAGGTTTAATTTCCCCCTCAGGCAACTGTCTGTGTGGAGTTTGTACATTCTCCCTGTGTTTGCGTGGGTTTCCTCTGGGTGCTCCAGTTGCCTCCCACAGTCCAAAGATGTGCAGTTGAATTGGCCATGCTAAATTGCCCACAGTGTTAGATGCATTAGTCAGGCTGAATGTAGGGGAAAGGGTCTGGGTGGGTTGTTCTTCGGAGGGTCGGTGTGGACTTGTTGGGCCGAAGGGCCTGTTTCCACACTGTAGGGAATCTAATCTAGATTTTGGATCTTTTATGTAAACACTGTATGGTGCAATATTTTTTGTTACAATTTATGCTCTTTCCATTGAAAAGTGGAGAAGTATACTGCTGTCGTGAAGAACTTCACCCTAGTATTTACCACTGGCACACAATCCAGGAAGTAATTATAATTTATTAGAAGATTTTGGGAATTGCAAAGACTTGGTTTGTTCCCAGTTTTGACTCTTTTCAGTTTGTCAACTAAACTAATGTATTACAGTTTTCATGGATCAGGCTGAAAGTGACACGGGTGATAACACTTGAAGTGCATATAAGCAGCTGAAAAGAGCTTTAGGAATACACATCTAGCTGATTATTTGACAAAGTTGCTACAGGATTAGGAATGTGAGTGAAGTAAGTATTTTACAGGGAAGGAACCACAAGAATAGTCTGCCAGACACTGGAAGAGAAGCCCAACATCACTACCACCAATCTTCTGTGAACCTGCTGGTTCACACACAAAGCCTTGTAATCCATAGCTCTTGGGGTCAACAGAATCCACTAAGTTGGTAGTGAAATCCAGAAACTCATCTTCATTTGTATCTCTTTCCAAAAGTATCTATTCAGAAGAAATAGTATATTGGTTGCTTCTGAAACACTACCCAAACGTGAAGGACAATACTATGGCTACTCAAGTTATCAACAATGGTATTTTATTTCCTCATTTTTGGCAATGCAAAATAGAATGAAACTTATGTTTACCTTAGGTGTACACTATGCATTCCATAAGGTCAATCTACTTTGTATTACAAAGACTTCAATGTTCCTTCACATTTCCAAAAACTCTCCAAATCCATTTGTACAACACCCAGCTCTTGTTTAGATCAACCTTCCAAACATCCAAATCAAAGCAACCTCCCCATTCCTGAGCATTGGAACATATCTACTCTCTCATTACTTACAACCTGGAATAACTTCCTACCATCCTTCTGTGTAGGTTGCATGTTTAAAAAAATGCAGGCGTAACATAACATAGGTGAACAACCACTTTGGGACTTAGTTTCCTTGGGATTTATGCATGTACATGGTTCAGCACATGTAAATCATGGAACTTTTTGACTGACTGGCAAAAAGAAAGAAGGCATGCTGGGTCAAATGATCATATGTGCCGTATGATTGTATTGAGGAACTTATGAAGTAAGTGACTTAAACTATTAATTATTAAATAGCATATTTTCTTGGAATGATTGCACAATTCTGCTATTGCACCTTTTGAAACTGTTATGAAGTTGAAGGCATGTGCTGTACCTTTAAGAGAGAATGAGAGCTGTTTTGCACTGAGAGCTTGCAGGCACTTGTCATGTGACTGAATATCAGTCTCAAAGTTTACTGGAAAATTTAAAATATGTAGCATTTAGCTGTTTTCATAACAGCTCAAATTTAACCAATTAGTTTAAATTATGCCCCAGGATACTAAAACCCAATCAAATTTGAATTTGTTGTTTTTGTCAACCTTGAACCAATGAGACTCTCCAAAGTTTGAGGTATAAAGAAGTAGTTATTTTGAGAGAGCCAGAGAGCAACCAACTGCCATCGTCAGTACACCTGCCAGAAAAATACTCTCTATCAAGGATACCTTTTCATATGAAACACCTTTGCAACCAAAGACTGAAGACAACCCCGGGAGATCCACATCCAGAAGAAGATAGACACCATGGATGACAGTTGCTGTCTGGTTTTGAAATTAGGTAGTTGAAATTTTAATAGGGGCTTTTGTAGGAACAATATTGTTTTAGAGTTGGAGGTAGACAACAAATCTTTAAGAGAAAGGAGGTTTAGATTTGTAAATAGTTGTTGTTTAATGTTCATTTTTGGAGTTAAAGAATAAATTGATTTTTTTCTTTAAATAGTGGAAGTTGGGAATACTCTGTCACTCATACTTTAACAGATTACCAGGCGAGGTCAGCTTTTCTGGGTGTTTCATTTAATTAGCATTATGTCGTAACAAAACATAAAGTAATTAGCATAGTTGTTACGCTATTAAAATCAGTAGTGATGGTCCCTCATTTAAGAGCAGTTTTCACTCTTTTGCAGTTTAGACTTCAAGACATTGATCAAAGTTGTCTGGCAGGAATATCATTTTATTGCTCCATGATCAGGTTTAATCTCCCAGTTGTTAAAATGAAATATTGCTGCAAGTTGAAGCAACTAGGATCTTTAAATATCCACTTCTTGCATCTGGGATTTTCAATTTTAATATTACCATGCCATATGTTTAGAGCCGATTGAATTTATGAGATCATTTTCAGAATTTAAAATAAACTTACTCTGTTTACCCAAAGTACTGAACCTCACTAAAACAATGAATGTAATAAACATATATACTGCACTTGAATAACTAATTTACTTTTTAATAATTTTTCACTCATGAGTAAATTGATATGCATCTACTTTGGGAGGGAGGATGGAAGGGCAAAGCAATGTTTTATATAAATGTTTCACTCTCATCTGATTTTCAGTCTCATTCAAAGCCAGAACTTTTGAATAAGATAGAATTTCAATGTTACCTTGCTTAATTGATTCAATGCTTTTCTGATCCACCAAAAGAAATGAGAAAAATTACTGAATTTCTGACTTACTGGTATAATATTAATGTAGCAGCTTGTATTGCTTTAAATTCATAGATTACATACAATAATAAAACTGACAAAAAAATCTCAAAACTGAGAAAGGGTCAAGATGGTTTAAGATAATTGCAGGTTAACATTTACAACATTATATGTCCATTCATGTAATGCCTCCCTCTGGATGGTGAATATTGCATGACTTCAGCTCTTAGCTTGATTTATCGTAAGTGGAGAACTAATAAGATTTTTAATAAGTTAGAAATGGCATTGTGGCAATTTAGCATATGTTTTCAGTTTTAGCATTGTAAGGAAATCTGCATCAAAAATGATCAAATCTACTGATTTACAAATTCTCAAAGATATGGAAAGTTCAAGTTTATCAGACTCAGAAATCATAAAATCTTGCTTTATTCATTTATTGCAGACCTGTGACCCTGATAACAATACTGTCAGCTCTATAGTAATGCGTGTTTCTTCAACGCAAATTGGCTATAACGTGATTGAATAATTTAGACCATTATTTGTAGAATGCAAATTTTCCTAACCTGTTTTGGGTATAACGCGATTGAATAATTAAGACGCTTATTTGTAGAATGCGAACTTTCTTTTCCGTATTGGCTATCATGTGATTCTGACCCCATTGGTTTAAATGGTGCTGCTATTACACAATTTTCTTATAACATGGGATCGCACGTGATGGAACTATCAAGTTAGTTCGGAACCGACTGTATATATTACAAAGCACAAAAAAGAATTTCCACAGCATTGCAGCACATTCATTGCATTTCCTTCCTACCACTTAAACCATAGGCACTTAGCATAGGCAACTGCCTATTTCAGGCAAATGGCATTAACCATTTGGTCATTAGCATAGAAGGTAATTTACAATGAAACTGCTACGGACCTTAAGTTTACCTACTAATTTAGCAATTTAAAAAGCAATTAATCAGCAATAATCTCCTTAAATTGGCAACTCACTGCTGGCTGATGAGAAATTCACCACGTCACTTGTGAAAAACATAAAATTTGCGTGAGATGTTCCTGACATGGAGGTAGGCCTCAAGGCACTCGTCACCTGATTTTGCCACACGTCTTGCTTTAGCCCTCATCATTTAGACCTCTGTAAGATTCTACCCAAAGTCTATGTCCTTACCAGAGGAGACTAGCCCATATGTAACATTCACACCAACCATCTAACTAAACATAAGCAATGGCAAGAGAGAGGTTAAATCAAATATGTAAGTTTGTGTGCTCCTATGAACATAATGATATTGGGTGGCTGAAAGTAAAAGGTTTCCCAAAAATGTAATCAAGCAAAAACAATTGTACATTTTGAATCCAGAAAATTTTGATTCTCTTTCTTTTGCTCAATTTGTTGTCATTGATTCATGCAATCTATTTCCAGCCTGTATTCTCCAGTGATCACACACCATGTTAGAATTTTCTAACCTGTCAATGCTCTCTCTACCATCACATCCTGTTGTTGACGATATTGATCTCTGGATGTTATTTAGAGATTCCTCAAAGGAGTTGAATCACTTCCCTCGCTTCTACAGATGAAAGTTCAATTTTGTTCTTTCACTCTTTTAATTGCTCACAAATTTTCTGTTCATCAAAGTAAGTGACATCCATGCTGGAGTATGGAATGAATTCTCAGCTTTTTGTCAGATTTTGTGCTCATCAAGATGAAGGATATTATCCCTGTGAAACAGAACTCTTTCCCATTAAAGGCATCAACATCAATATCAAGGTTTCCAGCTCAGGTCAGATGCAGATTAAAGCTACTTCTATTCTGCCTCAGCTTCAAAGAAACATGTCCTACTTTATCTGTGTGATGCTTCCTACACCAAACACATTTGTGACGTCTGTGAATGAAACCACTAAATTAGGTCTGGTTTTCTGTTGTGGCTTCCACAAACACTAAGAACTGCAGTAAGACTGCAGCCTCATTTTATACATGCTGTAAGATAGGAAATTTTTTAATCACATCAGTCTGGGCTGAATAGAAAACCAGGATCTACAGTCAGAAATTGATAATATTTTGACCCACTGCGAAACATGCTCTTACTTCTCACTTTTTACACTCAGCCTGAACATAAATTTTAATTGACCCCAAAACTATCCTGGATCAAATTTAATCTTAGAAATGAAATAGTAGAGTGTTTACATATCTGAACTACTGCACTTAAACCAACCTGTTATTTAATAAGCTCCATTTTCAGGAATAGAATTGATGCTGCACTTGGAGCTCTTGTGGTGCAATGGTAGTGTCTGTACTTCTGAGCCAGGAGGCCTGGGGTCAAGTCCCACCTGCTCCAGAGGTATGTAATAACATTTCTGAACAGGTTGATTAGAAAACATCTAGATGCTGTCCTTGGATTGTGCAGCCTATCACAAGGACCTAATAAAGGGCCCACATTTATCCTCCGACTTAGTTAATTGGAACAGAAGGGTTGCCAGCATGACGTGTGCTGTTAGTGTGCTAATGTTTCTAACAAGTTTGTTTAATACCGTGCACTGCTAATGTGATATCTTCACCTGGACCATCCCTGACACCTCCCTCCCCTTCCTGGACCTCTCCATCTCCATCAACAATGATCGACTCGACACTGACATTTTTTACAGACCCACTGACTACCACAGTTACCCGGATTACACCTCCCCCCCACCCTACCTCCTGCAAAAGTGCTATCCTGTATTCCCAATTCCTCCACCTTCGCTACATCTTCTCCCAGGAGGACCAGTTCCACGACAAAACACACCAAATGGCCTCCTTCTTTAAAGATCGCAATTTCCCATACCACATGGTTGATGATGCCGTCCAGTGCATCTCATCCACCTCCTGCACCTCCGCCCTCGAACTCCACACCTCTAACCGCAACAAGGACAGAACTCCCTGGTACTTACCTCCCACCCCACCAACCTCCACATAAATCGCATCAACCGCCGACATTTCCGCCACCTCCAAACGGACCCCACCACCAGAGATATATTTCCCTCCCCACCTCTATTCGCAAAGACCATTCCCTCCGTAATGACCTGGTCAGGTGCACACCCCCCAAAACTCCACCCTCCCCACCTGGCACCTTCCCTTGCCACCGCAGGAATTGCAAAACCTGCGCCCACACCTCCTCCCTCACCTATGTCCAAGACCCCAAGGGAGCCTTTCACACCCATCAAAGTTTCACCTGCACTTCCACACATGACATTTATTGTATCCGTTGCTCCCAATGCAGTCTCCTCTACATTGGGGAGATCGGACGCCTTTTTGCAGAGCACCTCAGAGAACATCTCCAGGACCAATCAACCCCACCACCCTGTGGCCAAACATTTGAACTCCACCTTCCGCTCTGCCAAGGATATGCAAGTCCTGGGCCTCCTCCATCGCCACTCCCTCACCACGTGATGCCTGGAGAAAGAATGCCTCATCTTCAGCCTTGGGTCCCTCCAATCCCATGGCATCAATGTGGACTTCACCAGTTTCCTCATTTCCCCTCCCCCCAGTTCCAACCTTCCAGCTCAGCACCATTCTCATGACTTGTCCCACCTGTCGATCTTCCTTCCCACCTATCTGCTCCACCCTCGTCTCTGACCTATCACCTTTACCCCAACCTCCAGCTACCCATTGCACTCTCACCTACCTTCTCCACAGCCCCACCCCCCTCATTTATCTCTCCACCCCCAATGCTCCCATTCTGGATGAAGAGCTTTTGACTGACCTGCTGTGCTTTTTCCAGCACCACTCTAATCTTGACTCTAATCTCCAGCATCCTCAGTACCCACCTCCGCCTGGTATTTTCCCAGTTGACCACTCCCGGTACCTTGTGGTTTTACCACCTCTGTCATTATGTGGTACTTAGTTAGCATTGTTTGAGGTGGGTTTTTGCAAACAATCCCTTTTGTCTATGTTTGATCTGGGCCTATCTCATGAGTTGTGGTAGAGTACACACGTGGAGTACTGGAGTACTGGTGGTGATAGGACAGGCAGTGTTGTCAAATAACAAGTTGGTTTATTGAAGGATAGCAATAAGTACAACTACGTTGATCAGGTTTAGGATCTAATGAAGCTCATGAACTAATTTAGGAACTATGATTCATAAACCATTCCTCCCTCATTTCTACCATTCACCTGTAATCATTGCAGCACTTCTCCCTATTATTAATTCTCTCATGACCTTATACTTGGGTCATCTTTCCAACCACAACACAATTCCACTTTGACATGTACACCTTCAAAACATCAAACCGGATAATACTAACTCACTTTGCTCTCTTGCAGAACAATTATGCATACAAGAAAGAGCAGCCAAGTAAGATAGAACAGAAACGTTCATTTTCATTCTTGTTTGCTCGTACTGCATTTTTAAATGTGCCTTTTCTTTGTTAATCTTTCTTTAGTTTCTTCATTTTATTTCTTTGACATAGTCATTGACTTTGAAGAAAGACAAATGCAGTGGATTCTGGATACCTGAAAGAAACACAGAGAATGCTGGAGAAACTCAGCAAGTTTAGCAGCATCTGTGGAGAAAGAAAGATTTAATCTATACCAGACTCAAAGTGTCGTTGCCAGACCTGCTGAGTTTTTCCAGCATTCTCTATGTTTGTATCGCTGACATTTCTTGGCTAATTTGTAAACTGGCTAAAATATTTGAGAAAATTTTAAATTTCATTATTTTAATTGCATTTCTTTAAAGGATGTTGACATAAGGACAGATTTGATATGCTAATTAGTCATAACTTGTAATGAAATGAGCAGATTCTGTACCACTTCTTATGATTAAAACAGGAAGACCTTAACCTTGTAATCCCTCAGTAGTTTCTGATTTATTGGAACTGTTGGTACTTGACTCTGTCTCAGCAAATTCATTTTAAAATCATGCAGGTTTAGGCTGAGCTTAATTGATTACATAATACCCTGCATAGAAATTATGACATATAAAGTTAATCAGCAAAATTCACCTTGAAAGCTATATAACACAATTATTCAATCATGATTAAGTTAAGATGCAATTATTTACAAATAGAAGTGCTGTTATTTTTAATCAGTTCTGAAGTTTCCATATTGTTCCTGGAATGCCTTCCTTTTGAATCAGGATAATACACTCGCTTGTTGTGAAATAAAATCTGAGCATGTTTAATTTACAGAGCTATGGACTGAGATTTTAGACTGAAGTTAGACTGAACATAGAACATAGACATAGAACAATACAGCACAGAACAGGCCCTTCGGCCCACGATGTTGTGCCAAACATTTGTCCTAGCTTAAGCACCTATCCATGTACCTATCCAATTGCCGCTTAAAGGTCACCAAAGATTCTGACTCTACCACTCCCACAGGCAGCGCATTCCATGCCCCCATCACTCTCTGGGTAAAGAACCCACCACTGACATCTCCCCTATACCTTCCACCCTTCACCTTAAATTTATGTCCCCTTGTAACACTCTGTTGTACCTGGGGAAAAAGTTTCTGACTGTCTATCTATTCTATTCCTCTGACCATCTTATAAACCACTATCAAGTCACTCCTCATCCTTCGCCGTACCAATGAGAAAAGGCCTAGCACTCTCAACCTATCCTCGTACGACCTATTCTCCATTCCAGGCAACATCCTGGTAAATCTTCTCTGCACCCTCCGCAAAGCTTCCACATCTTTCCTATAGTGAGGCGACCAGAACTGCACACAGTACTCCAACTGTGGCCTAACCAAAGTCCTGTACAGCTGCAACATCACTTCACGACTCTTGAATTCAATCCCTCTGCTAATGAACGATAATACTCCATAGACCTTCTTACAAACTCTATCCACCTGAGTGGCAACCTTCAAAGATCTATGTACATAGACCCCAAGATCCCTCTGTTCCTCCACCTGACTAAGAACACTACCATTAACCCTGTATTCCGCATTCTTATTTGTTCTTCCAAAATGGACAACCTCACACTTGGCAGGGTTGAACTCCATCTGCCACTCCTCAGCCCAGCTCTGCATCATATCTAAGTCCCTCTGCAGCCAACAACAGCCCTCCTCACTGTCCACAACTCCAACTATCCGTTATCCCAGTCTGCTTCACTATGATCCTGACCTAACTATCCATGATCCCAGTCGGCTTCACCGTGATCCTGACTGAACTATCCGTGATCCCAGTCTGCTTCACTGTGATCCTGACCTATC
>NC_057722.1:43673049-43686577 GCF_004010195.1 Chiloscyllium plagiosum | reverse complement strand
TGAGTCTCGCCCATGCCCACAGAACTGCCTGTCCGTCCCTCTAACTAGAGAGTCTCCTATAACTAGCGCTCTCCTCCTCTCCCACTTTCCCTTCTGAGTCTCAGAGCCAGACCTCACGCCACAGACCCGGTCACTGCAGCTTACCCCTGCTAGGCTGTCCCCCCCATCAGTATCCAAACGGTATACTTATTGTTTAGGGGAATGACTACAGGGGATCCCTGCACTGCCTGCTTCCTCCCCTTCCCACCTCTAACTGTTACCCAGCTACCTCTGTTCTCTGGCGTAACTATGTCCCTGTAGCTTCTATCTATCACCTTCTCAGCCTCTCGAATAATCCTCAGTTCATCCAACTCTAGTTCCAGTTCCCTAACTTGTTCTGTGAGGAGCAGGATCTGACTGCATTTCCTGCAGATAAAGTCGGCAGTAGTATCGGTGGTCACCCCTACCTCAAACGTCCTGCAGGAGGAACATTCCACTGCCTGCGCTGCCATTACTCTACACTTCATCTCCAAAGCAAGAACATTGAGTAGCTTACCTGTGAACTTTAAAGTTAGGTTAGAGGAGGAGGATGGGAGGGAGGCCCTACTGTGTAGGGCCTGGGGTCTAGAACACACCCACTCAAATATCAATCACTTACCTTCCCGACCAGCTCTGCGCTCCAACCTCACTTCCGCCCAGCTCGCGCCGCTCTCTGCTGAGAAAAAAAAAAGCTTGAAGGCAAGCAAATTTCTCGGTGTTATTTACCTCATGGCCTAGATTGGGTTATCTTATCAAATCAACCACTTCTCCCCTCATTATTTATGCATGCAAAATGTTGTGTGTGTTACTTGGTGAATTGGACTGCAAATAATACAGAAGAACAGACTTCCAAGGTTTTAACCATCCTGGACACCACTGCAGATGCTGCAAACCAAGAACTAACCTGAAACATCTCTAAATTCTGACCAGATGTCACAGAAAGAAATTAGGTTTGCTCTCCACTTCACAATGATTGATCTCCAGGGTGATGGAGAGTAGGTCATTTTTCGTTTGTGCAGAGAAAGCAGAGTTAACGTTTCAGGTCCAGTGACCCTTCTTCAGAACTGGTGAAGTTCTGGTTTGTGGATATTGGGCTTCTCACTCCCTAGAGAGAAGGTAGTTAGGCTGCCTGGAGAAGATGAGGATGGCTCACATGCTTTTAGGAAGATGCCAATGGACAACGAACAATGGCAATGGATCAAAGATGATTATGGACAATGTGACTATGCTCCTCTCCCATTACAACCAGCACCTTTTCATTCTTCTTCTGTACAAGCTTTTCTCCGTTTTCTCCAAGTAATTCCCTTTCTTCTTTAGAGGCAATAACAGCACCAAAAGAGCCCCCTGAAGGTAGAGGCCAGAGCCTGAGCAGCTCCACCTTGGAAGAGGAAGCTTCTGAACCCTCAAAGGTTGCATCAACAAGGCATTCACTTGCACTTTCCACCAGCTTCACCTCACTTGGTAGTCAATCCTGATTAAACTTGGGAAGAGTAAGAAAAGCCTGGTGTCTCTGGCACTCAAAGGAATACCAGAGATCAGGCAGCTGCTCAATAATAAGCTCTGCTCCTGTTCCTGGTCATAAATGACATGATCAACCTGCAGAGCCAGGCACAGGAACATCAGGCAGGTGCAGCAGGCAGTAGGCTGGAACAAAAGATGGAGGAGTCCTTCAATCTTCCCACTACTGTGGTGGTTCGAGGATGTCAGTGCGTGGCTGTCTTCATGGATAGGAAGGTGGTTTCCTTGGAAACCTAGGAGGAGCAGAATGCTCAGTGGTTGCTAGAGAAGAACTATGATCTGCTCTGTATGAGTCTCAACATTATGGTCAGTGTAAACGTCAAGGTGAGGAGGGACATGGAAACCTAGGATCCAGAAGCATGAGTAGGGTACCAGTCCCTGGACACTCCCGAGGTGCCATGCCCATTCTGGCTCCCCTGTGCCTATGATCCTAAAGCCTGCAACTGTTCAAGTTGGAGTATAAGGTGCATTTGAGCAGGAGACTCTCTGCATGTTTGGGCCCTCTGAACCAAAAGCACCAGAAAATGACCACCCAAGTCTTCTCAGTCAACAAAGGTAAGCACAAAGAGACTCCCTACAGCTAACTACAAAAGTCTTTTCTGCACCCAGAGGTGTAAGAAGGAAGAGGAAGAAAAATATCCAGTGAGGCACATCATTGCTATGGGTGATACAGCCATGTAAATGATCCATCAGTCGTGTCAATATATTTTTACCTGTATTGTTACAATTTCTGCTGTAGTATTAATTTCTCAATAGGAACAGTTAAGTCAGACCCACATGCGAGACAAGGAGCTTTGTCTTACATCCCAAGGATTCCAACCATTGCTCATATCTCATAAACAAACAAGCTTTTGATTGTAAATGTCTTCATACACCAGGGATCATTAAATCCTTACTTAAACCTACTGAGATGCTGCATGTTAATGTAGAGGACAGTGAAGCTAAATGCTAAATCCATCGAATGTATCAGGGTCTGGCCTGCACAAACTCTTCTCACTTATGAGAGTGTCAATGTCAAACATCTCAGCCAGGACATGTTGACACTGTGTATGAGCTTATTAGGGGAATGCAGTGAGATTCAAAGTTATGTGATTTTTGATTGTCAGCTCACATGTCCACTGTTCTGCATAGCTCAGCAGTCATTAGAGAAAAGCTGCTGCAGGTTACACACTGTCATAAAGGATATTCGAACATATCAAAGCAACTATACATTTTCTGCTCACTTTGAAGAATTGAAAAGACACCCGTAATAGAAGGGTCAAAAAGAGCTTCCACAGGATTTATGTCGACCTATAGGTTTCATGACAGAAACAGTTACAAATAACCTATGTATGTCCAATTTATACAGGTGGTTTCAGAATTTCCTAACTTTCCTGAAATGCAAAGCAAAGTCTCACTGCTGCTTTTCTTCCTAATAGTGATGCAGAACAGGATATATATTGCTACTTTTTAACATTGGTTCAGCCGAAGATATAATTTGTACATTAACATGAATAACACACCATTTAATCTGTAAGACAAAATGTCAAGGACAGCAAATCAAAATTTAGACATGTCCTTTGCACTAATCAAGGGACTCCCTGTCACCCAGAAACCATCTCTATATGGGTTGAAGATCCTGGAAAGAAGCAAGCACTGACTATGCTCCAGTATGTATGAGTCTTGGTATCTCCCAGTATGTAAGAATATTCCTTTTTAAATAAGCAAACCTAAATTGTAAACAGTATTCCAAATGTAGTCTCACGAAACATTGTAAAGTGGTACAAAGCATTCTTCATCTTATAACTGATCCCCTTTGCATTCAAATCAATATTCCATTTGCTGTCCTGACTGCTTAATTGTACCTGCATACTAAACTTTTATGATTCATCCAGATCTATTTGTTCCACGAATTTCTGTTATCTCTCTTGATGTCAATAATATTCTGCTTTGCTATTCTTTCTGTCAAACTGGACAACCTCACATTTTGCCACATTATTTGCCATTTGTCTTTTTTTCCTCAGTCATTTGTCTGTCCATGTCCTTTGTATACTTCTCACAAATTGTTCTCCTATCTATCTGTGTATCATCAGCAAAGTTAGCTACAATGCAATTATTTGCATCATATAAGACATTCGTGTAGATCATAAATGGTTGAGATCCCAGGAATAAATCTGTAGTATTACATTAATTACAGTTTATCAATCTGAAAATTGCAATTTTATCCTCACACTCTGTTACACATTTGTAAGCCAATCCCTATCCATATTAATATGTCACCCCAAAACCACGAGACCTCACCTTATGAAGGGGTACCCTAATTGCACGCCTTTTCTAAATCCAAATGCGATACATCTACTTGTTTACTTTACATAATATACTTATAAGTTATAAAATATGATTTCTGTTTCACAAAACCATTTTTTAATTCTGTCTGATTGTGCTATGAGTTTTTTCTAATTTAGCTAGAGCCATAAATGTTAGCATAGGTATGGAAAGCACACATCAAACAATGTGAAAGCATTAGGTTAACTTCCTCAAAGATTACAAGGATTTTTTGTTAAAACATTTTTTATCTCTAGGACCGAATCTAACTCTCATTAATGGCATTTTCCTTTGATCAGTTATAGTCATAGTCATAGAGATGTATAGCATGGAAACAGACCCTTTGGTCCAACCCGTCCATGCCGACCAGATATCCCAACCCAATCTAGTCCCACCTGCCAGCACCCAGCCCATATCCCTCCAAACCCTTCCTATTCATATACCCATCCAAATGCCTCTTAAATGTTGTAATTGTACCAGCCTCCACCACATCCTCTGGCAGCTCATTCCATGTACCCATCCATGTATCTATCCAAATGCCGCTTAAAGGTCGCCAATGATTCCGACTCTACCACTCCCACGGGCAGTGCATTCCATGCCCCCACCACTCTCTGGGTAAAGAGCCCACCCTTGACATCTCCCCTATACCTTCCACCCTTCACCTTAAATTTATGTCCCCTTGTAACACTCTGTTGTACCCGGGGAAAAAGTTTCTGACTGTCTACTCTATCTATTCTTCTGATCATCTTATAAACCTCTATCAAGTCACCCCTCATCCTTCGCCGTTCCAGTGAGAAAAGGCCTAGCACTCTCAACCTATCCTCGTACGACCTATTCTCCATTCCAGGCAACATCCTGGTAAATCTTCTCTGCACCCTCTCCAAAGCTTCCACATCTTTCCTAAAGTGAGGCGACCAGAACTGCACACAGTACTCCAAATGTGGCCTAACCAAAGTCCTGTACAGTTGCAACATCACTTCACGACTCTTGAATTCAATCCCTCTGCTAATGAACGCTCTACCACTCCCACAGGCAGAGCATTCCATGCCCCTCATAATTTTGTAAACCTCTATAAGGTCACCCCTCAGCCTCCGACGCTCCAGGGAAAACAGCCCCAGCCTGTTCAGCCTCTCCCTGTAGCTCAGATCCTCAGTATTTTACAAGATAATAACAGACAGAGGTATCAAAGCTGAGAGGTTTGTGAAAAGAGTTCCCAAATATAGGGTTTTGTTAGCTGAAGGTTTGCCTCTAAATGGGTCTGAGTTAAAAAGCTAGAAGAGCATTGAGTATGTGGGAGGCAGGGCTGGAGTAGTTGTTGGGAACATGCACAGGCTGCAAAGCTCTAGATCAGTTTACATTACTGTGCGGAAGCCCAGGAAGTCTACAAGGAGAGCATGAGAAGTCAAGCCTTAAGGGTTTAGCAATAGCAGAGATCAGGTGGGGATGTGGGCAGGTTCTGTTCTATATGTGGAAGTGAGTAATTATTTCTGAAATTGAATTACTGGCCAAAGTCTTGGATAGCTACTATTCAGAGATTCATATCATTTATAGAAGTTCATGTATGATACTGATTTCACCATTCATTGTTACATTTTGTCAGAGTAGGCAAGTAGTCAAACACAGCTCTTTAATTTGAAAGTGTTTTTACCCTGCACAGATTTTTCAAATAAAGAACAGACATTTGCTGGTTTAATGTCTATGGGTGATGATCATTTTGATTTGGATACAACTTCTAATTTGGGCAAAAGTTAGTACCAGTTCCAGTGTTTGATCCAGATATTAATCATATTGCCTTTAGGAAGCAGTTAACAAGCATAGATTTATTTCTGTTAAAGTCTTTTCATTAAAATAACACACAAACCCAATTTACAATTTACTGATAAAGTTAAGCTTGAAAATATGTTATAGTTTACTAATAAAGAACATAAGAAAGCATGAAATACCTTAAAAAAACAGTTGCCCATCAAATTCATTCTTTCACAGACCACAAGCAACTGATACCATCATTAATTCAACTTCAGCGAGGTCGGGCTTTCTTATGTTGCCTGAGCTGAATATTTGAACATAAATCCCTTGATATTAACAGCAAAGAGCACTAGAAGGGCAAAGAACACAATGAGGCAGGGTGCTTTGCTGGGGACAGGCAGCTTTAGGGTCATGAAAACTCAAAGATTCTCATAGGATCTCATTCCCATTTTTGATTGTTTCCTGAGTGGTGTTAACCAACTTGAGAAATTGGCTAGCCATGGAGCTGCTATAGGGTTTTAAGACCATAAGCATAGGAGTGGGAGCAAGCCCATTTGGCCCATCGAGTACACTCCGCCATTTATTCATGGCTGATGGGCGTTTCAATTTCACTTACCTGCACTCTCCCCGTAGTCCTTAATTCCTTGCAAGATCAAGAATAGATCAAGACATGCAACGTCCTGGTCTACACTGCACTCCGTGGCAATGAATTCCACAGGCCCACCACTTTCTGGCTGAAGAAATGAATCCTCATTTGACCATCTAAATTGACCATCCTCATTTGACCATGGTTCTAAATTGACCATCTCTAATTTTAAGGCTGTGTCCACTGGTCCTAGTCTCCCCACCTAATGGAAACAACTTCCCAGCGTCCACTCTTTCTAAGCCATACATTCTATTAGATCTCCCCTTGTCCTTCTAAACTCTAATGAATACAATCCCAAGATCCTCAGATGATCATCATATGTTAGGCCTACCATTCCAGGGATCACCCGTGTGAATCTCCACTAGACACGTTCCAGTGCCAGTATGTCCTTTCTGAGGTGTGAGGCCCAAAATTGGACGCAGTATTCTGAATGGGGCCTAACTAGAGCTTTATAAAGTCTCAGAAACACATCACTGCTTTTATATTCCAACACTCTTGAAATAAATGACAATATTACATTTGCTTTCTTAATCACAGACTCAACCTGCAAGTTAACCTTTAGAGAATCCTTGTCTAGCACTCCCAGATTCCTTTGTACTTTGGCTTTATCAATTTTCTCACTGTTTAAAAAATAGTCCATGCCTGTATTCTTTTTCCAAAGTGCAAGACCTCACACTTGCTCACGTTGAATTCCATCAGTAATTTCCTGGACCACTCTCCTCAACCTTCTAAATCTTTCTGTAGCCTTCCAACCTCCTTAGTACTACTTGCCTGTCCACCTAATTTCGTATCATTGGTGAACTTTGTCAGAATACCTCCAGTCCCTTCATGTAGATCATTTATATATAAAAAGTGAACAGCTGCAGCCCAAACACTGACCCCTCCCCCCACCCCCCCCCCACCCCAACCACCAACTCACAAGTATAAAGTCCTCGTGACCACCCCATTTATCCTTTTCGCCAGGACACTGATTCCAGATCAGTTCAAGTGGAGACCGTCCCATCGGTACAGATTGTCCCGGTTCCAAAACAGATGCCAATGTCCCATGAAATGGAATCCCTCTTTCCCACCTAATCTCTTAACCACATGTTTACTTCCCTAATTTTCCTATCCCTATGCCAATTAGCATGTGGCTTGGGCAGTATTCCAGAGATTATGACCTTTGAGGACCTGTTCTTCAATTCCATTCCTTGTGTTTGATAATCCCCAAACAGGCCCTCCTTCCTAGCCTTGCCTATGTTGTTAGTGCCAACGTGGACCACAACAAGTGGATCCTCTCCCTCACACTCCAATATCTTTTCAAGCTGGTCGGAAATGTCCTGCACCCTAGCACCAGGCAGACAACACACCCTGTGGGACTCCCGAACCGGCTCACAAAGGATACTATTTGTCCCCCTAATTATAGAATCCCTTATAACAACTACTTGTCTTTTTGCTCCCCCCTCTTAAATGGCCTTCTGCACCATGGTGCCATGGTCAGCTGGCTCATCCTGTCCACAGCCCCTTTCCTCATCCATACAGGGACAAACATCTCATACCTGTTGGACAAGGTCAAGGGCTGAGGCTCCTCCACTCCTGAACTCAGAATCCCTGCCTCACTTACAGTCACACCCTGTTGTCCCTGATCACTGACTGAATTTGAATTACTTAATCTACCGGGTGTGACTGCCTCCTGAAACAAAGCGTTCAGGTAACTCTCCCCCTCCCGGACATGGTGCGGGATTTGAAGCTCAGGTTCCAGATCATCAATTCTGATCCGGAGTTCTAGCAACCAACACTTTCTGCTGATGTGGTCACTGCCCTTCACAATGGGATCAGCCAGGACCTACAGCATACAGCTGCATCACATCTCCTGTCCAGACATCTCTACTTATTTAATTAATTTATACAAGTTTATGAGTTAAATAATTTCTAGTACTTCTCTATGGTCTTATTCAACTAACCAACTGATAGTAAACTTTTAATCAATCACATCAATCAAGAAATATAAATTGAAATGCCGCTGCGCAAATATATACCCAGCAGTCCTCTGCTCCTCGTTGAGGCCTCTCCCTCTGCTGCTTCTTTAAAAAGAGTGTGCTCCTCCCTCTCACCTCTCGATAATTGGAAGCCCCAGCACCTGAGGTAAGTTTTTAACATGGTTTTACTCACTTTCCCAGCAGTCCTCTGTTCCTCCCTCTCACCACATGACAAATGGATGTCCTGGTGCCTGAGGTAAGTTTTTTAAACGGCTTTACTCACCTTTCCAGCAGTCCTCTGCTCCTCCCTCTCATCTCTTGACAGATTTTGGTACTAGGTCTCACCTGATCTGCAGAACAGAAAGAATAAGAGATCAAAATCAGGTTGGGGAACATTAGTTGAGCAGAAAGATAAGAGTGGCTGGTGGAAATTGAATTGGTGGAGCCATCAATAGCTATGGTTCACAATAGCCCCCATCGCTCAGACGTCTATAACATTCCGTCCAAATTCCCCAAAGTTGTGACTTTATTTTTGAGGATAAGTTCTACAAATGTCCCTGGTGATCACTAACAATAATTGAGCAAGGCTTTTTGGGAATCAATCTGCACTTGTCTGTAAAAACTGGTAAGTTTTTTTCTACAACTCATATCTCTTCAGAGAAATAACATTTTTCAGCAAACCTATTAAAATCTGAACTCTATTTTAGCTCTGTTTATTATTTTTAATTTTGAAAACGTTCCATAATAAAACAATGTTCAATATTGTAGCCAACCATTTTCCTATCGGTTCTCATTTCTCCACCATCCCATTTTGTGTCAGACTATTTATTATCTTCTCCTCCATATTTACCTGCTAACTACCAAGTTTGTTCTTACAGAGTGTATAGCTTTCTATGAAGTTTTCTGTGGGCTCACTTTTAATGAATTGTCAGTGGCTTACATATAGCAGCCAACCTTGACTGTTATTTCCTTTTTACAAGTTGATTCATGCTGAATGCTTTACAATTTTTTACTTGTGTGTTATTAATAAGGCATTTTGGGTGTGGTGCAAAATTTGCTCAACTGGCAGGTAGCATTCACAGCCAAAAGTACAGCTTGTCAGTTATGGCCAGTATTGACTCTAATGAGTTTTAGCTGAGGTTAGATTTTATATAAGGGCATTTCCAAGACCAATATTTTCTGCAGGTCTGCAGTTATAAGATCGAGGTGCCATAACAGTGGTATTTTAATTTTATTTGTAAAATCACACTGTATTTTTTGTCATAAAATTTGCATTATGACCGAATATTTGTTTTGTTCAATGAGGTTTATGCAGCTATTATAGAATCAGTCACACAGCATGGAAACAGACCCTTCGATCCAACCAGTCCATGTGGGCAATAATCCCAAACTAAACTAGTCCCACCTGCTTGTGCTTGACCCATATCCCTCCAAACATTCCTTAATCATGTACTTATCCAAATGTCTTTTCAATGTTGAAACTGTACCCTCATCCAGCACTTGCTCTGGAAGTTCATTTCGCACAAAAAACACTCCGTGTAAAAAAAAAATTGCCCATATGTCTTTTTTAAATCTTTCTTCTCTCACCTTAAAAATATTCCCTCTAATGTTGAAATCCCTCACCCTAAGGGAAAGACACCTGTCATTCATTTTATCTAACCCCATATCATTGTATAAACCTCAATAATGTCATTGCTCAACCTCCTATACTCCAGTGAAGAAAATCCTTTTAACTCAAACTTTCCATTCCTGGCAACAGCCTGGTAAATCTCTTCTGAACCTTCTCCAGTTTAATAATATCTTTTCTAAAACAGGGAAACCAGAACTGGACACAGTATTGAAGAAGAGGCCAAACAACGTTTTTTACAATTCAACATAACTTCCCAACTCCTGTACTGCAAGGTCTGAACAATGAAGGCAGGTATGCAAAATGTCATCTTAACCACCCTATCTATATGTGATGCAAACTTCAAAGAATTATGTACCTGAACCCTTAGGTCTCTCTGTTCTATAACATTATCCAAGGTTCTACTTTTAATTGTATAAGTCCTGCCCTTTTTTGTTTTACCAAAATGCAATACCTCATATTTATCCAAATTAAACTCCATCTGTCCATTGACCCAATTGATCATGATCTCTTTGTAATCTTAGATAACTTTCTTTACTGTCCACTACACCCGCAGTCTTTGTGTCATCCACAAACTTACTAACCATGCTTTTTGATATTATAGATCAATATAAAAGTCTAAAATGCATTATAATTAGTTTCACAATCAAATATCTATTTTTAATTGAGTTTGAAAGATTAACTGAGGTTGCTTAGGCTCGGTGATGAGGATTATTGACAGTATTATCTTGACATTTTTATGATTCATGCTGCTCTTTATAAAGCTTGATTTTGGGTGAGATTTTCTATGTCAGTATATTTTTACTGCTGCAATCTTACAGAAATATATTTTGTGAAAGATAAATGCCCAGATTTGAAACATTTTGAATGATTTTTTTCTTTTAAAGCTTAAGTTACAAGCAACATAAAATGAGTGTGTGCCATTGCGGGGCAAGTGAAATGCCTACAGTATGATAGACAAAGATTTTTTAGCAGGATTAAGCAGATTTCCATTGAGTTGTTAACGTTTGGAATACTCTGTGCAATTCTGGTCTCCCTCCTATCAGAAGGATGTTGTGAAACTTGAAAGGGTTCAGAAAAGATTTACAGGGATATTTCCAGGTTGGAGGATTTGAGCTACAGGGAGATGCTGAATAGGCGGGGCTGTTTTCCCTGGAGCGTTGGAGGCTGAGGGGTGACCTTATAGAGGTTTATAAAAGCATGAGGGGCATGGATAGGATAAATAGGCAAAGTCTTTTCCCTGGAGTCCTGGATTCCAGAACTAGAGGGCATAGGTTTAGGGTGAGAGGGGGAAACATTTAAAAGTACCTAAGGGGCAATTTTTTCATGCAGAGGGTAGCACATGTATGGAATGAGCTGCCAGAGGAAGTGGTGGAGGCTGGTATAATTGCAACATTTAAAAGTCATCTGGATGGTTAGATGAATAGGAAGGATTTAGAGGGATATAGATCAAGTGCTGCAAATGGGACTAAATTAGGTTAGGATATCTGGTCAGCATGGATGAATTGGACAGAAGGGTCTGTTTCCATGCTGTACATCTCTATGATTCAATGACTCTATGTTAAACTTGAGAAGCATCTCAATATTATACCCAATGAACAGGCTATTTATAGACATTCGGTGGTTTGAGCAGATCTGAACAGGAAGATGTTCAAGTGAGTCAAGATGAGGAGGCAGTCAGCTGGCACTAGGCTATTTCTCCCTCTGTCTAGAATGTCAGGTAAATTGAGAATCAAGCTGTGAATGAAAGTAGAGACTTGGTGTCATTTAATGGAATGCAAATCCATTGATGTGGTTGGTCACCTTGGTATCCAGTGTGCATAGGAGACAGTATCAATAATGGGAGTATCAATTATTTAGACAATTAACACGTCAACCTGTGGCTATGACTTGGGATTCAGTATGGCTAAACAGTGAGCTACCATGGGGCGGCACAGTGGCTCAGTTGTTAGCACTGCTGCCTCACAGCGTCAGGGGCCCAGGTTTGATTCCAGCCTCGGCGACCGTCTAAGTGGAGTTTGTACATTCTCCCTTTGTCTGCATGTATTTACACTGGGTGCTCTGGTTTCCTCCCACAGTCCAAAGATGTGCAGGTTAGGTCAATTGGCTATGCTAAATTGCCCATAGGGATGTGTAGGTTAACTGATTATTTGGGGCAAATATAAGATAGGAGAATGGGTCTGGGTGAGTTACTCTTCGGACGGTCAGCGTGAATGTGTTGGACTGAAGGGCCTGTTTCCACACTGTAGGGATTCCAGGTCTAATTCTAATGGTTTGCCATCCTGTTGCTAGATAAACTTGATCAAGGTATATGATGACAGATGGAGTATTTGTTGATTCTCAATGAATTAATGACGTCCTATTGATGCAGCTAGAGCAAACCTTCAAATGGCCACTTCTGACACCAAGACATATTGGGTGGCATGGTGGCACTGTGGTTAGCACTGCTGCCTCACAGCACCAGAGACCTGGGTTCGATTCCTGCCTCAGGTGACTGCCTGTGTGGAATTTGCACATTCTCCCTGTGTCTGCGTGGGTTTTCTCCGGGTTCCTCCCACAGTCCAAAAAATGTGCAGGTTAGGTGAATTGGCCATGCTAAATTGCCCATAGTGTTAGGTGAAGGGGTAAATGTAGGGGAATGGGTCTGGATGGGTTGCTCTTTGGAGGGTCGGTGTGGACTTATTGGGCCGAAGGGCCTGTTTCCACACTGGAAGTAATCTAAATCATATGCAATGCAAAACATGTCAACATGTATTTGGATAGATTACTGTCACCATCCCCTTTTCTAATTGTTGTAATGAGAAGAGGGTCCTGTCTTTAGCCTATGTAGTTTATTGCATGATAGCAATCAGACATTGTTACAAAGCTATTTTGATGCAGTAAAAGTATCCATACTCTGGGCTTAAGGGCCCAGGTATGAGTCCCAGAGGTGTGTTGTAACATGTCTGAACAGGTTAATTAAGGTATCTATGAGAATACTTAAGAAAAAAAATCTGTTCTTTGTTCTAAACTGTTCCCAAACAAGTCCTTATCACATTGGGTGAGGCTTAATGCAATTTCTATCATTGTCCCTTTCAGAATCACTATTCAATACAAGTGATGTTGGTAGAACTAAGTGTTATGAAGATGTGAGTATACTGTACCTTTAAGAAAGTTAAAAGCTAGCAGAACAATCTGACAGCACTAAGTGCTCTGAACAAGATATAATGTAACCTTTTGGTCCAGCAGTTAGGGTAACTGGTTGCCCAGAGACTAAAACAAATTCAAATTAGGCCAATCAGTTTAAATTATACACCCCCAAAAAACCAAACTCCAGTCAAGTTTGAATTTAGTATATTGACAATATTGAAAGCCAATGACACAATCTGATGCTTTGTGGGTATATGACTAGGGAAAATTGAACAGTTGGGGGAGAATTACCAAGCCACCAGCAAGTACAGGAGAACCTCGATTATCCGAACTTGATGGGCAGATACTATTTTGTTTGGATAATCAATTACTTGGTTAATTGATTAAATTCTAGATTAGACTGGTGCTGGAAAAGCACAGCAGTTCAGGCAGCATCCGAGGAGCAGGAAGTTGGCCTCTAATCGATTAAATGCCTTTCCTCTGGGACTCGGAGATTTGAAAGTCAGCTCCCCGTTCAGGAGACTGCAGCAGCACACAGCGCATGAGCCCCCACCCCCAACACCGCCCCCCCGCCCCAAGAAC
>NC_057722.1:43593883-43672429 GCF_004010195.1 Chiloscyllium plagiosum | reverse complement strand
ACACACACACACACACACACACACACACACACACACACACACACACACACACACACACACAGCCAAAGCCATACAGACAACTTTTTACTGCAGCTTTTTGACAGGTTCCACATTTGCCCTGTACAGGACAATGTTATCTAGGGAAGTGGGGAGATGAGGGGTGGGTGGGGGCATTGGGGTACACCCCACTGTAGAACTCCAGGGAAAGTGTGGGGAGAGCGAGAGAGGGTGGGATGTTAGTCATTTGGAGACAGTGCCTGTTTAGTCACTGTAAACAAAAGACGCGATCACCGTTGGAAACACGTCTTTGATGTAATGTTTCCATCGGGAACTTGTGATCTCCTTCGGATAATCCGATTTTCGGATAATTGATATTCGGATAATTGTGGTTCCTCTGTACAGACTGCATGAAACATAGCTCTCTTAAAGGTGCATTTATCTATCAAAGAGAAATCCTAAGAAGAAAATCTCCAGAGGAAGATACAAAAAGAAGATTCAACTGCTGTCTGGAGTAGAAATTTGAATTTTGGTCAACCTTAATTGGGGTTTTTAATCAGACTAGTATTATAGAAGGGAAAGTAAATGATAGGTTAGAGGAAGGAGTTGTAAATAGCTGTTACTTAATTATTCTCTTTATACTTTAAGAAGTAAAGTTGTTAATTTATACATTTAAATAGTCTTGGTCTCTTGAATTTTCACAGATTATCGCACGGGGTAAGTCTTTTCTGTATTACTAGTTTAAATTATCAGGGGGAGTTTACCCCGTGTCATAACAATTTGGAGGTGCATCCGGGATTTGAATGGTTTGGGGGGGGGAGGGGTGGGGGGGAGTTTTGTCCACAATTTGAATAGTTTGGGTCTTGGATTTGTGATTTGAACTGGTTTAGGCAGATTTGAATAGATTTTGGGGGGACAAAAAATACCAACAGATTTAAAAGCTTACAGATTAGTGTCCAGAGAAACTTAAACAAAACTCAGGTGAGACAATTTGTTTAATTTTGGTGACTTGTGGTTGATTATCTTAAAAGTGAAAGAAACGGCTCTTAAAATTGTTAAATAGCTTCTGGGATTTGAAAATGATTCTCAAATTTGCCGAGGAAGTTTAGAAGGAAAGAAAAAGGCCATACTTCTAGAATTAGCAAAGGAATTAGATTTGGGTTTAACCAAGGACAAAGGTAAAGATGAAATTGTAAGGGAATTACTCAAACGCTTAGGTGTGTCGGAGAAACAGACAACTGTAGTAGAGGTAGAAAAACTTAAATTACAATCGAGGAAAATGAAGTTAGGAGATAAACAAAGAGAGAGAGAAAGAGAAAGAGAGAGAGAAGATTGAGAGAGGAAAAAGAGAGAGAGAGGAAAAAGAGAGCGGGAGAGAGGAAAATGAGAGAGAGGGCATTCTTAGCTGAGAAAAAAAGAGAGAAGAAGTGAGAAACAAAGAGAGAGAGAGAGAAGAAAGAGAGAGAGAGAGAGAGAGGAAAAAGAGCAACAAAAAGAGAGAGAATTTGAACTTGAGAAGTTGCAACTTTGTCAGTAAAGTCATGTTAACAGGATGGAGATTAAAAGCAATTGTAGTGAAATATACAAATATGTCAAAACTCAGCCACATTTTGATGAGCAAGATGTTGAAACCTTCTTTATTTCATTTGAAAAATTGGCTAGGCAGATGGAGTGGTCCAAGGATTAATGGGTAATGCTAATTTAGACTAACTGGTAGGCAGAGCTAGTGAGGTATTTGCCACACTGTCACTTGAGGGGTCAAGAGATTATGAAGAGGTTAAACAGGCTATTTCGAGTGCTCGTGAATTGGTACAAGAAGCATATAGATAGCGATTCAGAAACACAAAGAAGGAACCAGACTTATGTTGTGGTCGAAAGAATTAAACATAGTCATTTTGATAGATGTGTGTGTGTGCTTTGAAATAGATGGGACCTTTGAAGCTCTACGAGAGATTATTCTACTGGAAGAGTTTAAAAACTCACTTACAGAGACGGTAAGAATTCACGTGGAGGAACAGAAAGTTTGGGAAGTGAGAAGGGCAGCAGAATTAGCAGATTAATACATGTTGGTGCATAAGACAAGCTTCCGGCAAGACTTCTGTCCTGTGAGGGATAGAAATTGGGAGAATGGGAGATCCTACACTCCAAAATCAGGAGTAGCGAGCACTGGTAAGAACTTATCACAGAATAAAAAAGAAGCCCAAGAAGGTGGTCAGGAGGTGAAAGGTCTCAGGTGTTTTCACTGTAATGGAGTGCGACGCAGCAAATTACAGTGCTGGTGGAGAAGATGTGGTAAAAGAAGCTAAACCAGTGGCTTTAGTGAGGGGAGTAAAAGAGACCCTAAGAAGAGCCTAGAAACCGCAGGAGAGTGCACAGCCTCAGCAGGGGCTGAGTATGGAATTAGTACCTGATCTCTACAAAGCGCTTACATCTGTGGGTAAAGTTTACTCAGAAAGAACAGGGGGAGAAGGACAAGAAGATATAATTTTGAGAGTTACAGGATCGAACCAGTCACTGACAGTCTGGGATGAGCGAATATGCACTCTTTCTGATCTGTTACCGGAGATTGTGGTAATTTAGATCAATGGACAGAAATTTAGTGTTCCCCTTTGTAAGATCAGGTTGGAGTGCCAACTCAAGACTGGGGAAGTTACAGTGGAAGTGATTGGCAGCGTGTCAGTTCCAGGAATTCAGTTTGTTTTTGGGAATGATTTGGCAGGATCCAGGGTGGGAGTGACACCCCTTGTTGTGGAGAAGCCCAAGGAAGACCAAAAAACTGAGGAGTTAAAACAGAAATATCCTGGTATTTTCCCAGACTGTGTAGAAAGCAGATCCCACTATCATAAGTCACAGCACAAAGCGAAAAGTAAAGAGAAAGGTGAAGGAGTTGAGGTTCAGTTAGCGGATACCCTGGTTGACATAATGATGCAGGAAAAACCTGATCAGGCAGAGGGTCAACAGAAGTTTTTAGTCCTGAAAGGTTAAGGGACTTGCAACAGCAAGACAAGACAATAAGATATATATGTGGATGCGTACTCCGAAAAGGAGACAGAGAATATTCTGGAGGGTTATTATCTGAAAGATAGAATCCTAAGACCAAAATGGAGGTCATGGCAGGTTAGTGCAGAGGTGAAATGGGCTGAAGTGCACCAGATTGTGTTGCCGGTAGCAGACAGACTGGTGGTGTTTTGGATAGCACATGAACTACCTGTAGGGGGTCACCGAGCGGTATGAAAGACTCAGGCTAAGGTACATAAACATTTTTATTGGCTTGGAATGCACAAGGATGTGGTTAACATTTGCTGTACATGTCATACATGCCAGGTGATAGGTAAACTACATGCATTAATAAAACCAGCACCTTTGTTGTCAATTCCCACATTTGAAAAACCTTTCATGCGGGTTATAATTGATTGTGTAGGGCCACTCCCGAGAACTGAAAGTGGGAACCAGAACTTGTTAACTATAATCAATGTGTTTACCAGATTTCCGGAGGCAATTCCGTTATGGAGTATCAAGACAAAAAGGGTGGTAGAGGAGTTAATATGGTATGGGCTACCCAGAAAGATTCAGTCGGATCAAAGGTCAAATTTTACTGCTGGGCTGTTTAAGGAGGTTATGGATAGCTTAGGTATGCAGCACTTTAAATCCAGTGCATATCATACTGAATCCCAGGGAGCTTCAGAAAGGTGGCATCAGACCTTGAAGACCATGTTGAGAGCATAATGTCAAGATTACCTGAATGATTAGAATGAAGGTATCCTATTCGTATTGTTTGCCATTAGAGCTGTCTCAAATGAATCTACACAGTTTACTCTCTTTGAGTCAATATTCGGTCATGAAGTGAGAGGCCCTTTGAAATTAATTAAAGAAAAATTTACAGGACCAAAATCAAAGATCTCACACTTAGATTATGTATTGGAGGTGAGGAAGAGCTGAAACTGAATAGGTGAGTTAGCTAAACAGCACCTAAGGACAGCACAGTGTAGAATGAAGCAGATGGCAGATAAAAGCTCTGAGACTCAGATGTTTCCCAAGGGGCTGATGTGTTAGTACTGTTACCAGTGATAGGTGATCCCTTCACAGCTAGATTTATTGGTCCCATCCAAATTGAGAAAAAGGTGAGTCAGGTGATCTATCTAGCAAAGATGCCAGATAGAAAAAAAACTATCGGATATGTCATGTGAACATGTTGAAACCATATTATACTGGAGAGAAAGAACTGGAGAAACAGTTGTTAGGTACTGCCCTGCAGAGTGAGGAATCAAATCCAGATGATGTGGATTTTGAGGTGCCTCAAAATAGATTTAAAAATGGAGAAGTCCTTGAGGAGTGGGATAGTTTAGTAAGCTATCTGTCTCAGAAGCATAGAATGCAGTTGAAAGATTTGTTACTGCAGTATAGGGACATATGTAAGAATCAGATGGGGAGAACTAATGCTATTGTACATGAAATAGACACCACTATCGGCTTAATCCTTTCAAAGCCAGACAGATCCAGATGGAGGTGGAGGCCATGCTTGATGAAGACATCATCGACCCAAGCCAGAGCAAGTGGATTTCACCGATTGTCTCAATTCCTGAACCGGACGGGACTCAATGATTCTGCATGGATTATCGGAAGGTCAATGCTATTACAAAATCAGTCTCATATCCAATTCCTAGATCAGACGACTGAATCAAGAGAGCAGGACAAGCCAGTTACATCGCCAAGTTGGACTTAATATGAGGTTACTGGCAGGTACCTTTATCAGAGATGGCAAAAGAAATTTCTATGTTTGTAACCCCAAATGGGCTATATCAGTTTTAAGTGATGCCCTTTGGAATGAGGACTGTACCCGTCACATTCCAAAGACGCATGAATAGAGTTGTTGCTGGGTTAACAAACCATGTAGTCTCTTTGGACGATGTAGTGATCTTTAGTAAGTCCTGGAAAGATCACATGGTACAGTTGGCCGAGCTCTTTGAACGACTACGAGAAGCAAAACTGGTGATAAACTTAAACAAAACTGAATTCGTGAAAGCAGAGGTGATGTTCTTAGGATATAACATCGGTCATGGAAGGTTGACTCCACAGAATGCAAAGACAAATTCCATCAAGGAATTTCCAAAACCAACCTCGAAGAACTCAGCGGATTCTATTGGAAGATTGTTCCAAACTTCAACAGTGTAGTGGCATCATTAACTGATTTGCTGAAGAAGAACACAACGCTTCGGTGGACAGAACAATGCCAGAAGGCATTCAACCATTTGAAATCAATATTACCACCAAACCAGTTTTAACGGCACCAAACTTATCAAAACATTTTAAAGTTGCCATCGATGCGAGTGACATTGGAGTTGGAGCTGTACTCCCACAGGAAGATGAGGATGGGATTGAACTGCCAGTTGGTTACTTTTTGAAGAAGATCAACATCCACCAGAGGAAATACTCCACAATTGAAAAGTAACTATTGGCTTGGTACTGGCCTTACAACACTTTAATATGTATGTCATGAACAATGTGTCAGGAATGTTTGTGTACATGGATCACAATAATCCTAAATTCTTTCAACACTTTGAAGACAAGAATATGAGACTATTTCATTGGAGTCTTATGTTACAGATTTTTAATTTTAAAGTTGTTCATGGTGCAGGTCATAAGAATATAATCGCAGATGCGTTATCGTGGATTTAACTGGTAGAGTTTAGATAAGATTTGTATTTATTTAATGCTATATATGTTTGTATGTATATATATATATATATATAGGTATATGGGAAGAAGCTAAGGTGAACTTATATTAAAGTTATCTGTATGTAAGGGTAATGTGTTTAAAGAGTAAGAAAAAAAGCCATCTTTTCATTATGATAGTTCATTTTTTTCTAAAGGGGGGAGCTTTTATGAACATGTGGGTGTACTGTACCTTGAAGGAAGTTAAAAGCTAGCAGAATTACCTGATAGCACCAAGTGTTCTAAACAAGATACAATGTAACCTTTTGGTCTAGCAGCTAGTGTAGCTGGGGTTGTCCAGAGACAAAAACAAATTTGAATTCGACCGATCAGTTTAAATTATGCCCACCCACCCCCCAAAAAATAACAAACTCCAATCAAGTTTGAATTTAGTATATTGACAATATTAAAAGACAATTAAACAATCTGATACTTTGGGGGTATAAGACCGGGGAAAATTGAACAGTTGGGACAGAACTGCCAAGCCACCAGCATGTACAGAGCGCCCAGAACACAGTTCTCTTGAAGGTACATTAATTTATCAATGACCTGTGAAAGAGAATTCCTAAGAAGAAAATCTGCAGGAAGACATAAAGAGAAGATTTGACAGCTGCCTGGTTTTGAAATTTAAATTTTAGTAAAATCTAATCAGGGATTTTATCTGACTAGCATTATAAGAAGGGAAAGTAAATGATAGGTTAGAGGAAGGAGTTGTAAATAGTTGTTAGTTGATTATTCTCTGTTTATATTTCAAGAAATAAAATTGTTAATTTTTACTTTGGCCTCTTGAATTTTCACGGATTACTCCACAGTGTAAATCTTTTCTGAGTTTAAATTAGCAGGGGGAGTTTACCCCGTGTCGTAACATTAAGGAAAGAGTTCCTGAATTTCAGGAGTTGGAAACAAAGCTCAAAAGCATCTCACACCTCGCATTCTGAATAATACCTGTGGTACTCACTAACCCCAGATAGGTAGAGGTAAGTTCAATCACTGAATGAATGGCTTGGATAATGTTTTAATAGGGTGCATTTTAGATTTGCCTGGCATTTGATTTGTTCTGGAGCAGAAGACAGTTGCACAGCAGGATGGACATCATCTAAACCAAACACATGCCAGTGTCAACTGGAATGAAGCTGTGGGTCAGAAGTTGAAATAATAAGCTTGGGGATGAGGTGGGTACTCATGAATGGCTCATATAGTAGGATGGATAAATGAAGAAACCTAAGTTGGAATACTTGAACAATATTTAAGAATAATTAAGAATAAAGAAAAGTATTGGGGCGTATACTGAAGTGGATGAATGAAACAAGGAGGTGCATGTTTAAAGCATTCAATAAGATATCAAGTTACTACAAATATCTAATTGAATTAATTGAATGAATAATTGATAGAAATATGAATGCCGACTATTAATTCTCCAGATTTTCCAAAAGCTCTAGTAAGAGAGCTTTAATTCCCTTCAAAATAAAATGTAACTTTTTCAGTACAGGAAGTGTTGTGTCTTAGATTTCTACCACCAGTAGAGAGACTTGGCCTCTGGCAGTGAATGAACGAAATTTGGCCGTGTGTTGTTCACAGTTTTCAGAGTGCAAACTCATACCTCTGAAGGGAAAATAAAATATGTGACATTTCACTATTCTTAGTCATTCTAAACTTCAGTGAGTTATGTGTGAGTCTCTGGCCTGTACTGTACTTGGCATAGGAGAAGTATGGTGAACTGGAACTGGGGATGTGAAGCAGATATTGGTCTTGTTAAAGATGTATACATCTTAAGAAAGAATAAAACAAGCCTGGAAGAAGGCTGTCCTTTATATTCTCAGTATTAACTACCTCTGATTGCAAAACTATTTGTGAAAGGGACTTCAAATTAAAAGGGGCTTTTTCTTAGAAATTCATGTCAAAACTTTTCAAATTCATGCCAAACTACAAAAACCTTTCTCTTGGATCTATTTGATGTAAAACAAAAATTCATCGCTCTCTTTTGGAACCAGGCAGATAACAAGTAGTTCGTCCACTTTCTGTCCTTAACACTAAAGCCCTTCAAGGAAAGAAAACTGCTTTTCTTGCTGCTTGGCCTACATGTGACTCGAGATCTGCAATTATATCGTTGACGCTTAAGTGCTCTGTGAAATGTCACAGCAAGCCAGCTCTGTTCAAGTATAATTAGGGATGGACAACAAAGGTTAACCTTGAAAACAATGCTTCATGGAAGAATAGTGGGTATCATTGTCATTAAAGGGACATGTTGCTTACTGATCAATTATATGCATCCTAGTCAATATAAAGAAATAAAGGGAGTCAGACAGCTGAGACGTCCTCAGTATGTAACAATTAATTTGTAAATGATCACACCCTCAATTTTCAACTGATAAAACATACAAAGGCTTTATTTAAGTTTGACAAGTTTTATAAATCCAATGTTTCACACTTTGGTTTGACCACAGTAGGATTGGGAATTTATGTCCGATAATGTTCAGGACAGACAAGAAACAGGACTGCAGGATTGCTCAGTAACTAATTTATCTCTTACCTCTCTTGCTACAGTTTGGCGGTCCTCCAACTTTTGTTGCTTTCTCACTCCCCCCCAGATCATTACTGTCTGATGAAGATTGCTGCTGCTGTTCTGCCTCCTTCAGAAACAGTCATTTCTTATTGGTAATGTTGTACAAGATGCTGCACTCCAAGATGCAGGTGATTCTTTATGAACCATACTGTAGACAGTATACAAACCTTGGTTTGAGGAGCCCAATTGTGTGTTTTATAATGGTCCTGGAAGTCCCATGCCTTTGACAATATGTGTCTTGAACGAAAGTTAGCTCACTGAGCTGGAAGGTTTGTTTTCAGACATTTTGTCACCATGACTAGGTAACATCATCAGTGAGAGCCTCTGGTATGTCTGAGAGCGCTGGTGGTATGTCCCGCCTCTCTATTTATAGGTCTTGGTTTCTTAAGGTGGGTGAAGTCATTTCTGGTTCTTTTTTCAAGGGAAGGGAGACGGAATCTGAATCGATGTGTTTATTGATGGAGTTCTGGTTAGAATGCCAAGCCTTTAGGAATTCTCGTATGTGTCTTTGTTTTGCTTCTCCTTGGATGTGTGTGTAGTCCCAGTCAAAGTGGTAAGACAATCAATTGCACCAACGTTAGGCAGAAAACTGGAAGGAAACACACTCAACGCACAAGAAAATAAAACCTTAGAAAGACTTAAAAATGACAAGGGACACATGATCATTATTTTAAACAAAGCAGACTATCTTAAAAATGCAAGTGTTCTGCTTGCAGATACTGAAACTTATCAGTAAGTGGCGATAGACCTGACCTCACAACGAGAAAACCGAATCTCATCCTTGAAAATAAGACTTCAAAAATCAGGAGAATTAAACAGGACTGACTTCCAAAATATGAAACCAGATGGATCAAACATACCACACTTTTACGGATTATCAAAAATACACAAACCTGGGACCCTCCTCAGACACATAATCTCCCTACCTGCTACACCAACATACAGACTAGCAAAGGAACTCCACCAAAAACTAAAACACCTGATTGAAGATTCATGCCACTCCATTCACTCCACGCATCAATTCCTGAACACTATCAAAGACACCAAAATAGAAGAGGATGAAATAATTGTCTCCTTTGATGTTATAACCCCTTTCACATCAATTAACATTGACCTGGCCAAAGAAACACTGGCAACACTACGAGGAAAACCAGGACCACAACAACAGACAGCACCAACTTCATCAGCAAAGACAATGTCCTCAAGCTAGTGGACCTATGCCTCACCACCCATTTCACATTAAATAACAAAACCTACAAAACAAATCAACAGAACAGCCATGGGATCACCAATATCGGGACTCATAGCAGAAGCAGTTATGCAGAGACTAGAACAAGCAGCCCTCCCATCTATCCAACCCAAACTTTGTGTCCGCTATGTGGATGACACCTTTGTCATCAAAACGGAACAAATTAGAGGAAACATACAACACCATCAACAATATCCTGACAGGCATAAAATTCACAAAAGAGGAGGAGAACGACAACAGACCTCTATTCCTAGACGTGACAGTTGAACATACAGTTAATAGAGAGCTTCAAACCAATTTCTACAGAAAAACAACAAACACAGAATAAATACTTAACTTCAGAAGCAATCATCCAAGCACCCACGAATGGAGCTGCATCAATACATTATTTCAATGAACTACATCACACTGCAGCACCCAAGAACTACAAACAGCAGAAGAGAAATATCTATACAATCTTTTCAAGAAAAATGTGTACCCAATGACCACAATCCACCGATTCATCAGAAACAAACCCAAACAAGCAGACACAACACAACCCAAACAAAAACTATAGCCACATTACCTTACATCAAAGATATATCAGAAATTATTTCCAGACTACTCAGACCCCTTGGCATCATGGTAGCCCACAAACATACCAACG
Source organism: Chiloscyllium plagiosum (assembly GCF_004010195.1). Lineage (NCBI taxonomy): Eukaryota > Metazoa > Chordata > Chondrichthyes > Orectolobiformes > Hemiscylliidae > Chiloscyllium > Chiloscyllium plagiosum. The sequence goes on along the minus strand of NC_057722.1, from coordinate 43,662,262 downwards.
CACTTAAACAATGACTAATGAACCTCAAAGATCCCTTAAATACTACCAGCAAAACTAATATAATTTATAATGCAAGGACTGTAAAAAATACTGCATCGGTCAAACAAGCAGGAAACTTGCCGCCAGGATACATGCACACCAACTAGCCACCCAAAAACATGAGCCATTATCACTAATTTCTATACATACAGACAAAGAAGGATACCACTTTGACTGGGATAACATATATATCCTAGGACAAGTGAAACAAAGACTTTCACAGGAATTCCTATAGGCCTGGCATTCTAACTGGAACTCCATCAATAAACACACTGATTCAGACCCCATTTATCTTCCCTTGAAAAACGAACTGGAAATGAAATCAAGATCTATAAATAGCGGGGCGGGATGCACCACAAGTGCTTTACCAGAGGCTCTCACCTAGTCATGGTGACGAAACGTCTGAAAATAACTTACATCCATATCATCAACTTGAGCTACAAATCTTCACAAAAATCACTAGAATGTGTATTGTTTAGATCTGTTGGGATTGTACAGGATGTGATAAATCAGTATTCACAGCAGATGTTCCATAACTTTTCTTCAAGAATCAGATATCGAGAACATTGGTAACGAATTGCAAATTTAAGGTATTAAGCTAGCTGCATAGGAGCCTGGCCCAAGCTTGTATTATACTTCTTCTGTATCTGGAAATGAAAGCAGTGGTAGCTCTTCCCATTTATAAAGATTAGTATTCTGGACCCTGTTCGCAACGTGTGCACAGTTAATAATGCTCTGGATGTGAGAAAAAACAATTACTGTGAAAATGACAAAGGGAGTATTACATCTGCTTCACATGTTGGTACACTGCAGAACAATATGTATGTCTCCTGTTGAGAGAAGAGACTGTGGCAGGGCGGTGGTGACTTTGATAATCAGTGGCAAAGCATGGCTCCTTGGTCGAAGAGGCAATAGGTCTTGTTCCAGGAGGTTGTGGAACTCTTTATGATAAAAGTATACTTATAAATGCTGTGAATTAGTTGCAAAATGATTTGCAGCACTTGATTGATCAACTGCAAAAGTGATAGATTTTGAGAATGTTTGTCATCTCTGATGTAGCTTTAATTAATGCAACTCTTCCATATTAAATCAACATTAACAGAAGCTGGCAGACCTATGGTGTTGATACCTTAATGTTCTTCACTGTGAGTTTGAACAATGTCAATATAACCATCTGTTGTAAAGGACAGGCTGAAGGCAAATACATCCTCAAAATGTGGGAGGAAAATATTAAGAATGTCATTGTGAAACTGCACCTGTTAGGTTTGCGTGAAGATGGACATTGACAAAATGCTGGGGACAAGTTATGCCTTCAATTGGAAAGAGTATAGAAAGGGAAGATATAACAAGTAAATTAAAAGGACCTTTCTGAAAAAAGATACAGTCCAAATAAAATGTTTTTGAGTCATCTTCTTTCCACTGTCATTTTGAACAATGTAATTTGTCATTGTCGATATTGCTAAACCTTACTGCTAATTTAAATTGAATGTATGAATACGTGAATTTTATAAATGTGCTTAGTTTTACAATGAACAGAAATTCTTGACAAATTGTATGTTTTGCAGATGCTGCACATTGCAAGCTAATTTATTTAAACAATGAAATTGATCACTGTGTACCAGTACCAGACCTCCAGGGAGCGCTGTTAATTTTGCTGGAAGATTCCAGACGTTTGTACGGCAACATTACTCGAAAAAGCCTTCAGTTAGTGATTGCAATCCTTTATTACTTTGACAGGGAATCCAAGACCACTCACCATTCCAACTCTCATTGTAGTGAGGCAGTGACCTTAAAACCAATTGAATCATCAGTACAGAACTAATGACAAAAGTTTGTGCCAAAACAATTCAGCTGGAGCATCAAGGTATCATTCACTAATCTGTTTCAGTAATGTAAATGTTGACATATTATTGCTGAAAATCAAAAATTAATTCCCAATGAATAATATCTCATCATGAGATGTTTTACGATGTATTATTCGATCTTTAATTATTCTATCTTTACATCTATTTTTAAATTCTTTCAAGTATCTTTTACAAGGTTCTTCTCATTTTGACTTTTTTTTTATTTGCACTGTTCCAGGATTTAAATTTTGTACTTTCTTTCCACATTTAACTGTACTTTTTTTTACCATGTGGTGGCCTATTCTTTATATCACTTCACAAATTGGTAATTATTAAATATACAGTATACTTACTGTACTGAATCCCATGCTTTCCCAGGCTAAGTGCAAGAGGCATTGAGATTTTCGGGAGATTTTTACTGCAATGCTGATATTACCAAATTTGCTTTGTTAACTACCTACCCCACCACTATGCCATCCTCGCAATCAATTCTATTCCCATTTTACCCTGCTTCATTCCCAGAACAACTTGCCACTCAACAGATATCTACTGAAGATTGACATCTTTTGCACCTTTTAAAAGCCTGTTGTGCAACTGGATAAGAACCATCAGTTTGGAGCAGCCCTGCCATTTCTGACATTTTCTCTGGACATGGCCTACAAGGGAAAATAGGTCCCAAGCTTTGCTCTGCTCTGCTTGATGGGGTGGTGCAGAAACAGCATGTAATTTCTCCCAGGATCCCACAGCACTAGAGCACGGCACCTGTATCTGTTTCAGCCATCTAGACAGATGCATAACAATGCTATCACACCACTAGCATAAGTACACCATATTCTATCCAATACTTCACGCTCACTTTATCTTTGCTACTGTAACACTTTTAACCAAGGCTTATGTTCTACTACTCTCACTATTGCCTACAACATCTGGTCACCCACTCAGTGTCACCCACCCCAATCCCTGAAACCACTAATTCTGCATACCCTCTGCACTGCCTACTTTTACACAAGGGACAGTTCCTCACCTGCACCTACAGTAACAGCCATATCATCCACCTTCATTTCCCTTAGTACCTACCTCTTCCTCATTCAGGAGGAAAGCAGAGCACAATAATACAGACAGAGAAAATGGGTAAGCATTGCCTCCCTTCCTGTACCTCACTCCTTATATGGAGAGCATACTCTTTCTGACTGTTCCAAGCTGCTGAATGACATTGTCCAAGCCCCTGGACTGGTGTCAGGGGCTGCCATTGGCTTACTGTGCCATGACTTCAGCATTGTGGGTATACTATAGCAATTGGACTGCAGCGGGTTCAAGAAGGCAGTCCACTACCGCCTTTTCTAGGGTAACTAAGGATAGGTAATAAATACTGGCCCAGCCAGCAATGACCACATCCCAAATGTGAATAAAACACTCTACACATAAAGGTGGTATAAATTTTCATCTTATTCTTACAGAGTGTAACTGATCCTAGCTAAATTGTTACTGTTAAATCTGAGATGAACAGTTTTTCAACCAAACAAATTAGGTGGTATAAAGAAAAGGTGAATATGTGGAATTAGATGGCAGTTCAAAGGTCTTATTTAAATGGCAGAATAGCTTGAGAGGCTAAATAGCTTAATCCTTTTCCAATGTAATGGTATGCAGGCCATATGTGATTTTCCAATGGACCATCTGCTGTGTCTAAGCTGTGGGCTGTTAGAAAATTTACTTTTAATTTGGTTATGTCCTTTTCTTATTAAGGAACTAAGAAACAAAGAACTTGTCAAACATGTGAAATGAACCTGACTGGTATGAAAATTTCACGAAAGATTAATTTACCTGTCTTCTACAATAGATTTACATGAAATGACAATGGAATATAAAGCATACCTACTGTATTTTTCCAATTGGATGTCTTGTATTGCATTATTCAAATGTGAAGCAGATTCCATATTCATTGCAAAGTTCATGGCAGTTGATTAACATATATGTAAATAGAACTGACTTCTGTTGTAAGTACAATGGAAAGTCTCATAGATAATTGGTCAGAGTAATTTTGTTGGAAAGGAAATGTTCGTTGCATGTGAGTGGAATGCTTAAAGTGGTATTAATGATGTGAGGAAAGAGTTGGAACCGATGAACACAGTCATATATTGAGGTTTTACATCTGTAAGAAATGGAAGTGTGTAGATTGATTGTGGTTTTATTTGTGGATACAGTTATTGATGAGTTGCAATTCTAGCTAAGAACTATGAAAATAGAACAGCAGTATAAATTGTTCCAGCAAACATGTAAAGATGAACAGGAAGGAAGCTGATATGCACCAGAACACTTGTTCCCATTTGTAAGTTCCAGTAACTGATACAGACTGAATTCTTGATTTTTTTCGTTCTAATTTATGCCTGGTTAAAATGCACTTTATTAATGAAATAATATAATCTTCTACGATAAAGAATTATGTCCATTTTGCAGAATAAGGAGAAAGGAAGCTTGATCAGTTTATGAGATCATAACGATTTGGCTCTCCACAGTTCAATGTGTCATAAAAATTAATTTGCAGTGTTTTGACTTAGAAACTTGAAAGCTGCAGGAAATTCTTAAAAAGAGCAGGAGCACAAAATGCATTAGTGAATTTCTACACATCAGTAAGATAGGAAACTGAAGTTCATCAATTCCCCACTAATGAAGGTGTATGCACTTTTGTCACTTTCACTTTATCAATTCAAATACAAAATAGGCATGAATTCAAACTTGAAGCTCTGAGGATAATATTACAAAGTGCTGATAGAAGGCCTAAAGAGATGATTATGCAAATAACATTCTGTGCCTTCACTGAAATGTATTAACAAAAGAGCTACTGTGAATGTTAACACTTATACCTCTAAAAATAAAGTTGGTGATTAATGGAAAAATGGCATAAACAATCTGAGAGAGTTACTTGCTGTTCAAAGCCAACCAATGGAAAGTGTTTCAATTGCATCATACAAAAAAAATTAAATTATAAGCACCCAAGAATTTAACAAATGGATATCACTCCTGGGAATTTATTCAATTATTTTTCAATCAGACACCATCATGTCAGAGATGTTTGTAGAAACCCTAATTGGATAAGTAAATGGGCTGCTGCAGAAGTTCAGGTCTGTAACTGGAAGCAGAAACAAGGAAAATCCCAGTTCCTGTTCAGAGCAAATGGAATTAGCATGCTAGCATAAGGTATGGAATGTGAATGATCAGTTGATCTTTCAAATCCGATTCCTCCACAGATCATGTAACTATGATTCTCTCATGAACTGAGAGAATATTCTCTGCTAAAGTTCTACAAAAATGCTCTCTGTTCACTAACACAATTGAACAAAATTGAAATACATCTATCTATCTTCCTAATTTCCACCTTATTTCCCCTACCTTGTGTTTGAACATAAACTTCACATTATTCACAATCTAACATTTAGCTAATGTTTTAAAATAGAATAATTGATAAAACACTTTTTCAATACATTTTGTTTTCTACGGGAACTTTTACTGGTGGCTGAGAATGTTTTTAAATATTTGCATCAGAGTTATTTAATTTATTTTTCCATAAAACATTATTTTTCTGAGTAAAATAGTTTGTTTACATTATTTATATCCATTTTTACATTCTAAATCAAGTAACCCTAAACCTTGTTTTACTATGATAGCATCTCCTCTTGATTTAATCCATAAAAGTCCCAGTTATTAAGTTTGGATGATGAAAATTGCAAATTGGTTTGCAATTGGGCTTTATTACAATTGGGTTAACCTGAAAATTGACGAATGCAGATATCAACAAGGTAACAATTATTAGCAATGTGAATGTAGTTCCCAGCTATACCTGTCAGGACTTCTTTTTCTCACAAGTAAAACATCAAAATGCAAACAATTATTCTAAAAAATCCTAAATACAAGCAATAGTATAGATTTTGTAGTCATGGAATGTGTTGGTTGAAAAGTGAGAGTTAAGGGTTTCACATGCATTGATTTAGTTTTTAGGAGAATTAGAAAACCTACAGCGTGGAAACAGGCCATTCAGTTGAACAACTCCACATGGACCCTCCGAAAAGTAACCCACTTAGAACCATTCCCCTACGCTATATTTACCCCTGACTAATGCACCTAACCTAAACATCCCTGAATACTATTGGAAATTTAACATGGCCAATTCATCTAACCTGCATGTCTTTGGATTGTGGGAGGAAACCCATACAGACACAGGGAGAATGTGCAAACTCCATACAGAATGGTCGCTCGAGGCTGGAATCGAAACTCGGTCCCTGGTACTGTAAGGCAGCATTGCTAACCACTGAGTCACCATGCCACACTACCACAAATAATAGTTAATGTGAAGGTAGTTGGTCATGGGTAATAATGTGTTTGTATGGGCTACTTCAATAACATTAAATGTGATGGGTGGAGGGAAAATACTGAGCGAAAAATAATTTTCAAGAGAAGTTAGATATAAAGGGATCAAAAGGTATGGGGAGAAAACAGGGGCAGTTGGATGATCAGCCATGATCATGTTGAATGATGGAGCAGGTTTGAAAAGCCGAATGACTCTTCCTGAATCCAGTTTTTGTGTTTCTGTGTTACATTAAGAGAGTGAACCTCTTGCACTTATGAGATTCCTATTGGGAGGTCATGAGCTTTTGGGCAGGGTATCTTTCATGCTTTGCCTACAATAAAGCAGATGGTGCTTATGGAAGCAGTCAAACAAAGTTGCTGAAAGTGAAAGGAGTTTGCAAGTCTAGAAGTACAGTTTGAGTAGTTGCTTCTCAGGGGGAACACAATACATCAAACATAAGGGCACAGGCTACAAACATATTCTTCGGGAAATGATAGCACATGTCAGCTTTAAGAACAACAGATGCAAAATATTGTTTCAGGCTGAAAAGATTGATTCAAAACCAATTCAATCAGTTTGATATAATTGTTAGGTCGGACAGATTGCACCTTTCTCAATTCCTCATTCTATCAGTCACTCATATTACTGGGTGTATTCACCTAACCACAAGACAGTTTTGAAATTAATAGCAGCTACCTACAATTTTATCTTCCTATCTAACCCTGCTAGGATAGATTTAGAGGTGTCGGTGTTGAACTGAGATGTAGAAAGTTAAAAATCACACAGCACCAGGTTATAGTCCAACAGGTTTATTTGTAAGCACTAGCTTTGGAGTGCTGCTCCTTCATCAGGTGCTCCACAAGCTAGTGCTTCCAAATAAACCTGTTGGACTATAACCTGGTGTTGAGTGATTTGTAACCCTGCTAAGATGCTCCATATTACTTTCTTTTCTTACCATCACAACTACATGATTTAATTATTTCCATTGTTGATTGTCCATTGCTAAAATAATTGAACATAAAGTGTTACTGCAACTATACAAGGCTTTAGTGAGACTATACCTTGAGTGTACAATTTTGGTTTCCTTTTGGTTTTCCTTAGTTTAAGTCTATGCCTTCTGGAGTTTAGAAGAAAGCAGATCTAATTGAGAAAATGAGATGCTAAAGGGGATCAACAAATTAGACACAGAATGGATGTTTCCTCATGTAGGGTAATTAGAATGCGAGATCATAGTTTCAGGATAAGGATTAGCAGATTTAAAATAGTGATGAAAATAAATTACTTATCTTAAAGGATTGTGAATCTATGGAATTCACTACCCCAGAGTGTGGTGCAAGCCTGGACATTGAGTAAATTTAAGGAGGAGATAAACAGATTTTTAATTGTAATGGGTTGAAGGGTTATGGAGAGTGGGCATGTGGGTGGAGTTGAGGCGAAAGTGAGATCAGCCATGATCGTAGGAAATGGAAGAGCAGGCTAGAGGGGCGAAATTGTCTACTCCTACTCCTAGGTCTTATGTTCGCTCAGTAACAAAGATTTATTTCTGATTCTCTTTCCAACAGTATATATTTCTACCTGTGCTTCTCTGTTACTAAGACATGGTGACACATGATTCCTAAAACAAAGTTATTGGACAGGATGGCCACACAATCAACAATACTCAGTTATTGTGATGAAATGATACTCAAGCTATTTCATATTCAGGCTGTAGAAAGGTGGGGAATGTTGGAGGTCTCCCTCAAACCAAAACTTGGAATTACCTTTATTATCACTGACTTCCATACTCTGTCACACAAATACATCTTTAGTCTCTGCTGCCATCCAACTTCGCTGGTTCTGTGCCACCAGCGGGGACCTTCTGTGAGGTCCGGATGTGCAGTAGTGGAAGTAAAAAAGAAAGTGTTTTAAGCAATTGTTTTAAAAGTGCTCCCATGCATAGACTCTCTGAAAAGCCAGTAATAATTTAGAAAAAATGAAAAAAAGGTTCTTACACTGGTAGCTAGATGATTATTGATAATACAGCAATATGAAGGATATCTCATTCTTTGTTCACTAACCTAACTCTCCAGGGTAAAGGGTTACCTGTACCAATATTGTAATAATAGCTATTAAACATATTCATGAGGAGTTAGAGTAAAATCATGATAAGTCAAATCTCAGGGGGCCTAACCAGAAACTTGTGTTAAGTGGAGATTTGAGATAGTCAAGTACGTACCAATGTAACATGATTTGCTTGCAAATACACTCTTTGTCAAAAAGAAACCAAACAAAAACAGTTATGAAGTAAATATATGAAAAATATCTTGACAGTCATGCCTTCATAATCGCAAGGGTTCCATTCCTGAGAACTCCTACAAATGATGAAATTCACAAATACGGAGCTTGTTAAAAGTAGATTAAAATGATTAAAAATATCTTGGTACATGATCGTTGGGCATAATCGGGTGAATTCACTATTTGTGATTTCACAGATACAGTTCATTTATTCTATTTTTTACTTTGTTCATGTCTTATACTATACAGTCAGAGTCATAGAGTCATACTGCAGGGAAACAGACCCTACAGTCCAACCAGTCAATGCTGAACATAATCCTAAACTAAACTCGTCCCATCTGCCTACTCCTGGCCCATATCCCTCCAAACCTTTCCAATTCATGTATCTATCCAAATTTATTTTTTAAATCTTATATTAGTAAACTATAATGACTGTAATAACTTTTTAAAAAAACTATAATAAATTCTTTAACTGAGCCTGCAATCCCAGGAGCAGCTGCAAGATCCACAGTGCTTCTCAAGCTTCATTTGATCTGACATTGTACAGCAAGGGGCATCAAAAGGCAGCTGGAAAAACACAGTAATAATTTTCTGTGTAGCATGCTGTCTTTGGATGAATACTATACATTCGCTTATGTCATAAATGTAGTCAAACATGTTTTCCATATTTTTGAGTTGCTGTATGAAATCCTGTTTGACCTTTTCAGCTTCAAATGGTGAAACAGACTGGTGAGTGTAATGGACTTTTCTGGGTCATCATGGGTATTATTTTTCTTTTCTTGCATTGATACATTTTATCTACTTTCCCGGTCCTGCCTCAACAATACTGGAAGTCATCCAGACAGTTTTGCAACTCTCGTACCACATGGATAATGCCTTGACATTTGCAAAGTACCATGGATTTTTGAACTTTCCCATCAGGAGAAGCCATAGCGTTTTGGTGCCATCTGCGTTGGAACAGATCATAGCAGTTTCAGATTCTTTACTTCACATTATACTGTTTGCTACATGTTTCATCTTTAATCATTAAAGAACGATCTGATAACAGAGTCTAATTTCATCCACTTTAAAAATGTTTTGGTGTATTTGCATTTAGGCAGGATGAGATCATTTTGCAGTTATCACTGCAAGCTTGCCAGTGATTTTGCGCACTAGTATGAGCTGACTCCATTCTGGTTGGTGTGGTCATTTGAGAGTGTACATACATTCAACTAATCCACATTTACCAAACTGGAACTTCGGATTATCATGGATATCCTTCTGCTAGAGATCCTATAGAATTCTGCTGGTGAGAATAGCTGATAACTTTGTCACAGGTGGAGTTTAGGGTTGTCTAAATTTGATTTGTCGCAATTTCTTGATGATATCAGGTCATGTGGGACTGAAATCTGATCGTACAAAGCACTAGCAAAAGCCTGATCTGAAATGCTTCAGGACATAGTTGACAGTTAATAATTTGCACTAACTTTGAGTTAAGCCTTCATCTGTTTTAATCTCCTAGAAGCTGCTCACCATATTCCAACATCTACACAGTGGGACTTCCTGGTAAGAGCTGTGGAAATCATCTGCATTTAAGTAACCCCAGAACTAGAACTTTGTTGAGTTTTGGAAGGTATCTCTGCCTGAATGGATATCCTGGCCAGTCGGAGTTACATTTGCATTGCAAAATATACATGGTCATCTCGTACAGGAAGATCTGAAAAATATTAAACCCATCATAGCTCATTGTTTGTAAACATTCATAATTTTTTTCTTGGTTAGCACTTGTGAATTTTGCAAAATCATTTTGTTTTCCATCTGCAAATGCATCAAATAAATTGTAGATATGTAACTTAGTCAACAACTTCAATATGCAATTCACTGGCCAGTAACAGCATCAGACAAGGGATGCAAAATATTCCAGTCTGCTGGTTAATCATGAGTACAGAGGATCAATTATTGCACATTAATGGTCATTCTGCTGTCTGTGCCTAATGCTGTAGTTTATATGAACCAGAAGGATTTTTACTCGATCTGTGTGTTGTCGATATGTAGTCACAAGTGCAGAATCTATATACTTTCCCAATGGCCTCACAATGCTTTTATCTTACACTAATCATCTGTGCTAGCCTAATTTGAAAAGAAAGGAAGAGTTGAACTATGACTCATGAGAGACCAAAACTACACTTGTGCCAAATTACGGACAGATGCAGAGTGCAGATCCAATGTGATTCATGCTGTTGTGAGGATAATTATAGAGCATGCAACTGGAATCTTGAAGCAACACTTCACAATCTTGACAGATCATGGGGTGTATTGCAGTTCAGGTATTCAGGAAGCACTGACATCTGCCGCACAATCCATAACTTAGTTTTACAACAGGCCTTACTGTAAAACATAAAGAGCATGCAAAAGTAGAAGGATCACATTAACAGTAGGAGAGTAACTCCTGAAGCACCAGAACATCTTGGAAATTGGATTTTAACAAATATCTGTTTTGGTCCAATTTTGACACATCTTGAGAGGAGAATATGTTTGTTTTTATTTACTTTTGAAACGTAGGTGTCACTGGCTAGGCCAACATTTATTTTATATCCCTAATTGTGTAAAAAAAGGTGGTGGTGAGCTACCTTCTTGAATTGTCATAATCCTTGAGGTGTAAGTACTCCCACATTATTGTTAGGAAGGGAGTTACAAGAGTGTGTTCCAACAATGGAAAGAGCAGCAACTGTAGTTCCAAGTCAGGATAATGTATGACTTGGAAGGAGATTTGCAGGTGTCAGTGTTACTGTGCATCTGCTACTCATGTCCTGTCCTTTGAGGTTGTCACAGACTTGGAAAGTGCTGTTGAAAGAATCACTGTGAGTTATTGCTGTGCATCTTGGAAGTGGTGTGCAATGCTGCCACTGTGCACCAGTAATGAAGGGAGTGAACCTTGAAGGTGGTTGGGTTCCAGTCAGGCCTAGCCCCTTGATTCTTGTTGGAACTGCACTGATCCAGGCAAGTGGAGATTATTCCATCCCAATCCTTAATTGTGTTTTTTAGATGGTAGACAGGCACTTGGGAGACAGGATCCATACTTATATTCAGCTAAAAAAGGGAATGGGCTTTTATGTTGTGTCCTTCATGACCTCAAAATGTCCCAAAGCACTTACTGAGTACCTTTGGGGCTTCCTATTATTACTGTAATATAGAAATTGAGAAGATACCACAACCAGCAATTAGCTAGGTAACCAGATAAGATGATTTAATGGGTGAGAAATTGGTTAAGCACTGGATGAATTCTACTGCTCTTTAAAATCTGTCATGGATCACAGTATAACATCCTCAGTGGGTTTTATATGTTTGGCTAGTCCAATTAGGAGACACTATTAAGCTTTCAGTAAGTTATAAGATGAACTAGTTTATAACACATTAAATAACGACATAAAGCTTTATAAAAGTATGACTATCATTAATGAAGTAATGATGCTTCTCTTGCTGAATCTCTCTCTTTCATGTGATTTCTTACATTATCACAACAGGAGGTTAATGGGACATTAATCCTTTCAAACCCATTTGCTACTACAGATGAAACATCTGATAGGACAGCTTTGTACTGAGCTGCAGTTATACAGTAAAAACAATGACTGCAGATGCTGGAAATCAGAGTCTAGATTAGAGTGGTGCTGGAAAAGCACGGCAGTTCAGGCAGCATCCGAGGAGCAGGAAAATCGACATTTCAGGCAAAAGCCCTTCATCAGGAATGAAATCACAGGAAAATCGACATTTCAGGCAAAAGCCCTTCATCAGGAATGATGAAGGGCTTTTGCCCGAAATGTCGATTTTCCTGCTCCTCGGCTGCTGCCTGAACTGCTGTGCTTTTCCAGCACCACTCTAATCTAGAGGCTGCAGTTATACGCTCAAGGATCATAGTTACCATTATTTTACTTTTGTTCATCATATTTGTTCCATATTCCTTGATACATTTACTTAGTTAATATTTGTTGTTTTCAGTCCCTGAATCCTTCAATTGACCCAATATCCACAGGCTTTTGGGAATACAGTTTTATTTTTTTTTTACTACTCTTTGTGCAGTACATTTCCTTTCAATTTTATCCCTAGCTCAGTTTAATCTAATGATTATATCTTTTGTTCTGGATTTTATCCACTACAGTAAATAGCTTTTAAATTTTTTAAATGTAAAATAGATATTGCACCAGTATCGCCATTTATCATTATTTTAAAAGGGTGGGGTATAGATTGGGGGGGAGATTAGGGGGTGTTCCAGTATGCTGTTGCTTTTTTACTTTGGGTGACACAAGGATCATGTTTGGAGGGTGGTTTTGAAGAAAATGTGGCTTGCTGTTGCAGTGCATTTGTAAACAGTATGTATTGTAACAATTGTGCACTGTTAGAAGCAGTGGATGTTTGCCTTTACCTTCTCTATTGAATTCTTTATCACTTTGAATACCTCAAGTAAGTTTTCCCTCAACTTCCTCAATTCAAGGAATAAATGGAACAATTTATACACCATCCTTATAAGTTAGTCCTTTAAGCTCAGTATTTTTCCAATGAATCTGCTCCGTTCTCCTAGCAAGGTGACTAACTCTTTTGCTTTATTCACAATAACTGAACGCAGTAGAGTAGATGAGGTTTGATTGAGGTTCTGTACAAGTGAAACATTATGTTCAACCTTAAAGTGTAAACTGTTTAAGGTAAGCGCCTTTTTGATTATTTTTGCACTTCACACCATTGCTAGCAGTCAAGATTAGCGTGATGCTGAAAATGCACAGCAGGTCAGGCAGTATCCGAGGAGCAGGAAAATCGACGTTTCAGGCAGGAGCCCTTCATCAGGAATGGCGAGCAGTCTAGGTGTCAACAAATCATTAGTGGCTGATTAGGCTACCACCATGAACCTATTGAAATGATTCCTGGTAAGGTAAGTAAAAATGAAGAGTCGGTCAGAGGTGCCGTGATGAGGTTAGTTGGAAAATTAAAAATCTCACAACACCAGGTTATAGTCCAACAGGTTTATTTGGAAGCACTAGTTTTCGGAGTGTTGCTCCTTTATCAGGTGGTTGTAAAGAATAAGATTGTAAGACACAGAATTTATAGCAAATGTTTACAGTGTGATGTAACTGAAATTATATATTGAAAAAGACCTGGATTGTTTGTTAAGTCTCTCATCTTTTAGAATGAACATATTGGTTTCAGTTCTTTTATATGTAAATCGCAGAACATTTAAAAGTTACATTCTCAAGTGAACTTTAACAATTGATGTCATGTTGGCCCAGATCATACATTGAAGGTGTGAGCTGCCCTGTGTGAGACTGTCTGTGCCACAATGGTCAGACTGATTCTAACCTAAAAAAAGGATTCAGAATTTTACATGAATTCATGCAGTTTGTGAGCAAAATAAAATGTAAATCTGTAAGTACAAATTCACCTCACAAACCTATATGTATATGTATGCATGTGGGGTGTGTTTGGGGCGGGGGGTGGGATGCAGTGGTTATGAGTGTCTGTGAGAGAGTGTGTGCATGTGTGTGAGTGTGAGTGTAAAGGGGCATAAATCTATGAGAGGGTGTATGTGAGAGTGTGGGTGTATGTGTGAATGTTTGAGGGATGGTCTGCGTGTGTGTGTGTGTATGTGTGTGTGTGTGTGTAGCTGTGTCTGTGCAGCTGTCTGTCTGTGTGTGTAATGCAATGGGGTCACCTGTAGTGTGACATGAACCCAAAGTACAGTTGAGATCATCCCCATGGGTATCAAACTTGGCTATCAGCCTCTGCTTGGCCACTTTTCGTTGTTGCCTGTCCTGAAGTGCACCTCGGAGGACGGTCACCTGAAGGTCTGAGGTTAAATGTCCCGGACCACTGAAGTGTTCTCCGACTGGGAGGGAACACTCCTGTCTGTTGATTGTTGTGTGGTGTCCATTCATCCGTTGCCTTAGCCTCTACTTGGTCTTGCCAATGTACCATGCCCCAGGGCATCCTTGCCTGCAGTGTATGAGATAGACAACATTGGCTGAAATCAAGAGTACATGCCCTGTACATGTGGGAGGTGTCCTCTTGCATATTGGTGGTATCCGTGTTGACATTCCGACATGTCTTGCAGCATCCACCGTGACAAGATTGTATGAAGTTGTCCTGAAAGCTGGGCAGTTTGCTATGAATAATGATCAGTTTGAGGTTTGGTGGTTTTTTTAAAAGGTGAGAAGGGGAGTTGTGGGGAAGGACTTGGCAAGGTGCTCATCCTCATTGATAATGTGTTGCAGGCTGCGAAGAACATGGCATAGTTTTTTGGCTCCTCGGAGTACTGGACAACGAAAGGTACCCTGTTTGTTGCACCTCATGTCTGTCTTCTGAGGAGGTCATTATGATTTCTCGTTATGGCTCATCGGAACTGGCGGTCGATGAGTTGAACATCATTCCCTGTTCTTATGAGGGCATCCTTGAGTTCTTCCAGGTACCCGTCACGTTCCTCATTAGTTAGCAAGTCCATGATCTGGGATAAGTGTTGATTCTGGGAGTTATTTTATTTTGTGTATTGGTCCAGAAAGAGCCTAGAATCACAATTATCAAAGTGTAGAATGAGGCTAATCTGCCCTTCATATCCAATTCTATTCCCTAGTGCCACCCTTCTTCCTTTACCTATTCCCTTCACACCATTTCTATTCAAATGATTATCCAATGCCCTCTTGAATGTCTCAATTGAAATTGCCTCCACCACATTTCCAGGCAGTGCAATGTATACCCTAACTGCTCTCTGTGTGAAAAAGATTTTTTCTCACATCATCCTTGCTTAGTTTTCACACCTTCTCCATTAATTTCAGCTGACCTTTAAGGGCTGTTTGGTTAGAGAGCTCAATATCTGGAGGCAATGGGGAAAGTGTTACTCTTACTCATAATTCAAATTGCAATTGGGATTATCTGTATATTCTAAAACCCCAGTTAAGATGTTACATGTGCACTTCCAATTTGAAACTGTTAGTTTCTCTGACTACCCTTGCCAGCACCTCTATCAAGATGATTCTTCATGTAAATAGGGCAGTATGTAGCTGACATTATTTTCAGGTCTCTAAAGCACTCTATATGCTGAGCACAGGGAGTTAAAATGAATTCTAAAAGTTCTTTCAAGTGGGAATACAGATTGAAAAGGCCATGAGAAAGCTGAAAAAGATGTTGCACATTTAAAATAAAAAGAAAGAAGAGGTGCTGATTTTTTTCTGAGACATTGGTTAATCTACAGTTAAAAAAGTTTGGTGCATCAGTTAAAATATTATAAGCATGGAAAGAATACAGTAAAATTTGCTTGAATGAAGGTTAAAGAGCAAATATATAACATGATTATCAGAACGTAATTCATGAAAGAGGTAGGGGAATGGATTGAGAGTATCTATCTTTAGTTGGAGATTGAGCTGATGTCCAAGCCTGCATTGAATGACCTTCTTATCTGTTCTATGATGGATTGTTCCACTTTGTTGGGCCATACTGGCATGTAATGGATCGGTCAATTATTATACACAAAACCAATATTTCCTTACCATTGACTTCATAGGCACTGTCTGTTTTGTAACTACCACATTCCCACCACCTCCCCCATACCTGTGGAAACTCCCACCCATAACTTTTAAATTCAGTGAATGAATTTTTAAAATTTTATTGTTTTTGTTCTTAAATGGAATGTTGAGTGGAAGATGGCCTTGTTGCTCCCTATCTCAGTAATTTCCACCATTTCCACAACCCTCCCAGACACCACGTTCTTCTAACTTTGTCCTCTTGAACATTCACAATTCATAATTACTGCACCAATGGTGACCATGTCTTCAACTGCCTACACCTCAATTCTCTCCTGACCCATCCTGGCCTCTGTATCTTGGTTGGCTCCTTTAAGTCACTTATTAAAGTATATTTCTTTGACCATGTTTTGGGTCCTTTGACCTAATGTGGCTTGGTATCATATGTTACTTTGAAATGCTTCTGCAAAACACATTGGAATATTTAAATGCCTTAAAGGTGCAATATTAGTGTAAGTTGTTGTTGAGATGGAGCGATTGAAGTCATCAGCAGTTCTCCATTTGGATCAGATCTAAGCATGAGGTTAAGATTTACAAGGTTTGAATTAAAGATTCCATCATTGGATTAAGGTGTCTGAATAGATGACTATACTTTATTTTCCGGTTGAATATATTAAAATCTGAAAGCAATTATTTCTTGTGTTTCCTAAAGGCATTTTGATTCATTTTCACTTTTAGGCAGATGGCTGTTGATTAAATATTTAAATTTAGTAAGGAAAATATGGTATTACTTTCACGCTTCAAGAAAAAAAAACTGCAAGACTTGTACCAAATTTGAATCCAAAACTCAAGCTTGCTTGTTAGAACCAAGCCTTTTCTTTGCTTATTAGAATACCATAGATTATGTTTGTAGGGTGAACTTCCCTTAGTAGCTGCAGCAACATTATGATATCCCTTCCATGTGTACAAATGATTTACATTCCTAGTCTTACATGATTTACTTAGAGATAAATTTGTAAAGTGATGACAAGTGCATGATTATTTTCTCGTGTTTATATTGGCAAATCCTATAGTTAAAACAGAAGTCTTTAGGGATTCCTAAAGTAAATACTTTGAAGAGCCAGGAGTAAATTGCAACTTCTATGCATTGCAGTCTTGGTGTGCAGTGATCGAACTACATGCTTAGACAAATTAAATTGTTTTAATACGTGCAGATATTTGTTTGGCTTTTCTTTTGTTAATCAGTGAGTATGTATATATGATTATACATATATAATTATGTATATAATACATTATATTGCAAAGGAAGGATATCCTGGAGGCAATGCAACAAATGTTCACTGGATTGATTCTAGGGATGAGAGAGTTGTCCCATGAGCAAAGATTGAGTACACTGGACCAATGCTCTCTAGCAGTACGGTGGGTGGCACGGTGGCACAGTGGTTAGCACTGTTGCCTCACAGCACCAGAGACCTGGGTTCAATACCGCCTCGGGCAACTGTCTGTGTGGAGTTTGCATATTCTCCCTGTGTCTGTGTGGGCTTGCTCCGGTTTCCTCCCACAGTCCAAAAGTGTGTAGGTTAGGTGAAGGGATGAAATATAGGGGACTGAGTCTGGGTGAGTGCACTTTGGTGGGTCGGTGTGGACTTGTTGGGCTGAAGTGCCTGTTTCCTCACTGTAGGTAATCTAATCAAAACATTTACAAGCATGGTCAGTCATACAATTGAAACGTTTTTTAATACAATTTTAAATGGCCTTGGCTGAGTGGGTGCTACAGGGTGTTTCTTGGTTGGAGAATCGAAAACTAGGATGCATAGTCTTCAGAGTTCCGTAGTAAGATCATGTCTACATTCAGGTGAGTGTATATTAAGAGGTTTTATTATTTGTAATGTTATTTACAAGAGAGCATATGAGAGGGCATCTTTGGGAATACTACATAGTTGTTTCTCAGTTTCACATGTTCTGATGACTAATTAGGATTATATGCATGAACTCACGCATATAGCAGGTTCAACCAAGACTGTGATTAGGAATTTTTATTTTATTTGGAAGCTTGTGAATATTTGGAATTAGATTTTATTTAACTGTGTTAATATAAAACTATTGTTGCAATAGCATTATAAGGGGCATGGACAGGGTGGATATGAAACAGGTGTTCCCGTTGTTGAAAGGTCAATAACCCAGGAGCCAAATTTTAAGATGAAAGGTAAGAGGTTTCGAGGGCATTCGAGGAAAACCTTTATCACTCAGAGGGTGTTAGTAATCTGGAATGTACTGCCTGGGAGAATAGTTGAGGCCGGAAACATCACAACCTTTAAAAAGTACTTGGATGAGCTCTTAAGATGTCACAACGTTTAAGTCCAAGTGCTGGAAAGTGGGGCTAGTGTGAATTTAGAGTTGTTTCTGTTAGTGTAGACTTGATTGGCCAAAGAACCTCTTTTGTACTGTATGATTCTACGATTCTGTATTGATATGGAATAACTCAGGCTCAATCCTCAACCTGTGATAGGTTAGAACAAAGAACAAAGATATGAAAGGCGCAGTAGTTTGGAGCAGCCGTGAATTAGGGAAGGGAAAATTGTTTCTAAACTGCATTACCATATTCACTGGGGTAGTCCATGCTGTGTGGACAGGATTAAGCTAAGATGTTCTGTCTACTATATTTGAATGATGTACTGACATTCACTGTTAGACTCAGCAAAAGGAATAGCTTCTAGCTTTACATTCCAGAAGGCATGTACAGTTCCTGGTGGACTGTCCCTGAAAAAGCGTTCAATGCCTTCAGGAATAAGACAGAGAAGGAAGAAAAAAAAAGTGGAAGAAAATTGAAGGAAATACAATTATAATTTTTATTTCTCAGTGAGAAATGTGCCAACGGCTGGGAAAATCTATATAGAAACAACATTGCTGCTGGATTACAGAAGGCCATATAGCAATAATATTGCTGCTAAGTTACAATAGGCCAGCCTGGAGCCAGTATACAATGACACCCTTTTGGGTTTGCTTGTGGAGTGCAATACTTTTGGTGGTGTGAGGCAAAGTATTTTGAGAATATACTCAATATTGCCAGAGGCATTAGTAATAGCTTATTCACTATACAGAATTGTCACCAAAACTATCATCAGTCTCATCATATAAATGCATTATTGCTACAATCTATTAACTGTAAAGAGCAATTCAAGTTCATAATGGAAGAATTACATAACCCAGAGATGACAGCTGCTTTGTCACCTATGTCACTGAGTACTGAGACAATCAGCTGTCAAAAGATATTCAGCTGTTCATGGAATGCTTT
Organism: Chiloscyllium plagiosum; assembly: GCF_004010195.1. NCBI lineage: Eukaryota > Metazoa > Chordata > Chondrichthyes > Orectolobiformes > Hemiscylliidae > Chiloscyllium > Chiloscyllium plagiosum. Next base: position 43,642,990 of record NC_057722.1, on the reverse strand, counting down.
CACTAGATGTGCAACATTGTTTCCATAGCATGAGATTAGTTTGAAGGTCACCAATTCCATCAAGTACTTGATTTGACATCCACAAAAGTAATATATTTTTCTAATAATTGCCCTAACATATACATATATATTCAGAACATATTTTTAAAATGTTATTTATAATTGAGCATACATAAAATTAAAATATGCAGACTACAGAATGGAATTTTTTTTTTCTCTCTTGGAAAAGATCAGAAGCTTATCAGAAGCTTATTCCACATATAAAAGAAAATACAAAAATGTGTTACTTATACCAAGTTTCTATGGACTGTAATTTTGATCAAATTAATTAGATCAGACTACTAGACACTTATTATTTCCAAAATTAATCACAGATACTTTAGGATTTGAGTTTAATTGGACAAAATTGTAATTAACAAGCAAATCATTGGGAAATATACTGGCATTTTTACTTAATTCTAAAACCAAAGTAAAACATTGCAACCATGAGAAATCTAAAATAAATACACAAACTTAAGTTAAAATACGATCCATGATTACAAAATTACTTTCTCAGGACAAGTTCTGTTGTTCATCAAATATGATTAACCATACCATTATTAAAAACCCAGTTACTTTTGATTGAACAAAGTATACATTTTTTTGAGTTGTCAGCAATGCAAGAGCAGAGAAGTTGAAATTCTCACTAATTTCAATGTTAGCTAGTTATGGGAGGAGTCACAGTGCAGCCTACATTATAACTCGGAGTGAGAGACTTCAACTTCAAGGTGACTTCACTAATTGGGTCAGACCTGATCTTATAAGATAAGAAATAAAATTAAATGAAGACATTTCTGAAGGTGCATGATACATTTACAAGGATAGTACAAGAGCTGAGAGATTATAGCTATAACAAAAATCTAAACAGATTATACCCTCTTCTCTCTAGAAAAGGCTGAGAGGTGACCTGATATTGCTCCTTAAAATGATGACGAGAAAGAGAATATAGTTTTGGAGATGATGTGCAGAAATCCCCTGACCCACGTAAGCTTCAGACAGTTTAAGTTAAAAATGGCCTTATTGAGAGCTATTTTACCAGACCATTGATGTTTTGCTAACGATATATCCGCCTTCTGGTGTAAGGTAACAGTGAGGTGACAATGGGATAGTTAAAAAAAAAGTGTGGCTGTAGAGGAGGTTGAAATAACAACAACAGAACCATGAATGACACTCTATTCCAAAAGAAATGGACAAATGGTTATGAACTGGAGTGGAGTTTATTGATCCCTTGATACATGGGTAATGATGAGCAAGTTGGAAAAATATAGAGAAAAAGAAAAGCTCAGATTCATGATTCCAAAGTTAAAATTTCCAATTTCTAGCGCACATTTTAAGCAGAGAGTTCAGAATCCCACTAATGAGTGGCTCATTATTAGCAAAATTTTCCCAATTTCTTTGCAACTTCCAATTCTCATCTCCTTCCCAAATAAACTAGGTGACACCAGTTTCTGACATGAAAATCAGAGCAGTTACCTGGTGCCAGCAACTTGATCAGATGTCTGTCTGGGCCTTCAGCCAAATCTATTTTCACCACAGCGCTCTGTGAACTTGTCCTCTCCCACCCTTCATTTATTCATACAATTTGGCATCGGCAACTCACCAGCCTCAACACATCATCAACCTGCTTTTTGGCCAACTCACTCTGCACTTCAACCTCCAGAACTTTGCTTTGGAGATCAGGGAGATTTATGGCTTGCTAGCTTCTGTCGGGTTGCTTTGCATGCAGAGACACGTGCATCTGTACAGGATTATATCTTATGGCTCTTAACTTTTTTAGTGCTCACTCACTTTGAGCTTACTTGTAAGCTAACAGCCTCTTGCCTTGCATTGTATTTCAGCACATACATTCTTTCGTGCTAAGTTACAATTGTCAGCTTCCATGGATTGAACTGCAAGTAGACAGTTTGTCATAGCTCAAAGCACTGAACAGTCAAGAGGAAGGATATATTACTAATGGCAACTTGAAATGTCAAGGTTGCACCTACAACACATGCCAGTAGTTTACATGGCAAACATACCATTTATGTTTCAACCAAATAGTCACATCTGAAAATCAAAAGGAGGCAACTATTATCAAGGGGGTCAACAGTTTAAGTTAAAAATCACACAACACCAGATTATAGTCCAACAGGTTTATTTGGAAATATTTCCAAATAAACCTGCTGGACAATAAAATTATGTTGTGTGATTTTTAATTTTGTCCACCTTGGTTTAGTCAGGAGATGCTGCCCTAATCAAGGTGCTCAGCCAATTCCAATCCAGGAGGTTTCCCACAGTCTGCCAGGCGCTTGGTTTTACTATAATCTGGAGGTCCATATCTTTGCAATCTGGCAACTAGGCCATACTCAGTCCTCCAGATCAAGTGTAATCAGTTTGGGGATTACATCAATATTAAGACATCAGTCAGGGTTGTTCTTAGTCAGGCCCAAGTGAGTCTCAAGACAGTCCAAGGGCTTTGGGCATTAATAGTCAGGGGGCCTATTATGGAGTGCTGGGAAAAGTGCAAGATCATTGTTGAGGTTGGAATTCATTGCACTGGGTTGCTGAGGGAATGACTGGCGTGAAAGGGGCAACTTAAGATCAAAGAGTGGGATCTCAAAGAGAATTGGAGGAGACCACTGGGAGGCTTTCGTGCTCATTGTAATTCTTGGCCTCAACAAGAGCAGAGGGTATGACCAAATAGCACATAGTAATTCACAAAGTCATGGGCAAAGGGAGTAAATTAGGGTCATTAACAGGGACTGAACAAAAATGTGGGGAGGGTGAAAAATCAATGTAGCTACAGGGACAGCAACACAGAGACAAGATAAAAGGCAGGGACAAAATATGTCTCAGGCAGAAGTTGCAAGGCACCCATGAGGACAGGAATTAGAAACATTGCTTCTAAAATCTCGAGTAAATGACAAGAGAAAATGGTTGTCACTGCGGTTAGAGTGAGCAGAATAAGTTACTGCTTTTTTTTGGAGGGGTATAATTCTTTGAATTTGGCATCATGCTCGCAGCAATTGCATTAATCATTATATTTAACTTACTCTAATGTCATTATAGCACTCAGATACTGATTCAGGAATGACGGCTGACATCAAAATGCATTTCATCAGCAGGTGATTCTTTTTACAAGAATTAACAATATAAGTTATGTTCTCAAACAATCATGGCCATTGCACAGTCTACATTAATCACCATATTATCATGACTGATAGGCAGATAAGTAACTCAAAAATCTTACCTGAATTTGCTATTCCAGAATCATGTTTCATACCTGATACTGGAAGACAATGTTTCCATGCTGCTACATTCACACTTTGAAATGTAAGAATGCAAGGACATAGCATGTGATGTCCAAAGGGCTTGCTTTGAAAGGGGATTCCAGTGGATTAATGCTAAATTGCAATCTTTGAATGAAGCACTCGTACTCTGATTCTGCAATATATCTCTGGATAAGGTTATAGAGCTCAAAACTCCTTATGGAAGCATAATGTTGGCTTCCTAACAAAGCCACCATGGTATACTGTCAGACCGTAGAGCCCTATTGCAATTGATATGAGTGCTCAGGAGCAGCGTAACTGGGAATGATATTCTCTTTTCAACATTTTCTTCAGATTATCTGCTAATGCATCTGACATGGACCTCTCTGTAGGCAGTTTCCTTGTGATGTTGCTGCTGAAGTGAATATAGCACCTAGAGAGAGAGCAATAGTTGAAGTTTCCCTAAAAAAGCAAAGAAGATTGACGTGACCAGGCACCTACAGACTTCATTGTTAAGATCTACAACTCTCAGAAACCCCCGTGTAGGTGAACACTAAGGATATCTAGGGCTGCCATAATCAAACTGTGACATCTGTTAAAGCAGGACTTTCTCTCAGGAAGGAATGGGTGGCCATTCTATCCTCGTGTCCATTAACATTAAAGTTGCATTAAATTTTTATGCCAGCAGCTCATGTCAAGAATCAAATGGGGAAAGATGTAGTCTCTCCCAATCTTTGGACTACAAATAAATCTAGGATGTCTCTGATGCCATTTTCTCTTGATTCCATCTCTTTATATCCTTCCCCTGTGATGCAGAGAGTTCAGAAGCCCGGGCAGTGATTTCTCTACCATCACTGACTTCCCCCAAGTGCAGGGAGCTACAAAGTTGTACCCAAATTACATTGAAAACACTCTGTCAGGAATCTGCATGGTTCATCACTATAATAGTCCTCAATGTGACAGTTCAGGTAGCTATGATATCTGACTTTTTTGTTTTATGTTTTCATGTTATGAATGATTTTGGATTAAAATCAATTTTCTCAAACAAGAAAAGAGCACTGCAAGCTTCAGCCTTCATCCTTGATATTTTTGCATGACAATCATGAGTCTTTTTGAAATAAAAATTATACAAATATTTGGTATGATATTAAAGTACAATGACCTTCAAGATGCCAATTTTGTTTGCATTTTTAAATGCTTTTTCATTCAAAAGAGCCTATGGCATAACTAATTTAAGGCATTACCGTGGATTGATTTGTCCAAAGTAAAACTGAAAAAGGGTAGCTCCCACTACTGCGAGAGACAAAAAAAAACTTGCAGATGTGGTATCCAAGGCACACAAGGAGGCGGATAGAAGAACACAACAAGCCAGGCAGCGTCAGAATTTGGCAAAGTCAACATTTTGAGTGTAACCCTTCTTCAGGACTGGGAGTGGGTGTAAGGGGAGTTGCCAGGGTGGGGGAAGGTTTTGGGTGGCTTCAAATTGATTGCAGTAAGCATGATATTGGTGTGAGATGAACTTTTAAAACTTTAGCCCTTCAACTTCTCCCAGCATCTTTGGTCCTAATAAAAAAACAAATATAATAGTAATTATTTTATAATGTTAGAAACTAAATGATGTTCAGATTTGGCTTGCAGAATTCTGTACCTGAGTTGAAGCAACTGTGCATTTACCTCAGTTGATTTTGAGTTCTTGACAAATTGACTGCCTACGTTACCTCCTAAGAGCAATGACAACACTTCAAAGTAATTCATTCACGATGCAGCACTTCAAAGCATTCTAAAAATATGAAAGCCATTCTATGACTTTGAGTTCTTATTTTATCCCTCCTGAATATTTAATAACAGTTTGGTGTGACTTCAAAACTCTGGTAGACTGAAGAATTCTCAGCTCTGATAAGTCAACTGTTGACTTACTCATTCGTTTGCTGTTTTGGAGAGAAAAAGGGAAAAAAAAACTGGTGAGCAGATATTCACCCAAAGGCAATCCACTTCCTCTTAAAAGGTATGGCCTCCTCTAAGTAGTGTTAGCCATTGCAATATTGGGTCCCATCCCTTCCCTATATCTCAATGAGAAAACAAGGCAGCAAAAGTCAGTACTTCACCCCACACTTATTTCAAGATAACTAGTGAGTTATTAAAGGGTTAATTCAATAAAGTTGAATAATGATGGCTTGCAATAATGATTCACATTGGAATTACATTTTCATTAGATTTCTGAATGAGAAAACTGGCTGAAGTCAACATATTTGTCCATATTTCTGTTTGCAAATAATTCCAGCATCAACATGCAATTTGGAATTCCCCTCTTCATTATTATATCAGAGTGTTAACATATTTATTTAAAACAGGTGAACACCACTGGAAAACTTTCTGTTTTGTGTTTGAATGTTTGTAAACCACAGCATAATTTCAATGTATTTCTAGTCCACATTTCTAAAACAAATGTGGCTTTTTGGTGATTATAATTCTATCTTGCTATTTTGTTATATTGTTAGTTTTCCTCCAACTAATATTACTCGGATGCTATTCTTTAAAAGGTGGATAAAAGTGCCTCCTGTATCCACCTTTTAAAGAATAGCATCCGAGTAACATTAGTTGGAGGAAAACTAACAATATAACAAAATAACAAGACAGAATTAATATCACCAAAAGGCCACATTTGTTTTAGCCATGGACTAGAAATACTAACATTAAATTTATATCTGGTATGTAATTAAAGGGAAATTGATGATTTCATTGAAATTACGCTGTGGTTTACAAACATTCAAACACAACATAGAAACTTTTCCAGTGGTGTTCACCTGTTTTAAATAAATATGGATAAATATGTTGACTTCAGCCAGTTTTCTCATTCAGAAATCTAATGAAAATGTAATTCCAATGTGAATCATTATTGCAAGCCATCATTATTCAACTTTATTGAATTAACCCTTTAATAACTCACTAGTTATCTTGAAATAAGTGTGGGGTGAAGTACTGACTTTTGCTGCCTTGTTTTCTCATTGAGATATAGGGAAGGGATGGGACCCAATATTGCAATGGCTAACACTACTTAGAGGAGGCCATACCTTTTAAGAGGAAGTGGATTGTGGCTGCTGGAAGCTGTATGAGGAAAAAGTCAATAAAATGAGAGAATATGCCCCAAAGTTATGCTGATGATTCATTGGAAATTTTAAGATGTTAGACAGCCAGCTGATGGGTGCAACCAAGGAAAGAGATGAGTTGAATTCCATTCAGAAAACAGTCATGCAAATCAACAAACAGCATGAATTTGATAAACACAAATTATTATGGATGCAGGAGATCTGACATAAAAATAGAATGTGCTGGAGAAACTCCCCAGATCTGGCAGCATCTCTGGAGAAAGAGTTAATGTCTTGACTCATCATCAAAAGTGTTGAGTCTGAATGTGGTAATCCAGAAAACTCATAGTAACACATGCACGTGTATACAGAATTAGGACAAGGCAGTTGGCTGTATGGCTGAAAAGATGGTGCTGGAAGTGGGGCTTTCGATTCCTAGGCTATTGGGATTGGTTCTGGGGAGTATGGCATCTGTATAAGATGGAATGAATACATCTAAACAGAGTTGGGACTGAGTTCTTTCTAGGCTGTTTTGCTGGTGCTGTTGGGAGGGCTTTAAACTAACTTGGCAAGGGTCTGGGAGGCAAGAGACAATGTTCAAGAAGATTACCAGGGTGCACAAAGACTTAGAAAGATAGCAATAGGGTAGAGAATATAAAGTTAATACATGAAGTCAAATTAAGAGGGAAAGCAATGAAGTTTAAATCAGGGTTACCATGCATGTATGTGCATGCAATGCAGTTAATATAATTGGGCAGCTTGAGGCCCAGATTGCCACAAGCAAATATAATGCAAATATAATGACCCAGATTTTCCAATGGTCAGACAGTTGTTACCATTATAACAGACTCTGAGGCAATTCCTCCACAGTTGAAGCCTTCTGAATGTATCTACTTACGTTGGATACATCAGAGGGTCCTGAAGATATGAAATACATGATTACTCAGGAAAAGTAGTACAATCAAGTACATAGTTTAACTTTGGAATTACTATTAAACATACTTCATACTTACCTCACAGAATCCAAACTATGTTACCCCTACACAACTGACATTGTCCAGACCCTGACCTGACATCCCCCTCCCTTCCCTCAGGACCTATCATCCTGCCTCCCCCAGCACCATGACTGGACCCCACTTCTAGACTTAATATAAGTCTCCTGCCCCTAAGCGCCCTATATCCTCCTCCCCTGCTCTGGACTCTATATGCTCTGCCCCCACATGGGGACCTGCCACTCCAACTCCAGGTCTGATATGTTTCTCCCATCCTGGGATCTAACTCCCTTCACCAGTCTCAAGCCTGATCTGTCCCCCACCACCCTGGGAATTGCCTTCCATTACCCCTAACATGGGACCTGCCCCCTCCCCTACTTGGGAGCACTCACTTTCCCTGTTCTGCTTTCACACGGTCCTCCCATGGGAACTGCCCTCCCTTTCCCCCTCCAGTCCAGCCCAACCCTTTCTGCTGTTCTGAAGCTGTCACTTTCCCTTCCCCAATGTTGTTTCTGATAAGTCTCTGTGCTCCCTTGGGAAGCAACCCCACTCTGTCAACCGGACACCCAACCTCCCATACACCCTCAGCAGATCTTATTTCTCCCAGTCACCTGCAATCTACCCTACTGCCACATTAATCAGACTCCCTTCCCAGTTTGCACCTTGAAATCCTATCCACCTGGTACTTAGCCCCTATACACTTGGCATCCCACCCAGTTGACATCCCTTACCTACTTGGTATCATAGTCACTTTGTATTCTACTCATCTGGCATCCTGGCCCCTACTCACTTAGTATCCCACCCAGTTGACATTTGACCCATGTGGCAACCTATCACATGTCACCGTACCCTCTAACAAACTACCTCCGATCTACTTGGCACACTACTCCACCTGGCACCAAATTTACCAGGCATCCTACACTTCAGCTGGGATCCTAACCTCACACCTCTTATTTACTTTCCATTTGGTAGCAACTGTCAATGTGACCATCGGTGATTCTGATCTGTTAAATGTAAGAATTCAGTAACTGGTTGCTATGGAAAAGGCAGTGCCTTCCCCTGACTGACTGCACAATGATAAAACTGTCATAATGGAAGTATAGTTCTGCACTTCTGAAAGAGCCCTGATTAGAATCTCATGTAAGAAATGGGGAGACGTTTGTAAAAATATCTGCTTGAGATTGCCACTCTTCGAAAAACCTGAACCACATTTGTTGTGATAGCAGAAAATTGGCCCATGGAAAGGCAAGCTTAGGTGTTAAATGTTTGAGTTATTCAGAAAAGATAGAGTAGATAAGAAGAGAGGAGGGGTGGCAGCATTGTTTAAAGAGAGCATTTTAATATTGGAGAAAGAGAATGTCTTAGAGGATTCAAGGACAGAATCAATTCGACTAGAGCTAAGAAAAAAGGTGCAGGTACATTGTTCACTGTAGACCATAGACCCCCAACTAAGAATGTAGAAGAACAAATCTACAGGGAAATCACAATCAGATGCCAATATTCCAGTGTAATTTTAACAGGGAACTGCAATTATCTAAAGTATGTGGTACTGAGATATGGTACTGTAAGATGCAGTGAGGTGTAAGTGTTCTTAGATTGTTCTCAGTAGAGGTTGCTACAGCAGTATATAACAACAGGAAACTGTTGGACCTGGTCCTTGAAAACAAGATGAGATCAAGAAGACAAGGTATACTTAGGACAGGTGTCATGTAAAAATAGACTGGAGAGTCAAGAGGACACGGACGGTTAAGAGGGAAGGTGAAAAAGTATGTTCGAGAAGCAATGGAAAATTATGACAAAACGCTAACAGACAACATAAAGGAAAGTTTCAATGTTTTCTACAGGCATATAATAGTAAAAGAAAGATAAATGAAGAGTAGTGTCAGTAGGGGAAAATTTAGGAGATAGTGATCATTACATCATAAGGTTTGAGATGATGATGGAGAGTGAAATTAGTCGACCCAAAGTTGGAAAAATCAATTGGCAGAGAGCCAACTTGCATGGAGCAAAAACAGAAGTTGGCCAAATAGACCTGAATGAAATTTTGGAGAGAAAACATGTAACTGAGCAATGGGCATCAAAGAGCAGATGGTGTCACTATGTTCAAAGTATATTCTGACAAAAGGAAAATGTAGGACAAACAAATCCAGAGCCCCCTGGAAAGCAAAGGAGTTAAAAATTTAGATAAAAAAGAAAATGTTGCTTCGGACAGGTGTCAGAAGGACATGGACGGTTAAGAGGGAAGGTGAAAAACGTATGTTTGAGAAGCAATGGAAAATTATGACAAAACGCTAGCATACAATATAAAGGAGATATAATAGTAAGAGAAAGATAAAATGAAGAGTAGGGCCAATTAGGTACCAAAACATAATTTACAAATGGAGGCAGAGATATTGTTAAGATGTAACATTACTTCTTTTCATCTGTCTTTCTCTAAGTGATAGATGCTTCCCAGGTCATTGTGTCAGAGGAGGAGACTTTATCACTAGAAGGGTTCAAAATGGATAATGAGGAAGTATTGGATAGATTATTGGTAATACGAATTGATAAAGCTCTGGGACCAGAGAGATTCATATCAGGATATTGTTGGAAGTGATAATGGAAATTGTAGGGGCCCTAGCCCTTAAAATAAAGTCTTTTCTTGATTTAGAGTGGTGCCTGAGACTGTAGAATTGCAACTATCACATTCTTGTTCAAATAATTTCATTCGGATAAGCCAAAATTACAGAGCAGTCAGTTTAACTTCAGTGTTTGCAGAGCTTCTTGAAACAATTATTTGGGAATAAATTAATAGTTATATGGGGAAAGGTACGTTTATTAGAAAGAGCCACCATGGATTTTTAAAAGGGAAATCATGTTTAATTGGCCTGTTGGAGTCTTTTGAAGAAGTAACAGAAAGGTTTGATGTGAGTAACCCTGTTAATGTGGCACTCAGTACAGAGTCGCACAACAAACTTGCAAGAAAGATTATAGTTCATGGAATCAAACGAACAGGAATAATGTAGATAAAAAATTTCCTGGGTAATAGGATACGGTAAATGATGTTCAATGAATATTTTCAGACTGGAGAAAGTTACCCAGGAGTCAGTATTAGTATCTTTGCTTAACTTGATATATGTTAATAATCTAAACTATTTCAATGTTTGCAGGTGAAACAAAGTTTGTGAGTGGGGAAGAAAATGTAGAATGTCAAATGGACAGACAAGTTGATGGAGTGGGTGGATATGTGGCAGATGGCGTTCTATGTGAAGAAGTGTGAAAGGTAATGTATTTTGGTATAAAGAACATAAACAGCCTATACAAAATAAAGAGTACAATTATAAAGGAGGTGCAGGAGCAGAATGTCTGGGTGTATATTTGCAATGAAGATGATAGGACAGGTGGAGAGAGCAATTCATAAAGCATACAGTGTCATCAGGTTTATCAATTGGAGCATTGAGCATAAAAAGTAATGCTGAACATATACAAAATGCTTGTTAGACCTCAGCTGGAGTGTTGTGAACAATTCTGGGTACCACACTATAGGAATGATTTGGAGATGCCAGTGTTGGACTGGGGTGTACAAAGTTAAAAATCACACAACACCAGGTTATAGTCCAACAGGTTTAATTGGAAGCACACTAGCTTTCGGAGCGACGCTCCTTCATCAGGTGATTGTGGAGGGCTCGATCGTAACACAGAATTTATAGCAAAAATTTGCAGTGTGATGTAACTGAAATTATACATTGAAAAATTGAAAAATATACACTGAAACAGACAATCAATTTTTCAATGTATAATTTCAGTTACATCACACTGCAAATTTTTGCTATAAATTCTGTGTTACGATCGAGCCTTCCACAATCACCTGATGAAGGAGCGTCGCTCCGAAAGCTAGTGTGCTTCCAATTAAACCTGTTGGACTATAACCTGGTGTTGTGTGATTTTTAACTTTGTACACTATAGGAAGGATGTGTATGCATTGGACAGACTTCAGAAGAGATTTACAAAAATTGTTCCTGGATTGGGAAATGTAAGAGGATAGATTGGAGAGTTTGGGACTGTTCTCCTTGAGGAAAAAGGCAAAGAGGAGATCTATAGGAGTTTTCCAAATCATGAGGGGGATGGACAGATTGAAAACTGAGAAACTATTCATATTCATAAAAGGATCAAGAATGAGAGAACACAATATAAAGTGATTTACAAAAGAAGCAGTTGTGATATGAGGAAGAATGAGTGGTTTGAATCTGGAGTGCACTTCATAGAAATGTAGTGGAGACAGATTCCCACTGCGGCATTCAAGAGAGCATGAGATAATTATTTAATGTGCAAGGGTCTGGGAAAAAGGCAGGAGAATGGCACTTAGTCATGATGCTCACTGGAAGAGCCAGTTCAGACAGGGTAGAACAAATAGATTGTTTCTGTGCTATAATTTTTGTAATTCGGTGAAATACTGACTTAGAAGGATTCCTGTGATCACCTGACTAACTTATCCCTGAACAAGGATCAGTTTGAGTCACAACGAACATATAGAAGGACATTGATACTCAGATCCATGTCTCCTGGCTGATTCACAAATTCCTGGAAGTAAACAGGTTGAGATGAAAGGTTGTTTGTGGCATATTCCACTCAGGAAAACACTGAGCAGACTCAGGAATATACAAATGAACCTTCATCAACAACTGCTTCTGAGCAGCAGAAGAGAGACAAGGATAAATGGATTTGTGAACAAAAGCTGGAAATCTCTCTTTCTCACAAGCTCAGGCGCCAGCTAATGAAAAGCAACTTGAAACAACAGCAGTGATTCACTGAGAAAGCTGGACATCTGTAGTTTCACCATTAAAGATGAAACAAAACAGCAGCTAAATAGTTGGACTCAGCTTTTATTCCTGAAAGACAAAGGCTCTAAAAAATTCTGCAAATAGCAATTGCCTCTATCTTTCAGTCTGGTCTTTGCAAGCTTACTATCTGTATCTGTATGTGTTTTTTGTCACATTTTATTATTGCTTCCAGCTAATAAAACTCTACTTTGTTTCACTCTAGCAAATCTTTGAATTAATTCTGCTTCATTTCTGATCTGGGTAGCTAAGTTTATTGAAGTGTGATAACTTCATGTTAAAAAAAGAAAGACATGGCATTTGTTACAATTGACCAAGAAGGAGTTAAGAATGAGGATAACTGTAACCACTCCTCACCCTCTCATGTCAAGTTTGGGGCTTGCCACACAATTTGAAGTCACTGATTAATAAAAGAGCTTGAATGGAAAATAAATTATTTCTTCAAAAGCTGCTTTAAAATAAAAATGGTGAAAAAGATTTTCTTGAGTCTTTAATATTAAAAGTGCTATGAGGCCCACATTTGATATTAATGGTTTCATAAAGCAGAGTTAAAAATCACACAACACCAGGTTATAGTCTAACAGGTTTATTTGGAAGCACTAGTTTTCAGAGCCTGCTCCTTCATCAGGTGCCAACCACCTCTCAAACATTGCAAGCATACCACACAGAGAACTGCTGGATGCAGCCCTCTGCTAAGTTGAGTATAGACTCTAAACTTGATGACAAAAGTGAGTTGACAGAGATGTGAAAGTAAATGCTGGAATATCTGGTAATGGGGCCAGAGCTCATGTGCAGACTGGAGTGAAGGGTAGTGGGGTCTGCTCTTATTCTGTCTGATCTGCTGGATATACACACAGACTTTCACACCCGTGCTTGAACCTTGGATACATTTATTCATTGGTTCAGTGAGCAAGGCCTGAGGGATATTAAACACCCTCCAGCTACCCCAGCCACAGGGAGGAGGAACAGTAGACAAGCCTGCAGGAAGTATTATCTCAAGAAACTCTAGAGGTACTTTGATATTCTATTTGCACTCTTCTTGAGACCGAGGTGCCTCCATGAGCTCCATCTGAGGAGGTAGCACCAACATCAGGCAAAGCAGGAGAACCCAGTAGACTGGACCCAGTGAGCGCTAGCCAAAGTCACCTGATGCAAGACAGCATAGCAATCAACAGTCTTCCACAGACTCTACTATGGCTGCCAATGGAGCACCAGTGTAGTGTCAAGTAAGGAAAGAATATATCATATTGAAGTCACTTCAGGTGCATGGGTGTAAACCTACTGCAAACCATTACATTGGAAACAAACATAACACTCTTATCTACATTACTTTGGTCTTATTCAATTTGCTACGAGTTCTAACTGTTAATCATTTCATTGTAGACTACTTTGAGAGGGTTATGCTGCCCCTATATTCTCATATGCACATCAGGTACTCATTGTGAAGAGTTCTGAGGTTCATTTCAGAGCTGTCAGCTGAGAGAAATCTAGCATCTAGAAAGCTGGAGAATAAACTACATGACTGTGCTTCAGGACAGATATAGACTCTCTAAATGTCGTTGACACATGAGTGGCCCTTGTGCACTACATTTTGTATTATCCATGCAAGGCTCCATTTAAGCTGTCAGAACTTTGTACTGATGATTTGGCCAGCAAACTGAAAAGGAGTTTATCGGTACAAAGGGAGCAATAGAATGTAAAATTTAAGACAAATAGAGTTGCATAATGTTTTTAAATTATAAAAGGAACATTTCCTTCAGAAAATGTTAAACATCACAGCATGTCAGATGTATCTTGAGTGTTCACAAATAATTTGTTCTCAAATCCTGCTGCTATCAGTTTTTCTTGAGCTTGTTTGCCTGGTTTTATTACTGTGCTATCTTCCTCACCAACCTCAGCATCAGTATTAACACCTTCTGCAACCATCAGATTCTCTTTTTTTCCACATTCTAGAATGCAGGTGGGTACTCCATCTCCTTCTCTTCTATGTTCTAATCCATTGTAGAGCAAAGTCGTTCAGTGCAAAGTAAATAATCACAATCCTGGTGATTCTTTCTAGTGAGTATTAGAGTGCTCCTCCTGAATAGTCCAAGCAATGGAAATGCGTCTTCATAAGACCAACTGTTTCCTCAATGATGCATGTGCTGCATTGCAGCATTGTTAGTGGTTAATCTAAGGATTTTGCATTGGGGTGTATCTTGTCATCCATGAGCCAGCCCTGCAGATGGTTTGAGTGGAGAAAGTGTCTGGGAAATTGTTCAGTATGTAAGTGTATGACAGCTCCCTGGGTAATGGGTGCACATCTGCTGGAGTTGTTGCCTGTGATCACAAAAGTGTTGATTGAAAACTCTTCCTGATCAGGAATCTGACAGGATGATGATATGGCACAAACTTATTGTAGTCACTGGCTCCCTGCACCTGAAGGAAACCAGCATTAGCTGTAACTCCCACAGCTCGGACGGCTTGGCTATCTGGGTCCATGGTGAACTAGACAAACTGAAATGATCTCCTGTAAAGGACATTGGTAACCACACAAATGCACTTGTGGTCTACCAATTGGGAGATGCTACACCATGTTTCCAGGTGAACTTTGAAAGGAACTAGGAAGTTCCAGGCAATTGTGATCTTCAGTGCCATGGGCATAACTCTTCCACTGACTGCAGATTTACCTGATGGAGGTGGAAGATTTAGATGACAACCTGTCTAGTCATGTGAAATTGTCTCTTCCACTGCCATTCGCTCATTTGGATGTAACTGGATCTTTTCTGTGTATCCATTCTCTATTGACTGCTTTTTTTTGCTAATGAACCTGGTTCCTCTCATCACGTGCTGCTTACTTACCCATAGCTGCAGCACCTTGAACTTGTGTCTCTGATTCTGCTGGCATTGATCTTGTATTCTTCTCCTTCTTTCCCTTCTTAGTGTTATCAATGCTAAAACTGCTGCTGAGTTCATTGGTTCCAACATCTGGTATGGGATTACTGATATGTGAATACTGAGCAAGAATTATGTATAGCTTTGCACTTGACATCTTATCATAGTCAATGACAACTTTGGGCTAGTAATCAGTCTGCTTTGTCTTGAGCGACAGACTATTCTACTGTCCCCTGTACATGGAGAGATGCAGCCTACATAACTCATGACTGGTTCTTCCCTCTTCCTAACACGGTGCTCTTCATAGCACCATACTGTACAGAAGAGGCCCATCAAGTCTGTAACAACAAAAAACTATTCTAGATCTACACTAGTCCCACTTTCCAACAGATGAGCCATCAAATCCTCATCCAAGTATTTTTTGCAGTTTGTAAGTTTTCCTGTCTCAACTGCCAGGCACAGCATTCCAGATTCCAACCACTCTCTGAATGAAAATTAAATTTCTCAAATTCCCTATAAATCTCCTGCCTTCCACCTTAAATTATGCCTCTTTGTTATTGACCCATCAAACAGGGGAACAGCCCATCTATGCCCCTCATAAACTTATACACTTCTATCAGGTCACCTCTCAATCTTCTCTGTTCTAAAACAGCCCAAGTTTACCTAGTCTTCTTCACAGCTATACTGCTTGATCCCAGGCAACATCCTTGGTGAATCTCTTCTGCATGTCTCCAGTGCAATCACATCCTTCCTGTAGTGCGGGGACAATAACTGAACACAATACTCAAGCTGTGGTCTAATCAAAGCTCCAACACTCTATGTCTCTATGACTCTATAATCTCTCTGTTCTTATAATCTATGGCTTGACTGATAAAGGCATGAGTCCTGTGTGCCTTTCCCTAACTACATCATTAACTTGTCCTGCCACCTTCAGGGATCTGTGAATAAGCACCCCATGATCCCTCTGGTCCTCTGAGCCTCCTCGTGCCCTTCCATTCGTTGAGCAGTCCCTTGTCTTGTTACTTCCCCAAAGTGCATCACCTCACATTTGTCAGAGTTAAATTCCACCTGACCAACATATCTGACCAATCTGTGGAGATGATCCTGTAACCTAAAACCTTCTTCCTCACTGTCAACCACCCGGCCAATCTTTGTGTTATCCTCAAACTTACTTATCATACTCACCCACATTTTCACCTGTATCATTCATTTATATATATATATATATATATATATCCATGAACAATGAGGGACCCAGCACCGATCCCAATAATATATCACTGGACAGTGGTCTCCAGTAACACAAACACCCTCTATCACCATACTCTGTTTCATATCACTAAGCAAATTTTGGATCCAATTCATCAAGTTATCCTAGATCCCATGTGTTTTTACTTTCTTTATCAGTCTTTGATGTGGAACTTGTTAAAGCATTGCTGAAATCTATATAAACTGCACCAACTACTCTGTTGTCATCTCCATGCTAGTCACTTCCTCAAAAAACAAATCAATCAAATTTGTTAGGCAAGAGCTCCCTCTGACAAAGCTGTGTTGACAATCCTTGATCAAAACTTGCATCTCCAAGTGGAAGTTAATGCTCTCATTCTGAATTTTCTCCAATAGTTTCCCTACCATTGATTGGGGCTTAAGTTTTATTTCCCAAGTTCTGACCTATTAACAATTTTTTCCAGAATTGTAGATTTTTTTCAAAACAACTTGTTCAGAAGTGTTATTACCACCTCTGGAGCAGATAGGACTTGAAGATGGGCCACCTAACCCAGAAATAGGTACACTACACTACACCTCCTCCCATCCTGCCCCCTGTAAAAACGCCATCCCATTCTCCCAATTCCTTCGTCTCCACCGCATCTGCTCCCAGGAGGACCAGTTCAAAATACGTACAACACAGATGGCCTCCTTCTTCAAGGACCGCAATTTCCCCCCCGACGTGGTCGACGGTGCCCTCCACCGCATCTCCTCCACTTCCCGCTCCTCCGCCCTTGAGCCCCGCCCCTCCAACCGCCACCAGGACAGAACCCCACTGGTCCTCACCTACCACCCCACCAATCTCCATGTACAGCGCATCATCCGCCGTCACTTCCGCCACCTCCAAACAGACCCCAGCACCAAGGATATATTTCCCTCCCCACCCCTATCAGCTTTCCGTAGAGACCACTCCCTCCGCGACTCCCTTGTCAGATCCACACCCCCCACCGACCCAACCACCACTCCCGGCACCTTCCCTTGCAACCGCAGGAGGTGCAACACTTGCGCAGTACTTACGAGGCACATATTTATATGTACAGAAACAGACACATACCACCACGTGAGGCCAGGGTGTTGCCATCGTATGAGAAGCTAAGACAGGAGGTGTCACTGCCAGGAGCATGTGCCTGTCGATTATGAAACTTCGTATGAACCTATGGTATGAATGAACAAAGATTAACAGAACATAATCAGAACATCAGCCACAGCTGTCTGCTCAACATCTGCTTCAAACATGACTGTAATCCTACTCCGACCTATCACCCTCACCTTGACCTCTTTCCACCTATCACATTTCCAACGCCCCTCCTCCAAGTCCCTCCTCCCTACCTTTTATCTTCTCCTGCTGAACACTCTCTGCTCATTCCTGAAGAAGGGCCTGTGCCCGAAACGTCGAATCTCCTGTTCCCTGGATGCTGCCTGACCTGCTGTGCTGTTCCAGCAATAAAGTTTCAACACTACAACTGTGCCAGAAGTTCTCTTCACATCATCCTATTGCTTTGCATGCACGGGCCAAACAGCAAAATGTGCACCTATTTCTCCTTCATTATCACTTGTGATTTAATCCTTGCACATTGGAATGATCAGGCAGCACAAAGGCTTCATTACAGTGTTGTTAACTTTCACATGCAAGGGCCTTTGATTGATTCTGTATGGCTGATTGTTTATTAATCTCCCCCAATAAAACCATTAGTATTGCTGGTGAATCTTGGCTACCTTTCTTGCGAAAGCTTAATACTCGACTCGACATGGTGGAGAGGGAGCTGTTTGTAGCTTTTACACCATATTTGTCTTTAATTTGCATTGATGGCTTTCCTTCAATACAAATTCATTAACACCAAGCTCATGCAATCTATACTTCCAATTTTGTTTTGATTGCTTCTTTTGGAAATGTGCTTGCTATGCCTTACCACATGCAAAGAAATCTGGGCGCCTCCCTTCTGCACAGTGCACTGTCAGAATTCCTGGTTTGGCGTTGGAGTCTTGGAAAGATGGTGGCTTTTCTTTAGATTATTTCCCCTCTGTCCTCCCCTTTTCTTGTGACTTTTATCCTGTACTACTTTGGCTTAGTCATGTCACCATTCTTCCCCTCTGTTTCATCAATACTTTTTAAATTAGCTCTCATTACTTTTCTCAGTATTCCTGACCTTTCCCTGTAGAAATGCCCAGCCTCACCAATTCAACCCCTCATTCAATTCCACTGCTCTTTTTGTCTCTTTAGTTCACCAAATGACCACCTTCCCTCCCCTAAATTCATGTCTCGATCTCACCCTTCATTGCCCCACTTGCCTCTATTACTTTGTCTCTCTCCCCTCAGTCTCAATTTGCTATTTCCATTCCTAAGGATGGTTCCAATGCCCCTGACAACCACACCTTTTAAGTTGCTTTTCTTTCCTTTTCTGTTGACCAGCCTTACATTTTTTAAAAATTGATGCCCCTTTTAATTGCACCACATATAGGGTCATTTAAGTTCATTTCCCTTGTTAGTTAAGGCAGACTTGACTGCCCCAGTCAGATTTTTTTTATTAAGGCAGTGGGGATTCCTACATTGTGCAGGCTAAAGGCCTAACATTTTTTATAATCATATTACAATAAGTCTGACTGTCTATCAATGGTCTTTTCATGAGCAGCTGAACATTGTGTGCCTTTGCCCTTAACACTGTGAGTATTTAAATTCCAGAAGCCTGACTGCCTTTGAATAGACTATCTTGTGACCACTGAACATTGACAGCCTTCGACCCTGTGCAATAAAATGACTTGTTGCTGAAGGAACTAGGTGATGCATTATTTACTTCACTCTCAAAGTGCTTTCCATACTTTCAAACAACTGTGTAAACTAATGCTGCTCAAATGCTACCTTTCTTTTCCACGTAGGTCTCCTGATCTTGTCAGCTGAGGATGGACACAAGCTCACCTCTTCAAGCAGCAGTTCCCTGTGTCTCTTCTATTATCACCAGAATCTATACCTGTACTTACTCAGCAGATACCAACTCACAGTTAATAACTCACAGACACTCTCCCATCAAAGTCTTCATACTTACCAGGGTGGGTATACTTTAGCTTAAATTTACACTGTATCAGATAAACAACATTAGTTGAAATGAGAAATTGGTTTCTTGGAAAACACAAGATATCACACTGCCTCTTGAACTATGCCTACTGAAGGAGAAGGGGGTCAATATGTCCAAATCTGGCTACATCAGTCCCCTTCAGATTTTGTTTTACATGCTATCAAATTTCAAGAAGCTTTTAACATCTCCCAATACTTTCCTTGCTTTATAGCAATAATATTCCTCTTGTTATGCATGTCTGTTTCTTTCTGTGATGTCTCACCCTATCCTGTTTAGCAAATGAATAATATTGAGACATTGGCAGCAGCTGCAGCATATAAAAGAACACCCAATCATGTATCCTCAATTTTCATTTATATAATCACAACATACACTCACTGATGTGAGTACTTGCACATACATCATTGCTTTGGAACATTTCCCAGAAAACTGCAGCTACAATTTATGCCATGCAGCAGAATAGGCTTGCAGGCTGACATTTAAATAAACACACTTTCTGCTATGCTTGCTTTTCCCAATTACTTTCTCTGAGTAAATTTGGATTGATTTGCTGGCTAATTGTGTCAGGGTTTTACATAATTTCCGCATTTGAAGTCAGATCTTATGGATGTTCGATTACAGCATCCTCAAATTGGAAAATCTCTTCCGAAGAGAAAAGGGAGTGTTAAATAAACTAATCCTGCTGTGTATCCTTTCTTTCAAAGGTGCTTGTCCTGCTATGTTGTAACATTTTGGAATTCAACACACATCTCTGGAGATGTGTAACAGAAAGCCTTTCTTTCAAAAACACCTTTAAGCATCTGCAACAGAGTCAAGTGCACTGCCCCCAAAACAGTCCGCTCATAATTAAGGGGTAGTTTAAATGGTGGAGGACCCGTTAGATGCAATTCTTCCATTTTCATCAAGGTCAGCCTTGTATCCCTTGAATGGGCACAGTGCCTATATGCCAACATTGTCACTGCTGACTTGATCAGATCAGAAAATTAGCTGTTCTGTCTCACCAGTACAAGGTGTTTTTTATGCTTTGATCTTTGGTGCAGTGAACTGCAGTGAAGTATTTTCTTTCCCAGTGCCTGCAAAAAGTAATATTTTCACTGTAAGCTATTGTTCAGCACCTAAGTCAAAATGACTGCACCACTTGGATGCTGTGAGTATTACCAGTCATCCTGAATCTTAATTAGAAAGTGAACTGTCAAGAGCAGATGACACCAAGCATGATCAAGGAATCCAGGAGTACATTTTCATTGAACCAGTTAGTTTGCAGGCTGCCTCAGTAACTGACTGCAAATCTTTTCTTTTTCTGTCCAATAGGCAGCAAAGAGTTCAGATGAGTGTAAACATTAACAAATACTAAACTAAAATGCTTTCATGTTTCAACCTACTTTGACTTCAAAGGCCCAGATCTGAATACAGAGTTGTCTGATGCACATTTTATAGATACAGTGCTGAAAGAAATTGTTCAGCTCATCTTACTTCTGGCTGCCATTTTGAGAGAATGATCTAAGCAGTTTCATTGCCTTTCTCTCTCCTGATAGTTCTATCAACTTGTTCAATCTTGGGGGTACAGCATAAATAAAAAATGCATGCACATTGTTTGTATGAGTAATAGGTGTTTAATCAATTTTTAACATCCAATCTGAAAATAACATCACAACAGTCCATTTAAAATAAATTTAAATGAAACAACTAACCATTTCTAAATTAATCCAGGTTCTTCTTCAACACCATTGCACCCATTTCCCAAGAAATGGGAAATAAACTAATAGGAAAGGACAAAGCACGTATGTGATAATGGCTGAGTTGACTTATGAAATCCTGAATAATGTTGGCTCCAATACAAGAGTAATGTTTACTTTCACTGGTAAAATTACCCCTCAAAGGCCGGTTTCCCATCATTTACCCCTTTATTTACGTGTGAACAGTCCTTGACACTGACCAAGGCCCCCCAGAACCAGAAGGATATAGGCCAAGAGTGGAAAAATAGGGCTAGCGTAGATGGATATTTTGGTTGGCATGGATCAGTTTGAGTCAAAGGGCCTGTCTCCGTGCTGTAGGACTCTATGACTCTATGAGTGAAGAGAACCTCTGACACTCCTGGTTAAATCTGCCAGCCAGGGCTCCCTGATTGGACAAGATTAACAGCCCCAATCAGGAAACTCATATTCCATGAAGTCCACCTTCCTGACCTCATTCCAATCACTACAACTGACTTTTTACTAATTTGTTGCAATAGGTCACCAAGCTGTTATAAGAACCTGGAGCTGATGCTTGAGCCTCAACCATGATCTTGTTAAATGATGGAACCGACTTGAAGGGCCGAATAGCCGAGGCCTCTTCCATTTCTTATGTCTTTATATTCACTCAATTTTTGTTCAATTTGTTGTGAACTTGTTGAATACATACATTGTTCATTCTGCAGCTATCTTAATGCTGGTGTTAGAGAAGAAGAATTTGAATTCAGTGGCAAGGGTAAAGATCAAACCTAGTTTCTTTTCTTAATGATATTGAACTTTTTGAATGTTAATATTACTGTGTCATGCATAAAAATGATAAATATTCCAATCACATACAGTTAGCTCCTAACATTTAAGTGGTGTGAACATGATCTGCAGCTTTTTAGTCTAAACCTTGGTCTTGTTCAAATCCTGCTGTAGGCTTGCTTGGGTTATCCCAGTTTTGGAGACATTAAGAATGGAGCTGAACACCGCAGGAACATCAGAAGCTCCATTCCTAACAATGGGAAGGTCATTGATAAGACAGCTGATGATCATGATGGTTAGTCCAGGAATGTTGTCCTGTAGCTACACTCTGGGAAAGTAACTGCTACAACCATCTTTGTACGTGTCAGATTCATTCTCCGCACAGTTTTCTCATTACCCACATTAACTCTAAATTTGTGACAGTTACATGGTTGGTCAAATGTTGCATTGACGTTAGAAACTGCTGTACTTACATTCCTTTCCTTATGTGGGTGGCACGGTGGCACAGTGGTTAGCACTGCTGGCTCACAGCCGCCAGAGACCCGGGTTCAATTCCCGACTCAGGCGACTGACTGTGTGGAGTTTGCACATTCTCCCCGTGTCTGCATGGGTTTCCTCCGGGTGCTCCGGTTTCCTCCCACAGTCCAAAGATGTGCGGGTCAGGTGAATTGGCCATGCTAAATTGCCCATAGTGTTAGGTTAAAGGGGTAAATGTAGGGGTATGGGTGGGTTGCGCTTCGGCAGGTCGGTGTGGACTTGTTGGGCCGAAGGGCCTGTTTCCACACTGTAAGTAATCTCATCTAATCTAAAACCTTAAGTAGGACTTGAGCAGAGTAGTTTTGGAACTCGACCCAAACATAAGTGAGTACAACTTTGGTGAATAAGTATCATGATTTATTAATTTTTCCATCACTTTACTGATGGTTGAGAGGAAGTTGATTGGCCAGGTTAGATTTATTGTGAATTTTATGGACAAAAACCTACCTTGACAGGGTGGTATAGTCAGCAAGCACTAAGTCGAGATTGCTATCAGACTGCATACATTTACCTTGCCAAGTGAACTAAGTCACTTTTCAATCTTGTTTAAAGTGAGTTTGTTACATTTTGTTCCATATATTTGTTTGTTTTGCTGGAGAATCTACTGGTATTATAGCTATTTTCCTGTCAATATTTTGTTTCAACTTTTTAAATAATCTTATCCTTGCACCCACTTAAATTGCACCGTACAAAGTCTGACTGGTATTCATTTGGGAGCTCCAAATGTGCTGCTCAATTGAAAACATGAAGTGTTTTTGACAGGCAAACAATGAAGACTCTACAATTCTGTTCCTGCTCATCACTTCTCCACACACAGCTTGATATGGTAAAAACAAGACTTTTCTTTTCAGCATATTCATCTTAAATTAGGCTGTTGTAGACTTAGAACATCTGCTACAGAAGGACCTGTAGCAACCTTTTGGAAATGGACAGCTCATCTCATGGAAGCTCATTGTACTAAGCATTTAAGTCATTCCAGTGGTCAATCAGTACGTTGTGTAGTTTGTGGGCTCATGCTATAATGAAGACAGTAGCATCTATGGATACAAAAATGTAGTGGCAAATTGTATGGCACACTCTCACCCTGTAGGATTGAAGGTTGGGAGGCATGTAGAATAAAGTGGGTTGTCAGTGCACTGCCTTCCTGTCCACTCTGACCTGTCCCCCATATTCCTTAGCCTAATGAGGCCCGGAAGTGATCAATCTGTCGTCATTTAAGGGCCTCATTCTGCCTTCACTGCAAATTTGTGATTTTTGGGGAAAAGCAGAAGGAATGTGGTGAATTGTGCAGTTTTCACTCAATAGCCTGCTGGGCAATAGAAAGGAGTATGTCCTTATGCCCATGAGGGCTCTCTTCCAACCAAGGTGGTACCCACATTTGTCCATGCTCCCTGTTTTTCACCTCCACTCATGCTGCCTGACCTGATAAGTATTTCTAATGATTTTTTAAAGCTTTTGTGTGATTCTCTGAGCCTCATAAGGAAAGTATGATGTCTGCAGCCTCTCTTTTTCCCACTTATGAGATCCTAGAGTCACAAAGTCACAGAGTCATAGAGTCATAAAGTATAGAATCCTGACAAAGCTCCTCCCTGTGTATTACCTTCATGAAAACAAGTGGGTCTAGACCACCTGAACTGTTACTGTTTGCAACCAACCAACTCCCTGCTCCAAACATACATCGCAAAGGAAATTTTTTGACCTATGTGGAGGATTTCCTTTTCTCTCGAGGCTTCCTTCCTCAAGCTACAGTTAAAATGTCACTGAAGTCATAGTGAAGTAATAAAACCCCAATCTACATGAATTCATCTGGAAGGTTTTCAACTTTAAAATTCTCCAAGTTGGCATTAGACAGAAAAACCTTACTCTTTTGACTATATGGTCGACCCTATTAATCATGTGTTCATTTCTAATAACCCACCAGTAGTCATCAGGCAGGTTGATGCATTTGAGTCTGAAATTTGTAAATTGAAATAAAGATTCCATTGTCAAATAGGATGGATGGTAACTTTTATCTCAGTTCACAAGTTAGAGAACCAGTCAGTTCCTGTTCAAAGATGGTGGTGGCATGGAGAAGAGGGTGCAAGACTAGAATTTGTCTATTGTTTCCACTTCCAGTTTTGGAAATAACTGTTCAAAGCAGATAAATTTTTAATTGTTGTCCTTGACTAGTTCAACATGAGATATGATGTACTGGAAGAAATAAATATATTAAATTAATTAAATCTGCTGTGATTACTCAGTACACTCCATCCTAAAATCCAGCCAGGAATTGCTTTTAATCCTGAGGAAATCCTTTGGATCTAACAGCTACTTAAATATTCCAAGGCAGGAAATGACAATTTAACAAACATATGAAACATATCTGTTAATCAGAAGCTTCAGTTTTATCATTCTGCTGTAATTGATAGCACATATCCCAGGCTGCATTCAAAGAAATCAAAGCCAAAAATAAATAACTGATATGACTGAAATATTATTTTCTAACAAGAGCTTTACTTTCTTACATTAACGATTTAAGATTAACAAAAGAACTCTTACACTTATGATGCAGTTCTCTAATATATGTTACCTTACTCTTAGAAACCAAGAATATGACTATGACTCTATAAGTTGTAATGAGCATAATAAAAGCAAAATATTGAAGATGCTGGCAATCCAAACAAAACGTGTTGGAGAAACTCAGCAGATTTGGCAGTATCTGTGGAGGGAGAAACAGAGTTAACATTTTGAATCCAATCAATTTTCTTCCAAACCCTTCTGGAGAAGAGTCAATTGACTCTGCTGAATTGTTCCGGCACTTTCGGTTCTTTATTTGCCATGAGCATAATTTTTGCTGAAGCGATTAAAATTGTTAGAAATTTCATGAGTTCCCAAATGTATGTTTTCTCTACTGCTGTAATTGAAGTAGAAATTCAAATACGAAATTGCCCATCTGGTAGATTTCATCCATTGAGACCATGCACCAGGAAGCTTCAACATTTTTACAACATTTGTTTTGCTATTACTGTTCGAAACAGATTGCACACCTCTTTTCAAAGTTTCTTAACACAGTTTAAGCCATCTCTGCTAATATTTACATCATTTTAATTTAGGTTTTAACATCTATGCAGCCTTTATACCTTTAT
Source organism: Chiloscyllium plagiosum (assembly GCF_004010195.1). NCBI lineage: Eukaryota > Metazoa > Chordata > Chondrichthyes > Orectolobiformes > Hemiscylliidae > Chiloscyllium > Chiloscyllium plagiosum. The sequence goes on along the minus strand of NC_057722.1, from coordinate 43,617,455 downwards.
TATGAAAGCATACTGCTAGTTATTCTAATATTAAGGGAATCTTCATTGGCATTACAGTGTATATAGTATATGAAATGACATTCAGTGCATTTATTGCCATAAGGATGTGCTTTATACTTCGCATCTCTTTAGTGGCTTTTTAAACATTCGATTAGATTAAAACCAGTAAAAAGAACCGTGTGTAAGCTGGAATAAACAGCAATTGTGTCCTGAGAAGACGAGCAGTCTCTCGAAAAGATCACAGGCAAACCATCTGCAATTTTGGTCTTGTTAGTACAAGGAAGAAACAGATCTCCAAGTCATGCAATTGCAAATCTGGTGACCAGGGACAAAACAGGACATCAAACAGCCAAATGAGGCGAATGTGAAATAAAAAAATGACGATAAGGATCTACCTCAGAAGTTCAAGCTGGGGGCGATGAGCAAGATGCTCTCAGCAGGCTCGGAGCCACGAGGCCCACATGCATTCAAGGATGATGCAAAACTTACCAACTGCGCCAAATTCAGAGCAGCTTGCCAACACCCTAGCTGTGGAGGTCAGGACTGCACTCAGAGTTAGTAGGAGGTAGAGGAAGAAAATAGTTACTCAGGGCACATAGATGGCACAGGTAACATTTGTGCTGTTAAAATGACCGCTTTAGTGTAATTTTCACAATAGGAACTGATTAAATCACACCAATGCAAGAGATGGGCAGCCTGCTAAGACATTTCAAGGATGAAAAAGGTTATAATTGCCATACATTGCTCATTTCTCACAAGCAGCTAACTATCTAACTGTAGCTAGCCTCACACACTAGGAACCTTTGGAGCATGATGCATAGTATATTTGTAACAGTGATCATCATGTGAAATCCATGAGTACATAACATGTGGAGTATAAATGATGCAAGTTTATCGAATGAACTCACCAACCCTCACATCCATTATGATGAAGTCTCAAGTTATGCCCTCACAATGTGTGATCTGGAGGCTTCCAAGGTGGCCATTGTCACTTCTACATAATGTAGAGGGTAAGTGTTACATTTTTCGATCTGATACCTCACACTCTATCTCTGCTATTGCAAACCTTGCACCAAGGGTCATGCTCTGCCACTTGCATTGCATGCAATATCTTCCCTCACCCACTTTCGCTTTTCCACAACACCCCAGGCTACTAAACATGCATGGAAATGTGTTGCTGGAAAAGCGCAGCAGGTCAGGCAGCATCTAGGGAACAGGAGAATCGACGTTTCGGGCATTAGCCCTTCTTCAGGAACTGATTAAGACAGGAATGTCTTAGCAGGCTGCCCATCTCTTGCATTGGTGTGATTTAATCAGTTCCTACTAAACATGCATGGCCACTTCACTACACACTCACCCACCTCGAATTCCTCACCAGCGCTAGCAACTCTGAGAACCACTTGCACCTCACTCAATCCTCTCATCTCCCATTGCAGAAGAAACATCCCATAACAGGGCAGAAAGAGCCAGGATAGGTAGAGGGGTGAGGATTTATTTGCCTTATGAGTTGAGGGTCACATCTGTTGAATGGCTGAAGCCAATGTAAAGTGAATATTAACCCTTAAGAGCTATTGTCTATGACAAAACGTGTATTGGGGGTTATTTAAAGTGTGTTTTACTTTAAAATTGTCATCTGCTTAAAGCTTTGTTACTATTTGTCATAGGAGAGACTGGATGGGTCAAAATATATTTACTTGTCTGTTATTAGTTCATTTGTTTTATATTCTGTCCATAGAAAATTTCAGTCAGAACTATCTATCTGCAGTAGCATTGCACTTGGACATCAGAATCATTTTAAACTGAAGCAGAGTTTGAAGGCGGAAGGTAAATGAACTGAGGTGAAGCAATATAGTTCATAAAGAAAGAAACTCTGTTGTCTCTGATAGTGAGATTTGAGACAGAAAGGATTTTTAATTTCAGTAGCATATTGACATAAATCAACCCTGCTGCACTTCCATCTTCACCAAATATTATGAGTGGGGGATGCCCATTGTTGATTTTCCTGTCATGTTACCAAGTGAGGACATTATTAGTCAATTAGTAGTCCCTTAGGGCTGATTCTCCCTCTGAAGATGTTGTCTTCGAGATTTATCTCCATCTCTTTGCTGCCAACACCCTTGGCCACAATGTCCATCCCTTTAACCCCTTCTCTCCCCCACGTTATTGAACTGTGGCCTGGATAAATTGACAATCTTGGGACTCCAAAGCCTGTCTTTCCAGGAGCAGCCATGCCCTCCCCGACGCTGCTGAGCCCAAGAGCTGCTGATCTCGGATTGGCTCGCAGTTCTCGATAGGTGGGACCTGTAGGGTTTTGAATCCAGGGAAAGCCCGCTGGTGACCTTGCCACTCATCGTGTGGCACATGGCTTGGATTGCTTTCCCAAGAAAGCAGTGACGGTTTCTTGTTGGCTGTCTGGCAAACAGGCCATACTTCAGTGCCCCAACAGGATTTCACCTTTGGTTTATAATGGAAAGACACACATTGCAAAGAAGTGATTTACAAATTCTTATGTTTTACTGGGCAATAATGCTGAGTGCTTGTGTTTGTTCTTTGAGCAGTTTTTGAGCCATTGTGGTGTTTTGTTGTTTAATTATTGTCGTACACAGACCAAAAGGACAGATGGCAATGAACAAAATATTATAAAGCACGTCAATACATTTTTTAATCCAACATGCTGAAATCATTTAAATGAATTACATTCAGTGAATCTGATCCAATTTTGGTTACTTTGAACAGATAAGGCTTTTTAAAAAAATCATCCCACAGCAGTATTCACAAACCTTTTATCTTCCTAAATTTGCTGAAATATTTGGAATCAAAATATCAAGGAAATGTCAAGAAGCAAGAGAAATACACTGATCAGTTCCACATGAAAGCGGGTCTTCTGGAGCGCTCAGCAGTGACTCCTGGCTCACAGCCAAAGGGCAGAATAATCTCTCATTTTTACTGAGAGTTCACATCGGCATGACAAATGGATGTTCCTAAATAACAGCATGGCCTACAAGCTCTCACTTCTGATTGTCGTCATACATCACCACTAGGGTCGGTAGACCAGATAATAATGGCTTGTTGTTAACCATTAGCAAGTTCATCCTGTCTAAATAAATTGAGACAGTGAGCAGGAAGCAATTTCATGAAATTTATAAGCTTCACATTTATGATGCCATGTAAATACAACCTTAGTGGAAATAAGCTTGTGTAAACATGAACTGATGAATGAATAGAATTTTAGTACTTTTTTTTAATAGTATTGAATTGTTTCTCAATTTGAAACAAAGCAAATATGATGCTAAATTGTGAAATCATTATTGGAGTAACCTTTCAAGCTGAAGTGGCTTAGAGGGATTATATGTGTTATTAAAATGGGAAATATGCTCATACAGTTTTCCGCATTTTAATATGAAACACCAGCCTTTTTGATTAACCGACATTTTTCAACTAAAAGTTTACCAAGGCTCTGAAAGTCCAAAGGAGCTTTTTCATAAGGAATGTCACTATTTGTCATCAATGATATCCTTCAAGGAAGAAAATAATGTTGACAGACTGCAGCTTCACTCTCTGAACCCATTCTACTTCATGTTATTAGTCTGTTGGTACACTCACTTACCTTGTAACAGTTACTACCACTTTATTTGTTATTGATGTGAAGCTAACTGGTTCAGCATCAAACACTCATTAATCATTTGTGTCCTTATGTGGGAGCTCTTCATCCGCAGGACAGGTGATCACAATCTTTGTGAGACTATCATCAAATGAAAAGGTAACACACTTCAGTTAACATTTTGCCTCAAAGGTAATAGAACTTAAATTTATTTTGTGAAGTTAAATATAATACATTTTTACAGCTTATATCCAATTTCTGCATATTCTGCAATAAAATTAAAGGAAAATCATTGAAACTAGAACTGATTTTTAAATATGGAATGTATCTACATAAATACTTTAAAAATTTACAATAATTGTAGGCTTGGTAACAATGCTGAGAGTCTGGTGCTGGAAAAGCACAGCAGGTCAGGCAGCACCTGAGGAACAGGCAAATCGATGTTTCGAGCATAAACCTTTCATCGGGAATTCCTAATGAAGGGCTTATGCTCGAAACGTTGATTCTCCTGCTCCTCAGGTGCTACCTGACCTGATGTGCTTTTCTAGCACTACACTCTCAACTCTGATCCCCAGCATCTGCAGTCCTCACTTTCTCTATGGTAACATTACCCTTTTGTGCAACTGTTTGTGATTTCTTTGCAGTAAAATATTGTTGCAAATTGTAACATGATCCATTACCAGTGAACTTCTAGGCTCTTCAAAGTGTCTCTATGAAAATTGTCTTGGTTAAAAATATTATGCAAACTAATGAAAGTGTCATGTTTGAAAATAGTGAAGGTAAGATAATAGTGTGGGAACACGCCTTTCTCAATCATTAACCTGGGAGAGAGAAGAGATGGGCAAATGATAGAGGCAGAAAGTTACATTTCACAGTGGTATTCAAGCCCCCAAACCATAACCACTTGATTGACTAGAACATAAAAGAAAGAAATAATGGAAGCTTGATGATAATCATAAGGGAAACAACCCACATATAGAGGAAATGTCAGCTGGGCAAAGGTAAGCTACATAATGAGTTCACAAAATGTTTCAAGATAGTTACTTCAAACAGCACATATGGGAGCTAACCAGACTGCAATATATACTAGAACTGCTATTGTGCAATGAGGTAGGACAATGATCCCAACATGAAGATGCACCCAGTGATGCATGGTAGCTCAATGGTTAGCACTGCTGCCTCATTGTGCCAGGGATCTGGGCTTGATTCCTGCCTCGGGCAATTATTTATGTGGAGTTTGCACATTCTCCCTGTGTCTGTGTGGGTTTCCTCCCACAATCCAAAGATGTGCTGGTCGGGTGAATTGACCATGCTAAGTTGCCCATAGTATTAGGTGCATTAGTCAGGGGTAAATATAGGGAAGGGGAATGGGTCTGGTTGGGTTATTCTGTGGAAGGTTGGTTTGGGCTAAAGAGCCTGTTTCCATACTGTAGGGAATATAGTCATAATATGATAGAATATTACATTTAGTTTGAGGAAGAGAAGAGAGGACCAAAGACAAAAGTTTTGAACTTCGTTAAGGACAATTATGAGGAAATGAACGTAAAACCAGCTTAAGTGAACTGCCAAACTAGGTTAATGGATAGATTCATGGAGATGTAGTAGTAGACATTTGAAGAAATATTTCTGAACAAGCAGAATGGATACATTTCAACAAAAAAGAAAAAATCCAAGATGAGGACACACCTTTCATGGTTAACCAACAATTTAAAAATATTTTCAGACTTAAACAGTGATCATATTATCACACAATGATGAATGGCAAGGTAAAGAATAGCCAGAATATAGAAAATGCCAAAGAATAAACAAAAGGTGTACAAGTAGGGAAAACCTAGAATATTAGAGAAAGCTAATTAAAAACATTTTTAAATACGATGGTTAGAATTTCTATAGATATTTTAAAAAGAAAATAGTTAACAAAATGAATGCTGTTTGCATAGAAAATGAGTCAGAAGCATCAATAATGGTAAATAAAAAGGCAACAGATGTATTGAACAAGTATTTCCATCAGTTTTGACTGTGGACAACACAAATAACGTCCCAGAAATAGCCGTAGAAAGATGATCGAAGGGAAGTCAGAATCGCAAAACTTAAAATCACCAGGAAAATGGTACTGAGCAAATCTTTGGAGCAATGTGATGACAAATTCTTTGGTTCTTAAAAATCTCACCCTGAGTTCCTAAAGTAAGTGACTAATGATTAGTCGATGTAATGCTTTTAATTTGCCAAAGTTTTCTAGATGCAAGATTGGAAAATAGTGAATGTAATTCATTCATTCAAAAAGAGGGAAACATTGCATATGAAATCATAGATCATTTAGCTTAATATCTGTTGTGGGAAAAGTAACATGGCTTTACAAAACAGAAATCATGTTTAACCAATTTGATGAAGTTCTTCGAGGAAGCAATTTGGGCTTTGCATAAAGGACACCTGGTGGATATATTGTATTTAGACTTTCAAAAGGCATTTGAAATGATGTCAAATCAAAGGTTGATTGTGGAAATTAGAAACTCATGGTGTAGGGGTAACATATGAAAGAAGCATATTATCTAAGTGTTGAGATTGCAGAACTCACAAAATGTTTGTTTGCATGTAATTTTAGTCCTCGACAGTGCTGGTCTCCTATTTAAGGATGTAAATCCTTTGGAAGCCATTAATAGAAGGTTTACTGGATTAATAGATTGAATGGATGGATTTTGAGGGAAGGTTGGAAAGGTGAAGGTTGTATCCACTGGAGTTTCAGAATAATTTCAATCAGGAGGCTTCTCAATTGAAAAATATAAATTTCAGAGGACTCTTGACTCAGAGGGTGGATGTAGAAAGCATGATTACCTTTGGTGGATAATGAAGAAATATGTATCACTGTTTAAAAGTAAGGGGTTGCTCATTTAAGACAGAGATAGGAACAAATTTATTTCTCATTTTGGAAGACTCATCGTCAATAGGTGGTGGATGCAAGTATTTGAATAATTTTAAGACAGGGATGAATATATTTTCCATAAACAAGGGTGTAAAAGGTTATTGGGGATATGGAGTAATGAGATTAGTCAGAATTTCATTAAATAGCTGAGCAGGGTCGAGGAACAATGTGGCTCTCTCCTGTCCCTAATTCGTATGTCCATATGCTCATAAGTACCTAATTATCATTTCCATGAATATGGCCTGTCCAAATGTATATGATAGATTAAGCTTTTGTATTGAAGTTCTTCAAGCCTTTGCTTTATTTTGGGTAATTTTCCATCAGTTATTTTATGTTGGTGCTATGCCAAAAGCAACAACAATGATTACTTGCATCATATGATACCCCTTTGTGGTGCCAGACATCTAGGAGAATTTTACAAAGGGCAAAGGTGAAGAAGAACCAGAACATGCAGGAGTATGTTCCCAAGCAGGTTTTTAAAGGCAGGAAAAAGTGCAGAAACAAAAATTGCTATGGATTTTGGCAGCCTTCAGGGGGAGAATTTGAGATTGATTTAGTTCTCAGTAATCAGTGAAACATTAACAGCTTTATTTGAATATCATTTAAACTTTTCAAAAGATAGTTTCTCACAGGCTTTCCTTTGAATTAGTTTGCTTCATGGCAGATTTTGTATTCCTTTAGGATTGTATCTAATGTCTGCTATAATCAAGACGCCCTCTTTCTCTTCACTTCAGCAGCCAAGCTATTGTCTTCATGGAAGACATTGCAACAAGGAACAAAGAATCTGATTGTGCAACCAAGTTTTGAATAGTGAAATGAGAATCTTGTCAGTGAGTGTCAAAAAGCCTATTGGATGATAATTTACAGTTCATTAATACCCATTCCTGTCTCATGGGCATGCATTTTCTATTCATCGACACACCAGATAGAAACTAGGCAGTGACAATTCTCGACATGAAAGTTGAAGTAAGTACCTGGTGGCTTCAGCTTGCTGCTTGCTCCTCTAAACTTCCAACTTGGATAGCAGTCTCCAGTATAAAATCATAGAATCCCTACTGTGTGGAAACAGAATAACCTATCCAGACCCATTCCTCTATCCTATTACTCTACATTTACCCCTGACTAATGCACCTAACCCAAACATCCTTGAATACTATGGACAATTTAGCATGGTCAATTCACCTAACCTGCACATCTTTGGATTGTGGGAGGAAACCGGAGCACCCAGAGGAAACTCACGCAGACTTAGGGAGAATGTGCAAACTCCGCATAGATAGTCACCTGAGGCTGTCTCAGGTATGATCCATGAGCAGCGATCAACTGCACTAAATGTACACAGACGTTGCCATCAGACACATAGCGGCCTTGCCAAATCATCATAGCACATCTCCGGCCTGTCTATAATACAGTTCTCCACGTCAATATTGCACTTTTGAGCTCAGCAGCACCTTTCACTGTAATGCTACTACTGGGCTACTTTGCTAACTTAGATAAGCACTCATTTCATGGATTGGATCAAATGTACCTTAGGACTCTTCAATTACTCTCATTCAGTTTGTAGTTAATTGGATGGTCACAACAACTCTGCCTTGTCTTGGCTTTTTACATTTTGCTTTCTCATTCCGAACATAAAAGCTCTGTCTTATCTTGCTCTATTGATGGCTATGCTAAACTGAAATTTGTGTATGATGTAACTGTTGGTACCTCACATTACTAAGGACCTATTCTGTATCTAATTTTCCCACTTTGAACTGTGAACAATGGATCAAGCTATAGCAGGTCTTCTTGTTGCAGTGCCATGGTGCAACATAGATGTAGAAAAATTGAGGTGGAACAGATGCTTCAAAAAATCCAAGACCAATAGCAATCTCCAGCAGCTGGCAAGCAATGTCCACATGGAAAAATCACAGATAAAGGTCCCCTCAGAATGCAGAGGAGGTAAAGGCGGCCTAGACCCCATTGTTTTTGATGCTGTTTCCTCCAGATGGATGAAATGGAGTGTTGCCACAGACTGAGAACATCTCAGAACGGTGCTAACCTTTGCAACAGGTCCTGTGACCTGAAGAGGTGCGTGCCAGCCTTTGCCAGTGACCATCAAAGTGACAGATTTGGTAAATTTTTATGTACCTTATTATTTCCAATGTTCCACCAGTGACCTGTATGGAATCTCACAGCTCTCAATTCACAAAAGTATTAAGACTGTTACCAATATACTTTGAGCCAGATAACATAATTTCATCTAATTTCCCCATGAGGAGGTCAGTGCTGCACCCCAGGCAGTAGACATTGCCAACAATGGTGACTTCCACCAGGGTCAGAGTGCTATAGATTGTACATTGTAACAAGCACCGTACCATGCCACAGCAGACTTCATCAATGGGAAAAGGATCAGTTCCATCAATGTACAATATATATGTAATCATCAGTATGACATTTCATATATTGGTGCGAGGTACCCAGGAAGCTGCCACAATACCTATATCCTTGAGAACTCCCACATTGCAGCTTTGTTTCAAGAGTCAGAAACCTTATACAGATTACTGATGGGCTCCCTCTCCAACCCTGATTGATGACTCCACTCTGTGAGCTCCTGACTAAGGCTGAACATAGATAGAATGCAGTCCATTCTTCCACTTCCATTCTGGTGGAGTGGACAATAGGTCTGCTGAAAATGTGTGGGTCAGTGGAGGCATGCAGCACATGGCAGACAGAGTGAGCCATAATATCTTAGCATGCACACAGCTGGAGCAGGCAATGAGGAGGAATGACGAACTCTGAAGAGCTGCGAGCATCATAACAGTCTTCTGAGGAAGAAAATTTGACGTTGAACAGGAGGAACATCACCTTCAGCATGACAGAGCAGTGCACTCAAAGCCTAGCAGTGCTTAATTGACTTTCAGTTCCAATAGATATGAGTTTGGTGAAGTGATCATTCATTGACTGCAAATTTCTTGCCGTGCAAAAGGCAATTGGTCCCTGTATGTTCTAAGAAATAATGGAACATTTTCATTGCTTGCCATTTCTTCACATTTGCTGTTGCTGAATAGAAATTAATGTTTTCAATGATTTGAAGACTTTCCAGTATGTGATGTTTTTACAGTGAACAATGAGAAGATTTTATGCTATTCTGGGCAGAGTGAAAAGTTTAGCACTCCTTTAGTAAGAGTTCCAAGATAAGAGAATGCTAAGAATGGGTAGTCTGTGTAGTTTGATTCTTAGAGCTGCGTTTACAATGACAGCGGATAAGTCAGGTGATAATGTACAATAGCAACACATTTACAAATGTGAAATTGTGTTTGCAATGACTTGTCATCCATGCCTCTTATGTCCCCTTGCAAGTTTCCCCTTTATGTTCTTGTCCACTAAGTGCATTGCAAAGGGCAGCTCCTGATTGGCAGAGCTTGATCTTTATTTGGACTTTATTCAAGCCTTTATTAAGATTCTGAGAGAAAGAGAGAGCGAGTGAGGAAGGCCTGATGAAGGGCGCGTGCCTGAAATGTCAACTCTCCTGCTCCTCGAATGCTGCCTGACTTGCTGTGCTTTTCCAGTGCCACACTTTTCGACTCTTTACCAAGGTTCTGCGTGGTAGGCTAATAGTAAAGTTAAATCAAATGGAATTCAGGGTGAGTTTGCCAATTGGAATACAAAATTGGCTAAATGGCAGGAGACAGAGTGTAGTGGTGGAGGGTGCTTTTCAGACTGGAGGCCTGTAATCATTCTGGAACCAGTCTGTAACCATTCCACAGGGATCAATGCTGGGTCCAGTTTTGTTTGTCATTTATATAAATGATTTAGATGAGAATATAAAAGACATGGTTAGTAAGTTTGTGTTTGCCACCAAAATTGGTGGTATAGTGGATAGTGAAGAAGGTTATCTAAAATTACAAAGAGATCTTGATCATTTGGGCCAGTAGGCTGAGGGGTGGCAGGTATAAATTTAATTTTGATGCATGCAAGATATTGCACTTCGGTAATACAAACAAAGGCAGGACTTATACAATTAAAAGTAGGGCCTTGGGTAGTGTTATAGAACAGAGAGACTGAGGGGTTCAGGTCCATAATTCTTTGAGGTTTCCACCACACGTTATGAAGGCATTTATAACACTTGTCTTCATTGCTCAGACCTTTGAAATATGATTTGGGATGTCATGTTAAGGTTGTACAGGATGTTGGTGAAGATTCTTCTTGAGTGCCATGTGCAGTTTTGGTATCCTTGTTATAAGAAAGAGATTATTAAGCTAGAGAGGATTCAGAAAGGATTCACTAGGATGTTGCTGGGAATGGAAGGCTTGAGGTTGAAGGAAAGGCGAGATAGTCTGGAACCTTCCTCACAGGAACATAGGAAATTAAGGGATTACCTTATGGAGGTTCATAAAATCATGAGGGATAAGTGAGCTATCTTTTCCCCAGGGTGCAGGATTTCAAGACTGGGGTCATATTTTTAAGGTGAAAGAAAGATTTGAAAAAGACATTAGGAGAAATGTTTTTACATAGAGAATATTGGTGTGTGGAATGAACTTCCTGACAAAGTGTTGGATGTGAGTACAGTTACAATATTTAAAAGACATTTGGATAGGTAATGAATACATATTTGGAGGGAAATGCATATAGGCGGGACTAATTTAGTTTAGGATTATATTCAGCATGGACTGGTTGAATCGAAGGGTCTGTTACCATGCGGTTTGACTCTATGATCTGGAGCATACCTACATTTAAAAATAGTGCCGAGGCATGAATTCCAGGTGGTCCCAGTAGTGACAATATTTTGGCCATATAGTGTAATTAAGCCCAAGCTCTCACTTCTGTACCTTTGTCCCAAGTAGTTCTGAAGAGAAGTACGAGTTACTGTGAATGTACTTAGCATATTATTTGGAGCAGAACAGAAAAATGTAAGAGATTTAAAATTACAAAGGGCGAACAAGGAAGATCAATGCTTTGTATTTGGGCTTTTAATGATAACAGATTATCAGTTTAAAATGTGGATGTGGCTAACTAACCAGCATTTATTACCCATTCTAATTGTCCAGAGGGCAGTTAATAGTCAATCACATTACTATGTGTCTGGAGTCACACATAGCCAAAAAAAGGTAAGGATGGCAGATTTTTCTCCCTAAGGATATGAGTGAACCCGATTATTTTATGACAATTGATGATAGTTACATGATTGCCATTACACAAGCTTTCAATTCCAGATTATTTTTTATTGAATTCAAATTTCACCATCTGTTTGGATGGGATTTAGATCCATGCCCCCTGAACATTAGTCTGGGGACCTGGATTATCAGCCCAGTGCAATTACTATGATACCACCTCTTCCCCCAAAAAACTGTTGGATTCTATCAGCCCTGTGAGAATGGACTGGGAGGTTTAGGGTTCCTGAAAATGGAGAAGAGGCAGAGGAGTGGCGTGACATCTTGCCAGCAGTAGAGATGTTGGCAGATGTCCCTTCTGGATGGAGGCCAATGGAGACTCACAAATGGTCTATCAAGAGCTTCTTCCTGTCACCTCTAACAATAAAGTAGCGCAGGATCTACCTCTTGAATGACACTGCATGTTGTTCTGGTGTTATAAGGAAGACAAATGAGTCCTTACATGGTGACCATCTGATCTCTGGCTGCAATTCCTTGGTGTATCTGGCCTTGTAAATGTCATGTGGGAGTTTTAACTCATATAAGTTTCAGAATGACGACCCTTTCTGAAATACAACCATTGAATTTGCTGAAGGAGTGTGGCTGAATAGCCAAATGATTTCAGTTCCTTTACAGAGACACAAACCTTATATTAAAAAAAATCAGGCTTACCAGCTGCAAAAGCAAGCAGCAAACCTGTGACTTATCAGCAATTAGGAGTAGCGGCTATTGGCACTTTGAAATCTAGAGCTGGTGAACTGGCAAAGATCAACAAGCTGAATTTAGGACATACCACACCAAAGCTAAAGCAGGAGACTGCTACTGCTCCAGAGTTCCCTGGGATAGTTACTCCTGCATGGAAGAGGCAATTTACTGGAACAAAAGTCAGCCAAAATCAAAAACACAAATTGAGAATCCAGGAAGTGACGAGCAGACAGGAATCCTAAAAGATGATCTGGACTTTGTAAACACTTTTAGTTGTCAGCTATGGTCAATTCAAGATTACAATTACATCACCATATTTATTTCTGAAACTAGTGTCCATTTATGGTTATAAATAAATGAACTGCTGTAAGGAGGGCAATGGATTTTTTTTCTATTTTGTCATCCAGTGAATGCCTATTGTTAATCATAATTTAAATGATACAGTAAACAATAAACAGTATTAGTTCCTCCAATTGATCCTGCAACAAATCTCAATCTCATCTTTTGTATCTGGTATACTTTATTTTCATGCCATTTATCTTTATGGCCGTCTCCAGTTGGACTGGTAATTTATTGATGATTTATACTGAACTGTGGCTAGTTTATCCACTTGACGTGTGCCTATATACCAAGACTTTTCACATTAATTCCATATATGTATCTTACAGCTAGGAGAGAAATGTTCACTGTATCGATACAGCTCGGTTTTGATAACAGACTGGAGCTATAGAATGAATTTACATAACTGCTCGTATTTCACCCAGCTGCTCTTGATCTGCACATTCCTAATTATTATAAAACAGAATTTTATTTCTCCAGTTTGGTAATTAAAACCAAGCAAAAATTAATCCAAACATAATTCATTCAAAATCTATGTGAAAATTGATAAAATTCTCTTATGGAGGACAGACATTGTTTAGTTTTAAAACCATAGGTATTAGACTCCAATCACTGCAAAAATAATAATGAAAGAGAATACTGCCAACATGCCTGCATTCTAAAGTAGTTCCTGAGACTACCCTTGATGTCTTATGGGATTCACTTAGGAAGTCTGTAGTTATAGATTGATTTTAAACATCACCATAAACTCTGAGAAATACTTTGGGATTGACTCACTTGGAATTAAAGATATGGCTCATATGGCCATGATATTGCTTAGGGATTGGTATGAATAGCTTAGTTAGGTAATCATGTGACTAAACATTGGATGAATTTAATGAGATGGGTAATTTATTGCAACCTGATCATTCTTCCAACAATACTTGAGAAAAACATCGAAATGACTGTCTTTGGAAGCTCTAAGTGCTGTGAAAACAATGTCCAGGCCTGACTTCATGGGTGTGATAATGGAAAAGAGCTGTTCATGATTTAGAACATACTGTGAGTTGTGGCACTTTAGTTTCAGAGGGATTCAATTTACTTTGAGTTACAATACATGTGCTTGTGCCACATTTGTCAGAATATGTTACCATTATTGACCCAAGTAATCGGAAACTTTGCAAAACAAAGTACCCAGATACCCAAAGGGGAAAAGTGTGTAAAATTCTGCTATAACAAACTATCCAGGGTTAGGCAGGATACAAGGTTAGAACAATCATTCCAGAGAATGTTTTTTTCTTAGCTAAGCTCCATGGGGACTTTATTTTTAAGTGCAGGATCTACAACTAATATCAGATGTACAGGATTGAATTAGATTAGATATTATTATATTAAAATTATAGACTCTTTAGTAACTAATAGTATATGAATTTTCAAAATGGAATTAGCAAATTTCTTTCAGCAGAGCACTTTGTGTTTTAAATGGTCAAATACTTAAACTGCGATGTCTCCCTGATATTTTTCAACTCAGTAAAAAAAGCCTATTATCATTTAGTTGCTTATCTAGTTGTGTGTGCATGCCAACCTGTAATATAGAGACAGGAATATCTTTCTGGGTAAAGAGGGATGCATTTCATGAGTTCCACAACTGCAATGTAACTGTTATTTCTGAGTTTGCTTTTTCTTATATACCTTTTAAAAAAAAACTTGGGGATTAATTTCTAATCTGTCTCCAGTTTTGTTACAGTTGTTGCTAGCAGTGGTAATAACAGATTCACTTGCATATTGAAATATCTAAGAGAAGACTGCTGGGTGGCACTGTGGTACCACACAAAGGAGCGCTGGCACATTAGCCGATGGAAAGGTGTGGTGCAGGAACTAATACATTGTGAATTTAGTTTGAGAACAAAGAAAAAATGCAGATGAATACATCCATCTACGGAAACATATTGTGCAGGATTTAACTAAATCTGCTGATGCTCTGGCTGGAAATCCATCTATCTAAAATACACGGATGTCCAGTGAGACTTTCCTTCAAATTTTACAGCAATAGTTATAACTGCCCACCCCTGACAGCTGCCTGCTAAGGCTGAAATGGCCATGAACAAGATGACCAAGCAACACCTCCACTATAATCAGCATTTTGACAACAGCATGAATCATCCACTGAGCTACAGTAAATGTTTAACAGAAGGTCAGTTAGCTCAGTTGGCTGGATGGCTGAACCTCCTCAACTCAGAGTGTGCAGAGAGATGCCAACAGCATGGGTCCAATTCCCATACCTTCTCAGTCTCTCCCCTTCCCTGATGTGTAGTGGCCCTCTGTTTAACACACCAACAGCTACCTCTCTCAAGTGAGAGAGTAGGCCTATGATCTGGTAACACAATGACAACTTTTACTCTGATGCACAGAATATTTTAACAGGAGCCATTGACTCTTGTACAGCTCAGCAGCACCATCAGGAATGGTGGTATTGCAGAGAATGCTGCATTCAGTATAATGTACAAAATTGTGAAGCTGATTGCTGGAGCAAAAACTCTTTGGGAAATCAATGGGGCTGCAGGAACTACCTTCATAATTTGCAGGCCTCTCTTTGATTATTAGATCCTTTTCCCCTGACAGGCCACCTATATTTAACTGGCAGACTCCCACATGACAGAGATCAATGTGCCATTAGCAGACACCAACAGCCTGATAAAATGGTCATTAATAGGGCATTTACGTATTTAAACTGTCTTCCTGTCTCCTTGTGGAAAGCAGCCTGTCTGGTCCCATTCCCAGTATCAGTAAAATTCAGTGATGGTGGGAAATAACCAGAAGCTGATCTCCCTTGTCTCCCTGCCATTTTCCCACTACCTCCAGCATGATATTTCTACCTCATGTAGGCCAGCAAAATTTCTTCTATATTTTCTGCATCACTGCATTGCCTTGGAATCTGTGGTTTCAAGCTTGCATTACTTAAGCCTGACCCAAACTAAAGAAAAAAACAAAAGAAAGGAACCAGAGAATTATAAACTGACCTGTCGTATTTCTTAGGAAATGAAAACAAACTGTGGTTGGAAACAAAAGCTTCCAGGAAGACTGAACCTAATTAAAAACATATAAAAAGACACAGATCAACCCAAGCTCAGATGAAGTTGATGAATCTTGTGATATATTGTTGGCAGACTGAAGAAAGGCAATGGCTAGATCCAGAAGCTGAGAATAATAATATGCACAGTTAGTATAGCTATTTATATTACCTGAAGATAACATTGGTAGATCTGTGTCATTCAGACTTAGTCAAGGAGGTTCTCCAGAATCTATGTTACAGCCACATAGAAAGTGCAGAGACAGACAGGTCCAATCAAAAGTTGGATAACAGCACGGAAGAAGCTGTTCTTGAATCTATTCGTATGTGCATTCAAACTTTCATATCTTCTGTCTGACAGAAGAGGCTGGAAGAGACTATAATTGGGGTCAGAAGGTCTCTGATTATGTAGATTGCTTTCATGAGGCAGTGGGACTGGGCTATGTTCACAACTGTCTGTTTCTTGCGGTCTTGGGAAGAGCAGTTGCCATACTACACTGTGTTACATCCAGATAGGGTGCATTCTATGGTGCATCTATAAGAGTCCTTGTGGACATGCCAAATTTCCCTAGCCTCTTGAGGAATTAGAGATGTTGTTTTGCTTTCTTGACCACTGTGTCGATGTGAGTACACCAGGACAGATTGTTGGTGATCATCACTCCCAGGAACTTGACGCTCTCGACCATCTCCACCTTGGCACCATTGATGCAGATAGGGGTGTACTCTCCATTCTGCTTCCTGCAGTCAATAACCAGCTCATTAGTTTTGCTGATGTTGATGGAGAGATTGTTGTCTTTACACCATGATGCTAACACTCAGTCACTTTCCTGTATTGTCTTATTGTTGTTTGAGATCTAACTGACAACAGTGGTGTCATCAGCAAACTTGTAAATGGAGTTGGGATGGAATTTGATCACACAGTTGTAAGTGTGTAAGGAGTATAGTATGGGCTAAGTATGCAGCCTTGCAGGCCACCGGCATTGAGGATCATCATGGAAGAAATGTTCTTACTGTTTGCTGTCTATGAGCCAGGAAGTCAAGGATCCATTTACATAGGAGCAGAGCCAATACATAGGTTTCAGTGTTTAGAGATGAGTTTGATTGCAACTGTGGTGTTGAAGGCAGAACTGTAGCCAACAAGCAGGAGCCTAATGTAGGTGCCCTTGTTAATCAGATATTCTAGGGATGACTGTAGGGCCAGGGAGATGGCATCTGCTGTGGCCCTGTTGCCCCGGTAAATGAATTGCAAGGAATCAAGGTAATTTGGTAGGCTGGAATTAATGTAAGGCATGACTAACCTCTTGAAGCACTCCATAATTATGGAGGTCAGAGACAGTGGGCAGTAGTCATTGAGGCATGCTACATGATTGTTTTTGCACTGGGATGATAGTAGTCTTCTTGAAGTGGTTGGAGTCTTCAGATCATAGTAAAGAGAGGTGAAGGATGTCGATGAATACCCTGGCCAGTTGGTCTGCATAGGATCTGAGTGCACAGTCAGGGACTCCATCTGGGCCAGTCACTTTCTCTGTGTTCACTCTCAAGAAGGCCGACCTAATGTCTGTGGTGGTTACCGTGGGTACAGCTGCATCTGTGGCTATTCAGATGGGTGACATTGTTTTACTGCACATTTTTCAACCAAATGGCTATGTCGGTATCTGGGTGAGGGCTAGTCCTCAGTCCAGTAAAGAGGATCCCAGTAACAGACGTCACGGGCACAGTCCACACTAGGACCAGGGGCTTTGCCACAGTCAGTCATCCATTCAGAGTCTTCATGGTCAGGAAATCTGTCCAATTACAGAACAGGGAGTGGGCAATGGTTAATCCCGTGGGGTCAGCAGTAGCAATCAGGGGAACTGTATCATCAGCAGCTAAGGATTTGGTTAGACATGTCCTCAGGCCTCTTGACTTATTTGGTGAGGTGTCTGAGGTGAAGGGTCAGTACATAGATCATCAAGAAGAGTTCAAGGGCCTGTAAGGGATTGCATGGGGATTGCTGCCACAAGGGGTGGAGAGTCAAGGCATGGAGGAAGACAGAGGCATTTATAGACATGGGGACAAAGATGGAGACTGTAGAGAATTGAAAGGTGTATCAGGACATGGTATGCAGAAGAGCATCAGCGAGTATGGTAAGCTACAGGAATTGAGGTTATTGACAGTGACTACCACCAGGGCATTCACAGTGGGATCATGGAGGAGCAGGATGGGCATTATTAAGATGTAATGCTGGGGTTCAGAGGGAGGCAGGGAGGGCACTTGGAATTGAAGTTCAATGTAGTGTTCACATGTGGATGGGTAGAGATGGATTGTTGGGAGAGTGTGAGGTATAAAAGAACATGGTGGGGCTGTGAGTCCCTGGCAGACATGTAGATCTCCGTACTGATGGTACCCTTGGCAAGATGCATTCCCTCCCATCAATTGCCATTCTCTAGATGTTAAGTGGAACTGGAAATGACATGAGAATGTGGAGTCAGAATCATTTTTGAAGGGTGAAAGCACAGCTTCCATATCTCCTGGATATTAGGATATTGAAAGGGCAAATACATGAAGTAATGAAGTAGACAATGCAAGCCCACAGCTACAATCACCTTTGATCAGTGTTGGAAACTTAAGCAAATTCAATCTGCATGCATCTGCAACTGTGGTAAATTAAAAGGCGATTTGCATCACGACATTGCTTTCAGTAAAATAAACACTGGCATCTCAGTGATGCTAAAGTCAGCAGCATGACATAAAAGGAATACAGTGCTGTTTAAAGATGAACCATTATTCATGTAGCTTCCAAGGGTGCTCTGCGAGGCAGAGATCATTCCTTTCTCATGTGTTATACATTTGTAATAATTGTCTGCCTTGAATGCAATGAAAAGTTGAATGAATGATGTGTGCCTGGGATGGAAAGGAACTAGCATGGCACCTCCACCAGGTTAGTGCGAAAGCTGAGGCTGAAGATGACTTAATGATGGAGACACAGTCCTAGTTACTGGGATGTAGCATGTATCAATAAAGGGAGGAGTGTGTGCAGCCCTCATCTGCAGGTCAAGGCAGCCACCAATAATCCTTCTGAGACATAAGAACATTTTTCTCTCCTTGTGTTTCCAACAAAGATCATTTCAGCAGAATGGCTCTTTCCAGACAATGACATCCACAAATGCATCAGGACAAAGACCAGTGTTTCTGTGCACGAACACACTCAAAAAGCAGACCCACTTTTTGAGAGAACTAGGCACCACACGGTAATACATTTCCCTCTCCAACTCCATTTGATTTAGTCCCTTCCTGCTCTCCCTACATCTGCCTCACCTCTTGATGGTTTGCTTTGCCTTTAGTTGGCTTTGCATATAAATATCCATTTGGCTACATGGGTGATTTACTATGTTGGTTAATAGAAGGTGTAACAAAAAAAAACATGGTGATTTTGTGATGGGGAGAAAAAAATAATGTTCAGTTGTGTGGAAGAACACTTCTGAATAAAATTTTAAAAAATAAAGCAAAACCAGAGATAAATTTGTCTTGGCTTGGACTAGCCTGTGTACGCCATAATCATAGTTCCATTTTGATGGTCAACATAGAGTCATAAAGTCATAGAGATGTACAGCATGGAAACAGACCCTTCAGTCCAACCCGTCCATGCTGACCAGATATCCCAACGCAACCTGCCAGCACTCGGCCCATATCCCTCCAAACCCTTCCTATTCATATACCCATCCAAATGCCTCTTAAATGTTTTTTTAACAATAAACAATGTTTCATCTAAATGGGTTTCCTAAGCTATTACACAGTTTTTCATCTTTAGTGAGGTTGCAATAGCATCAAACCAGCTCTTGAACGATTCCAGCGGTTTTACATCAGTATCTTATCAGTGAAATCATTCCTGGCATTAATGATTCATTATATGTGGATTTTTTTTCCTGACTCAGTCATGAACATATCTTTGAATATTTCACACTGTCCCCTTGCCTTGTAATCATAATTTAACTTGGAGCAGTGCTCATTATTTTTATTTTATTTACTGTCTCATTCTCATTAGTCAAAGTGAACCTTATCAATCACTTATAAGGCTGAGAGATCTTCAGGCTTGACTTTAAGTTTTAGCCTGAAATTTGGTATTTTTGAGTTGGAAGGCATATGGATTTTAGAAGCTAGATCACATTAAGCATGCTGCTTGCCAATTGGACAGTCCAGGAGGTCAATGGGAAGTGGCTGGAAGGGCACTAAAATTGACGAGCAGAAGGTCTTTCCAGGGAACCATGATCCTTGGCATTACTGAAACAGATTTCTGTAGTTCAGCAGGCAAATCATACCTGGGGATTGGAAGAGGTAGTGGAAGAGATGATGGAGGCCCATTGTCATGGGACTTGGAGAATCAGATCTTATTCTGAAAAGATTTTATAATTTTAATTTTCTTGAGCCACCCAATTTGCTGTCCATGGAAAATCTGTAATTGGGCCTAGATCTGCAGTTTTGGAGAGAATTCCTTTGGCTTTTCAGAGTTGACCTTTCCGTCTGTCATTTACTTTGTAGTTGGCCAGGTAGCAGCTCTAAATAAGTGGATAAGTCTCTACTCCATTTTATCTCTCTCCCTGCTTTATCTGGTTTCCATCAGCTGAAGCAAATTAACATCTAATTAGTTTTTTGGTAATTTTCCCTTGTTCCTCTGTCACTTGGAATCAGCCTCATAGGTTTCTTCTCAGCATTCCATCCATGGTTCTCAGTTCCTCACAAAAGGGTCTGAGCAAAACGTGAGTTAACTTCAGTATGTACGGATGTAGTAAATAGGAAATAGGAGCAGGGATTCTCCTGTTGAGTCTGTTCTCCAATTCAATTAGATCTTGCCTGGTCATTTACCACTTTGCCGCTTTTCTCCACTAAATCCATACCCTTTGATGTCATTGCACAGGAAAACTATTGACTTCTATCTTGAACTTGTACAATTTTCCACACCCTTTATCCAAAGATTCGCCACCCTACATGAAGAATGTTCTCTCATTTTGGTCTGAAGTAGGCAGTCCTTGTTCTTCAACATTGCTCCAGATATTCAGATGGTCAGATAGTTATTGGAGCAGTGCAGAGTGCAATTGCATGTCAGGACCACACAGAATCCTAAAAGCAGCAGACTCCATGGGAAGTGCCCAGAAAATTGAAACTTAGTCAGCAATTTCCCTGTATCTGGAATCCTCTGACAAGAATCCATTTAAGTCAGGGAATTTAGTTAATAGTTCCCCAGAAAAAGTTGGAGGATTAAAAACTTAGTCTAACTCCTAAATAACTATTAAACAGAAACCGAAATGCAGGCACCCCTTCACTAAATATCCACACCCTCTAAATCCTTATACCTTCCAGACTTCTGACAGCCATCTTTTTGCCCCCAACCCATTGCGGATGTGATATCGCCAGACCACCACTGGCCTGAACCCCTAGACTCAGCACATACCTCAATCACCTCTGAACCCTGACACTCCTGTTTCCTCACTGGACATGATAACACCCACATCTCCTCCTGACCCCACCCCCAACCCTTCTGTCACTTGGCTCAAAACCATGGCTGTGCTGCTGGACATTGAAATCTCAGAAGGTGACATGTTTTTCTGTGTAAAAAGGTGTTGTAGAATATTTTCCCTCACCTATTCTGGACCACAAGGGAACTGTTGGAGTTCTGCTATACTCTGTGTCTGTGACAGAATTGTGTTTCATATACAAAGGCATGCAGATTACTCCGTATTAAATATTGCAGATTGGAACTGTCAGCTGGAATTGTGGAGTTCAGTCCAAATGGATAAAAGTAGGAGTGGAATGGCAGTCTGACTGTGATTGCCACTTCTCAAAATATCCTCCTGGTTTTTGACTCATCAGACAGGGGAAACATTCTAGCTTTTTGAAACCCACTCAATACAAGCCCAGGTTCCTCAACCTCTTCTCATTATCCAATCTCAACAGCTCAGAGATCAATATGGTGATCTTCCATTCTACTTCCTCTATGGCAAGTATAAGACCATAAGACCATAAGACATAGGAATGGAAGTAAGGCCATTCAGCCCATCGAGTCCACTCCGCCATTCAATCATGGCTGATGCGCATTTCAGCTCCACTTACCAGCGTTCTCCCCGTAGCCCTTAATTCCTCTAGACAACAAGAATCTATCAATCTCGGCCTTGAAGACATTTAGCGTCCCGGCTTCCACTGCACTCCGTGGCAATGAATTCCACAGGCCCACCACTCTCTGGCTGAAGAAATGTCTCCGCATTTCTGTTCTGAAATGACCCCCTCTAATTCTAAGGCTGTGTCCACGGGTCCTAGTCTCCTCGCCTAACAGAAACAATTTCCTAGCATCCACCTTTGCCAAGCCATGTATTATTTTGTACGTCTATATTCAATCTCCCCTTAATCTTCTAAACTCCAAAGAATACAATCCCAGTATCCTCAGCCATTCCTCATATGTTAGGCCTACCATTCCAGGGATCAACCGTGTGAATCTCTGCTGGACACCATCCAGTGCCAGTGTGTCCTTCCTGAGCTGTGGGACCCAAAATTGGACACAGTATTCTAAAAGAGGCCTAACTAGAGCTTTATAAAGTCTCAGTAGCACATCACTGTTTTGACATTCCAACCCTCGAGATAAATGACAACATTACATTTGCTTTCTTAACCACAGACTCAACCTGCAAGTCAGTCTTTAGAGAATCCTGGATTAGCACTCCCAGATCCCTTTGTACTTTGCCTTTATGAATTTTCTCACCGTTTAGAAAATAGTCCATGCCTGTATTCTTTTTTCCAAAGTGCAAGACCTCACATTTGCTCACGGTGAATTTCATCAGCCATTTCTTGGACCACTCCTAAACTGTCTAAATCTTTCTGCAGCTTCCTCACCTCCTCAGAACTACCTGCCTGTCCACCTAACTTTGCATCATCGGCGAACTTAGCCAGAATGCCCCCAAATCCTTTCATCCAGATCATTAATATATAAAGTGAACAGCTGCAGCCCCAACACTGAACCCTGCGGGACACCACTTGTCACTGGCTGCCATTCCGAAAAAGAACCTTTTATCCCAACTCTCTGCCTTCCATCAGACAGCCAATCCTCAGTCCATGCCAGTAGCTCACCTCAAACACCGTGGGCCCCTCACCTTACTCAGCAGCCTCCGTGAGGCACCTTATGAAACGCCATTTGGAAGTCTAGGTAGATAACATCCACCAGGTTTCCCTGGTCTAACCTACTTGTTACCTCTTCAAAGAATTCTAACAGGTTTGTCAGGCACGACCTCCCCTTACTAAATCCATGCTGATTTGTTTGAATCGGACCCTGCACTTCCAAGAATTTAGAAATCTCATCCTTAATGATGGATTCTAGAATTTTACATACAACCAAGGTTAGGCTACTCGGCCTATAATTTTCCATCTTTTAACTCGATCCTTTCTTGAACAAGGGGGTTACAACAGCGATTTTCCAATCATCTAGGACTTTCCCTGACTCCAGTGATTTTTGAAAGATTACAACAAACGCCTCTGTTATTTCTTCAGCCACCTCCCTCAGAACTCTAGGATGTACCCCATCCGGGCCAGGAGATTTATCAATTTTTAGAGCTTTTAGCTTTTCTAGCACTTTCTCTTTTGTAATGGCTACCATTCTCAATTCTAGCCCTTAACTCTCCTTAATTGTTGGGATATTACTCATGTCTTCCACTATGAAGACTGACACAAAGTATTTGTTAAGTTCTTCAGCTACTTCCTTATCTCCCATCACTAACCTTCCTGCATAAATTTGGAGTTGCCCAATTTCTACTTTTGCCTCTCGTTTGTTTCTTATGTATTGAAAGAAACTTTTACTATCATTTCTA
>NC_057722.1:43541209-43593785 GCF_004010195.1 Chiloscyllium plagiosum | reverse complement strand
GTCAGTTCCTCTCTCATGCTCTCATAATTACCTTTATTCAACTGTAACACCATTACATCCGATTTTGCCTTCTCCCTTTCAAACTCCAGTCTGAACTCTACCATATTATGGTCGCTACTTCCTAAGGGTTCCCTTACTTTAAGATCTTTTGTAGAGTCTGGTTTATAGAGTATATCCTTCCTTAGATAAGGAGACCAAAACTGTACACAATAACTCAGGCGCTGTCTCACCAAAGGCATTACATATTTGCTGCAAGACATTTTTATTTCTTTACTTAAATCCCCTTGCAATAAAAGCTTGAGGTACCTCTGTCCTAGTTTATAGTGACTCCCAGGTTCCTTTGGACATCAACACTTCCTAGCCTGTCAATACTGTGCAATACTCCACCTATCTGCTTTTATGACCTGAATAACTTCACATTACGTTCAATCTGCCATATGGTTGCCCATTCTCTTACACCGTTCAAATCTCCTTGAGCATGCTTGGAACCTTTTCATACCTCATATTCCCATCCATTCAGCAAACCTGGAAATACTTCAGTTGGTCCCCATATCCAAATCATTTGAAAAAGATTGAGAACAGCCGTGGTCCAAGAACTGATCCTTGCTGTAACTTGGCAAGTTGGGTTTAATATAGAAAAGTGTGAGGTCAAACATTTTAGGAGGAAGAATCAAAAGACATGCTAATATTTAAATGGAAAGACACTCCACACCATGCAATACAGAGCAATCTATATGGTTTATTTTTGCACAAAATACAAAATGTTAGCATGCTGATGCAGGAAACAATTAAGGAGGCAAATAGACTTTTGGCCATTATTGTCAAGGAGACAGAGCTAGAATATAATGAAATCTTATTATGACTGTATAGGATGTTGGGGAGGCCACGTCTTGATTATCATGTACAGTTTTTGCTTCCATATTTAAAAGAAAAGGACCTTCTGGTATTGGAGATAATTCAAAAGAGATTTACTGAAATGATTCCTGGGGTGCAGAAGTGTCTTAGAGTCATAGAGTCAGAGAGATATACAGCATGGAAACAGACCCTTCGGTCCAACCCAACCCAATCTAGTCCCACATGCCAGCACCCGGTCCATATCTCACCAAACCCTTCCTATTCAATTACCCATCCAAATGCCTCTTAAATATTGCAATTGTACCAGCCTCCACCACTTCCTCTAACAGCTCATTCTATACACGTACCACCCTCTGTGTGAAAAAGTTGTCCCTTAGGTCTCTTTTATATCTTACCCCTTTCACCCTAAACCTACGCTCTCTAGATCGAGACTCCCCAACCCAGGGAAAAGACTTTGCCTATTTACCCTATCCATGTCCCTCATAACTTTGTAAACCTCTATAAGGTCATCCCTCAGCCTCTGATGCTCCAGGGAAAATGGCCCTCAGCCTCTCCCTATAGCTCAAACCCTCCAACCCTGGCAACATCCTTGTAAATCTTTTCTGAACCCTTTCAAGTTTCAAAACATCTTTCTGATAGGAAGGAGACCAGAATTGCATGCAATATTCCAACATTGGCCTAACCAATGTCCTGTACAGCCGCAACATGACCTCCCAACTCCTGTAATCAATACTCTGACCAATAAAGGAAAGCATACAAAACACCTTCTTCAGTATCCTACCTACCTGCGACTCTACTTTCAAGGAGCTATGAACCTGCACTCCAAGTTCTCTTTGTTCAGCAACACTCCCTAGGACCTTACCATTTAGTGTATAAGTCCTGCTAAGATTTGCTTTCCCAAAATGCAGCACCTCGCATTTATCTGAATTAAACTCCATCTGCCACTTCCCAGCCCATTGGCTCATCTGGTCAAGATCCTCTTGTAATCTGAGGTAACCCTCTTTGCTGTCCACTACACCTACAATTTTGGTGTCATCTGCAAACTTACTAACTGTACCTCTTATGCTCGCATCCAAATCATTCATGTAAATGACAAAAAGTAGAGGACCCAGTACCAATCCTTGTGGCACTCCACTGGTCACAGGCCTCCAATGTGAAAAACAACCCTCCACCACCACCCTCTGTCTTCTACCTTTGAGCCAGTTCTGTATTCAAATGGCTAGTTCTCCCTGTATTCCATGAAATCTAACCTTGCTAATCAGTCTCCCAATGGGGAACCTTGTCGAACGCCTTACTGAAGTCCATATAGATCACACCTATTGCTCTGCCCTCATCAATCCTTTTTGTCACTTCTTCAAAAAACTCAATCAAGTTTGTGAGACATGATTTCCCATGCACAAAGCCATGTTGACTGTCCCTAATCAGTCCTTGCCTTTCCAAATACATGTATATCCTGTCTCTCAGGATTCCCCCCAACAACTTGCCCACCACTGATGTCAAGCTCACTGCTCTATACTTCCCTGGCTTGTCCTTACCACCTTTCTTAAACAGTGGCACCACGTTTACCAACCTCCAGTCTTCCGGCACCTCACCTGTGACTATCGATGATACAAATATCTCAGCAAGAGGCCCAGCAATCACTTCTCTAGCTTCCCATAGAGTTCTCGGGTACACCTGATTAGGTCCTGGGGATTTATCCACCTTTACCAGTTTCAAGATATTCAGCACTTCCTCCTCTGTAATCTGGACATTTTGCAAGATGTCACCATCTATTTCCCTATAGTCTATATCTTCCATATCCTTTTCCACAGTAAATACTGATGCAAAATATACATTTAGTATCTCCCCCATTTTCTGCAGCTCCACACAATGTGGCATGGTGGCACAGTGGTTAGCACTGCTGCCTCACAGCGCCAGAGACCTGGGTTCAATTCCTGCCTCAGGCAACTGTCTGTGTGGAGTTTGTACATTCTCCCCATGTCTGCGTGGGTTTCCTCAGGGTGCTCCAGTTTCCCCCCACACTCCAAAAATGTGTAGGTTAGGTGAATTGGCCATGCTAAATTGCCTGTCGTATTAGGTGAAGGGGTAAATGTAGGGGAATGGGCTGGGTGGGTTGCTCTTCAGAGGGTCAATGTGGACCTGTTGGGCCGAAGGGCCTGTTTCCACACTGTAAGTAATCTAATCTAAAAAAGGCCACCTTGCTGATCTTTGAGGGGCCCTATTCTCTCCTTAGTTACCCTTAATGTATTTGTAAAAATCCTGTGGATTCTCCTTAATTCTATTTGCCAAAGCTATCTTATGTCCCCTTTTTGCCCTCTTGATTTCTCTCTTAAGTATACTCCTACTTCCTTTATACTCTTCTAAGAATTCACTCGATCTATCCTGTCTATACCTTACATATGCTTCCTTCTTTTTCTTAACCAAACCCTTAATTTCTTTAGTCATCCAGTATTCCCTATCCTACCAGCCTTTCCTTTCACCCTGACAGGAATATATTTTCTCTAGATTCTCGTTATCTTATTTCTGAAGGCTTCCCATTTTTCAGCCACCCCTTTACCTGCGAACATCTGCCCCCAGTCAGCTTTTGAAAGTTCTTGCCTAATGCCGTCAAAATTGGCCTTTCTCCAATTTAGAACTTCAACTTTTAGATCTGGTCTATCCTTTTCCATCACTACTTTAAATCTAATAGAATTATAGTCGCTGGCTCCAAAGTGCTCCCCCACTGACACCTGCCTTACTTCCCAAGAGTAGGTAAAGTTTTGCACCTTGTCTAGTAGGTACATCGACATACTGAATCAGAAAATTGTCTTGTAGGCACCTAACAAATTCCTCTCCATCTAAACCCTTAACACTATGGCAGTCCCAGTCTATGTTTGGAAAGTTAACATCCCCTACCATAGCCACCCAATCATTCTTACAGATAGCTGAGATCTCCTTACAAGTTTGTTTCTCAATTTCCCTCTGACTATTAGGGGGTCTGTAATACAATCCCAATAAGGTGATCCTCCCTTTCTTATTTCTCAGTTCCACCCAAATAACTTCCCTGGATGTAAAAACAGCTTCTGTGTCTTATTAAACACAGAACATGTTAGTCCTTTATTAATCAGATTTAAGAAGAATAAGAGCTGACCTTATTGAAACACGCATGATTCTGGGAGGGTTTGATGGTTAAGTTTGATGTTTGAAAAATGTTTCTACTGGAAGTGAATCTTGAACTACCAGACATAGTTAATGAACAAGGAGACTCTCATTTAAAACTGAGATGTGAAAAATTTCTTTTCCCAGAGGGTAATGAATGTGCCCAGAGAGTTGTGGAGGCAAGACCACAAGAGGAAGTAGATAGATTTTTGAAATATCGAGAAGGTGTGGGCTACAAGGAGCTGCCCTGAAGAGGTGGGGTAGATCAGCCAGGACCTTATTGAATGGAGATGCAAATTTGAAGGACTGAATGGCTTATTTTCGCTCCTGTTTCTTATGTTCTTGTGTGCTATCTTGAGAATGATCAATTTATTCTTACTCTGTTATCTGATAATTAATCAATTCTCAATTCATTCTAAAATATCTACTTGATCACATGTGCTCGAATTTTGTTTACTAACCTACAGTGTTAGCTTCCAATCTTACCAAAGGCCTTCTGAAAATCCAAATAAACTGCATCCAATTACTCTGTTTCATCCGTGCTACAAGTAGCATCCTCAGAATAATCTGTTGGGTTTCACAAACATGTTTCCCCCTTTGTAATCCATGTTAACTCTTTCTAATCATATCATTATTTTAAAACTGTCCAGTCATCATAGCCTTTGTAATAGATTCTACCATTTTCTTTACTATTGATGTCAAACTAAAAGGATTGTGGTTCTAATTGGTTTCTCCTTCCCTTCCTAAATAATGACATTACCCTTTCCACTCCCCTGTGTACAGGACCCCTTTTAGAATCTAAAGCATTTTGAAGGATAACCACTAAGGCATCTGTTATCTCTGTAGACACTTCCTTCTGGGAGATAGTTTATCTGATCCAGGGAATTAAAAAAAATCAATAGTGGTTTGATAAAATGTTACCTCTCTATTAATAGTAATTTCTTTCAGTTTTTCATTTTCGCAAATCCCTCAGTTCCCTATAATTTCTGGGAAATTTTCCCTTTTGAATATAGGCACAAAGGGTGGTGTTTTCCCATTGTGTGTAAAGTATTTTGTCAAGTAAGATTCATGGCACCCAGTCAACATGGCATGGAATGGCTTTTCTCATAAAATGTTCCACTCTTCAGCTCACTGCCTATGCAACCCGACTTCTTGGCAAAGTTCTTATGGGATAATGTAGTGGGCGAGGCTAAAACCAGAGCCTTCTGATGTTATCGTTGCTATATCCAGCTACTTCTGATGTCCCAAGCCAGGAATTTGCTCTCACATTGTCGCCCTTCACTCTTTACAAGGACTTTACCCAGAAATGCATGTTAGCACTTTACTTTGCAAATCAGGACCTGCAGCTGTTGGTGGATGGATGTTGGAGAACAGGGCTATCTCTTTTTCTGCAGGCTGAGAAAAAAGGCCTTGCCATGAGACACGGTGAATCTGGATACAGATTGCAGTCCAGTTAGGACTGTGTCCCAACTTAAAAGAGACGCACAAGTACAGGAAGGAGGCTTGCATTCCACAGGAATAAGAGCTATGATATTTTCTCTGCTACCTCACTCTCAGGACCACCACTCTTTCTAACTCCGCAATTGCACACACATCTCACTAAAACTCATGGATTATAATTCTTACTATTGCCTGCATCATGTCTATTCAATGGCTATCACCCATCTCATTGTCCCAAGTTGCTCATCGTTCCTGGGCTCTATGCTTTCTACTGACAGAATGGGGACACTTCACTATCTCTCATACTCTTGCACCACCAACTAACTGCTCTTTCACTCTCTTCAATTAGACTCAAGGTTTCTTTGTTTCAATGCAGGAAAAGGTTGCCCACTACTGGGCTGAGACAGCAGGACTGGTAGGGCCATCAAACATAAGGCTTCTCCCATCTCTTGAGGAGAAAATATTCAATTTGATGAGGGAAGAGGATTGTCTGTTGCTGTGAGGATGGGGAGACAAGGTCAACTTAACAGTTTTTGCACACTCAAACATTGAAGTGTTACCAATGATGGATGGCTTGAAGGAACTTCTTCAGGATTCTTTATAATCTGCTGGCTATGATGAGGGATGTCACTTGGATATGATGTGCTGACTGAAGTCTTAAGAGCTCCAAAACCATATGCCATGTTATGGTAACTCACACTTTGTGATGTATGGCTTTTTGCCCAACAGTATGTAGAACATGTAAGGTATGTTGTAAAATGTGATTACCCAGTGATATCAAAAATATCAATCAGATGGATAATGAGACATTTATAGAACAACACAAAATATCAAGGACTACATCAATTTTAACTAGATCCACATGTGCTTTTGCACAGCACAGGGACTGTTTCTCAGATTATCAGCAGAATGTTAAACAATTATATAGAATCACTACAGTTTGGATGGCTATTCAGCCCATCGAACCTAGTTTGACCCTCTGAAGAAGGTCCCATTCCCTCATCTTATCCCGAGGCGCTATAGCATGGCGCCTAACCTGCACATCTTTGGACTGCGGGAGGAAACTAGAAAATTGGAGGAAACCCACGCAGACACAGAGAGAATGTGCAAACTGCACACAGTCATGCAAGGACGGAATAGAACAACACAAAATATCAAAGACTACATCAATTTTAACTAGATTCACATGTGCTTTTGCACAGCACCAATGCTAACCACGGGGCCAGCATGCCACTCCATTAAACAAAGTCCAAACCCAGCTCATTCATCTTGGAACCAGGATTCAAAGAAGTTATCTCTGTCTTCTCATGGTTAACAATGTTTTGCTCTCTCATCATGCATTGAATGTCCCCTCAAAGCCTTGATCTTCATCCTCAGTAGATGGTTGTCATTCCCCAATTTCAGTTGTATCCAGGTCATTCTGTCCTCATATTTGTCAGCTCCAGTTGTGAGGCATGCCACAGTCATCAGGGATATTCTGTTTTAGGAACATTGCAAGACTCTACCAAAACAGTCAAGGTATCAAAAGCTCATCTTAAGGAGGCTCACTGTCAGCTTCACTTTGGCTCAGGTGATACTTTTCATCCATTTGTCTGATTATATTTGCCTAGCTGACATGATGAGGATAAAATTAGTGCACACATTGTGTGCTCAGGATTGCCTGAGGCCATAATTCTTTACATGCATTCTTGGACAATGAATGACCTGCTGATGAAGTGCAAAGTGTAGCCAGATGGGTGACAGTACTGAATCAGTGGAGGTTTGATTACTGCATTTGCCTCTGGCAGGACCTCAAATACCAAATGTTTTACTTCGCTCCAGCGAAATAAAGAGTAACTTATTCTGCCGACTTTGCACATGCTGTCAGTCAATTTGTGCAGTTGACTTTTGATCCGACAAAGCAACATTCCAAATTCATGTCCATGTGAGCCAGCTGTAGGCTCTGTCTGCGATACAAGATTTTGCCCCCAGCCTTCATGTTTCCTTTTCTGTTGTAGTCCTGATGACATTTTAGCCTCTTCTCACTTTTCTATTGAGCCCCTTTGTATTTCAATTAGCTTATTCTCAGAACTCAAGACTAAAAATTTCCAGACCCTCATTAGCCTTATATCTTTCATATACAGAAGCCAGACTGATTGTAGTCAGTGAGAAAAAGAAAAAATCCTCTTGGAGCTCAATATGGAATGTTCCCCCATTCACCGTCACTATTCCCTCTGCGATATAATATAATGACGGTCATTCTCAGACATGAGCTTTTCCAAGACTGCTATTGGTGGAATATTGCCATGACAGATTGAAAGTCAACTATGCAATAACTGTACAGCAGAGGTCTGGGGCATTGTTTCCTTGACCAGCTGTGGAGATTTGTCAGTGATGTGCTCCCTACATTAAATCCTGGGTCTAACCTTGATTGACTGTTCACTAAGGTGAAAGAGTCTGACTTGGTGTAATGCATTGGTAAAAGCTTTGCCAGTGCATCCTCTGTTGTTGAGTAGCTTCCTGCTCATAGTTAAAGATGGAGCTGAAAGTCTCTGATGCTGTTAATTTCCCAAAACCTGCAGTACCACCTACGCAAATGAAGAAAGGAAATTTGTTATCTGAGAGGGATAAATGTTTGTGCAGATTAAAAATGTTGGTAGTACCTGATGAAGGAGCAGCACTTCAAAGGCTTTCAAAGATTTCAAATACACCTGCTGGACTATAACCTGGTGTTATGTGACTTCTGGGTTGGTTGATCATTGAAGTGTCCCTTCAGATGAATAGTCAAGCTCTTCCCCAGCCAAATCCAATGTTTTCTGCTTGTGGGCGTGTACAGATTTATACCCACCTCTGAAACTAACCTCGGCCCTTTTTGCCCAATTTCACTTTTGACAAGCTGCAGGCTTTCTTTTGAGCTTAAGTGAGTAAAGACCTCTGTTCCACAGGCACTCCTATACACACACATACACACGGACACATGTATACACAGACATGCACACAGACACTCACGCACACCCTTACAGACACATACACTCCCACACTCACACATGCATCCTCTCACAGACTTAGACCACTTTACACTCACGCACACATATACACTCTCTCTCACACAGACACAAACCCCCCCACCCCAGACACACACACTCTCTGACAGACACACACACTCCCACACTCACACATGCACCCCCTTACAGACTTAAGACACCCTACACTCACATACACACACATATACACTCTCTCTCACACTCACAACCCCCCAACCCAGACAGACAGACACACACACGCACACAAAGACCCACATGCACACATATACATATACATTTGTGGGGTGAATTTGTACTTGCAGAGTTAGATTGTACTTTGCTCAAAACTGCATGAATTCATGTAAGACTCTGTTATCTCACTTTTTAGATTAGAATCAATCTAAACATTATGGCACAGACAGAGAACACGTGGGCTAACACCTTCAACATATTGTCTAGTTAACACCAATTGTTACAGCTAACCTGAGAATGCGACTTTTAAAAAATAAGTATTGTGTTTTACATATGAAAGAAGTGAAACTATCATGGTATTCAAACAGATGAAAGACTCAACAAACAATCAAGGTATTTTTCAATGTATAATTTCAGTTACATCACGCTGTAAACTTTTGCTATAAATTCTGCGTCTTACAATTGTGTCCTCCACAACCACCTGATGAAGGAGCAGTGCTCCGAAAGCTAGTGCTTCCAATTAAACCTGTTGGACTATAGCCTGGTGTTGTGTGATTTTTAACTTTGTACACCCCAGCCCAACACCGGCATCTCCAAATCTGAAGATCATTGACCCCTTTCTACACTTCTGGGCATCTTGCTTCACTCTTCACTCTTCCAGCATGGATAGATCTGATAGCATAGGTGGGACTAGATTGGGTTGGGATATCTGGTTGGCATGGTTGAGTTGGACCGAAGGGTCTGTTTCCGTGCTGTATATCATATTACTCTATGTGGCAGTTAGTTGGAAGATGTTGGTGCTCATCTTCATCATCCTATCCTATCCATCTGCACCTCAAAGTCCCTGTCTCTGAAGTGTGCCTGCGTGTGTATGTGTTGGGGGTAGTGGTGTTGGGAACCATATGAGAATGCTGAAAGTTCCCATCAGTGGTGAACAGACCAACTCTGTCTTTTCATAAGAAAGGCAACGGGGGTGGGGGGGTGCAATTGCTAATATTAAAACAGTAAAGAGGAGCAGATTGCTTGAGAAAATTTGCTCCAAGTCATGGCTGATTGGGTGTCATGAAACTCAATCAACAAAACACTGTAACTACAAATGAAAAAGTCCACTCTGTGTATTGCAGCTATCTGCAACTTCTACAAGAAACTGTCACTATTCCTCACTTTGGAGTGAACTCAAAATCCCAGCCTAGGAATCAATTCTAAAAATAAAACACATGATGTAGCTTCTCAGAAATGCCTCATGCACATGCATTTCTGGATCACATCATAGTCAATTTCCTTTCTCTAACAGTAATTCAGTGTTTCTACTGTTTGTACAGATGACATCAGACAGAAAACCTCATTGAATGATGTCAATGAATCGTGGAACAGACGTCTTTACTCACTTAAGCCCGAAAGAAAGCCTGCAGCTTGTCAAAAGTGAAATGGTCTTGTGTTATAAATAAAAGCAAGTGAATGTCATCTCAGGGAGGGTGTGGTTAGTTCAGTGAGCTAGATAGTTAGCATTGTTTAATGTATGGTTCTGAATAATACCAGCACTGCAGGTTTGATTCCCATTTTGTCTAAGACAGACTGGAGAGCAGCCTCTGCACTTTGCTCCAAGAATGGAAGGTAATTGTACTGAAACTAACTGCCAAGTGGTCAGGACAAAGCATCAATAGATAACGTGCTGAAGGCCTTCCTTTGGCAGAGTACCGCATGGACAGGAATGGTGTTAATAAACCAAATTGACTGCAAATTTTGAAAAGAGGCATGATGGCTGATTAACTTACATCAATGGTTTCCAATGTAAGCACCATTTTAGAAGAAGCAGATGTTGAACAGTATTCTACCAGTATGTCTTTGATCAAATAACACAGCAGAGAGAGGGAGGCTCTCAGAAACAGCACTCGAGGGCCAAATGCAGAATGCTGGCAGATAAAGAGAAGCTGTCCTTTGGCCATTAATTCCTCTGACAGTGAGTTCAAAAACCATAACACCAAATCACATGCAACCCAGTCACATATAGTACAGCCAGAAAGGGTTTTGTCGATTGCTTTTTCCCTTTGCCCATATACTTTGTTGCACTCATGATAGAAAAGTAAGCAGACAAATTCTTAATGAGAGGTCAATTTAACTCAGTTGAATAAGGCAAATGATTACAGTGTTTATTATATTGATAGTAAGCAAGGTAAGGTCAAAGGCATATTATCAAAATGGCTACATGACTCCCAGTTTAAGTTAAAACACAACAGACCTCCTTAGCGAATTCAAATGTTTTAACAGAATACAGAGCAAGGCATCCTATAGTCATCTGAAACAGATAAGTCAACATTAACATTTGCTTAATTACTGGGGACAAGTTATCTTCAGAGACTTAACATATTAGGATTAACAGCTGAAGATATGGACCACATTAGAAGAGCAATACAGAGTCAGATTAAATTCTATATTCATTAATTGGGGTTCATGTCATTTAGACATGAGTGCCATTTAGAATCCATAGACCACTTTGTGAACAGTTACAGAGCCAAAGACATATTGTGGTTTTTTTCAGATGGGAGCTATGAAACTGAATTATTGAGCTGGTGATCACATCCATCTTCATGAAAGCTTTTAAGTAGAATTATGAAACAAATGAAAGCATTATAGGTTTGAACAATTAATGAAAGATGGATGGAAGCAGAAAGTGATCCTTGTAGAGTGACAAAGCATACAGGTGCTTAGTACAAACTCAAACACTGAAACACTCAAATATGAACTGAGATGAATAGAAAGTGTGGATGTCTCTGGAAGGTCTGCATGTACTAAAGAAATACCTGGATGTCAAATTAATTTTTCAAGGCTTGTGACAAATACATTCATCAATAGAGGCATGACATGAAGGCAAAGGCTAATATAACTACAAAAGACCATGCAGCCATCCAACCAGAACTCAAGGAGTACCTTCAAGCAACAATAAAAGGCCATCTGGTGTCCCATCAAAAGTACATACATGACTAGTTCAACATGCCAGAATCTGATGAAGTACACAATGAGACAAAAAATAGTGAAATAAAAACAGCAAGTTGGAGAAACTCTGCAGATCTGGCAAAATCTATGGAGAGAGAAAAACAGTGTAAATGCTGCGGGTCTGGCATTTTACTTCAATTTTTTTACAAATGTGTAGTGAATACATGTTTCATATATTAATCTCATGGAAAAAAATCAACGTCATTGCAGAGTATTTGCAAAAAATCAGAAAATTGATTAATATTCAATATTGGCTAAGATTGATAGAGGGGCGAGTGCCAATATATTACCTCTGCAAATTATACAAAATATATATCTACAGACGTATCAATCCGTGACAAAATCTACAAATGCAAAACTTTTCTGCATAAAATGGTCCACTGATTTCATGCACAGGATCAAAAGAGCTAAAGTACAGGTATAGTCAATCTGCCTGGATGTTGCAGATGCTCTTCATTGTAGTAACTTCTGGACCAGCAATCACAGGTATCCCAGCATTCCATGATTTTACACAACTCACAATCCATTTAACTCAGTCAGATAACATCACAGTTAGATAAAACTGAAGAAGACGTTTCACGAAACACTTGGGGAGAGCTGAAAATGAAAGAAGAATCGAGCATTTCATTTTTTTTCTGCATTAGAGGAATTATAATCTCAGCTCTATGCTGTGGAGAGAAGAATGAAATTTCAAGAGACAAATCCAAGCTGAATTACTAGCTCAGGATAAATCCAGATTTGATCACACCATTACTAAAATGCTGTGGTTTTTAATGGAAAACTTCTGTTCAGCTCACAAAGATGAACAAAGATCTGAAAGAAGATAATTTGGAGCAGGATAAACAGCAAGGTCGGTATCATCAGTGCAATGGAAAGATTATCGGTTCACAGGAAGATCGGGAGCAACTCACATGATCAGGCTGAGGTTCAGTAGAAGCAGCTACAAAAACATTGGCTTGAGCTCAAAGCAGTGCTGGAGAAAATGATAAAGCCCTAAAAGCAGGCAAAGATGCACAGCACACACAAGGAGCTGCAAATCACTCACAAAATGGTCCTTTCAAAATAAATGCCAGCAATAATAATGCAGTAAAAGAACTTAAGAATAAAATCAAGGAAACTAAACAACCTTTTAAGCAGCAAATAGAACTGACCCCAATTTCAATTAAAAAAATAAGAAAATAAAGTTGATGAACCTGGACGGTTATTGGAGCAGCTTATGAAGGAGAAACATATAGTGGACCAACAGCAGGTTAACATTTTGTTAGAATTACTGGAGTCTAGTCTGTAAAAACCAGAAGATTCAAAATGAGCTGGAACCTCTTCAGAAACAATAGTAATCGCCAAGAATATTTGAACTATTCAATGCAGCCTGAAGAACAAGATAAGTCAATGACTAGTCTGTTGCAAATCTTGCTTGTAAGTACAGATAGTCCCACAAGAAAACCTTGACAACACCAACAAAAATAGCAGGCAATGTTACTTTGAATTATGGAAATCAATGACATCTCCGGACTACTGGTGAATGTTATGTTTCTTGTCACACTTTGTCATTCCTAATGAAGGGCTTACGCCCGAACCGTCAATTCTCCTCTCCTCAGATGCTGCCTGACCTGCTGTGCTTTACCGGCACCACACTTTTTGACCCCCAAATCTTAAAAAACCTAGTGTGCAGGCAGAGAAGTAATGTCAGTCCAGAGCTGCCCTGCATGGTTCCTGACATTTCCTCCAGACATGTCAGACAGGGAGAAGTCAATGGTCTGCTTTGAAGTCTAGGTTCTTGATCACCTGTTGAAGAGGTTTTTCCCTCAGGATCAGCAGTGGAGGGTATGGCACAAGACCATGCCAGCCTGGTCTGAGGTTACCAATCAGGCTTTAACACTCATCCATCTGAATGAATGCCCAGCAATATAGGATGAAAGTCAATGATGTCTCCACTCTTCTGTATAAGTGCTATCTTCTCTTCGATAACTCACACTCAATCTATCTCTGCAAATGTGACCCATTGCCCAGCAAGGTTCATGTTCTACCAATCTCACAATAGCGTGTAACATCATCCCTCACTTAGTCTTACCCACCCCAATCCCTGGCAGCACTAACCCTTCATGCCCTCTGTGCGGCTACCCACTTGCTCAGAACACCTCACCACCTGCACCAAAAGCATTAGATGTACCACACATTTTCTTCTCCCTTAATATATGTATCTCTCATATCCCAAGTGGAAAGCATCCCGCAAAAGGGCTGAAAGACCTTAAACAGGTGATGGGCTGCCTGACATTCAACTCCTCACTCATTTAGTTGGAGAACAACTTGACTCTGACCACCCTGAGTCCCTGATTGATTGTGACCAAGTCCTTGGACTGGTATCAGAGGTTGACCTTGACTTATTGTACTCCGGACCTCCTGACCAAAGGTTGACTCCATTGACTTGACCGAGGCCTGTTGACACCCAATGCAACTTCTTAGTTTTGTGTCTCCACTACACAACAAGACAAGACATAGGCAATAATATGGTTTCTCTGGCTTAGGAGTCAAAAGTACTAAAATGCAGGGTGAAGCAAGGCAGGCTTGCTGTGAGCTTGTAGGCAGTTTCAGGGTGAGTGAGTCTGCTACAGGTGAGTGAAGAGCTGAGAGATGCAGCCTGGTCCAGATAATCAGCTGGGTGTGCGACCCCAAGCACAAATTGTCTTTGCAGCAATTCCCCTTTGTGCTCCACTTGCTGTATGTATACAATATTGTGACACTGCTTCCCAATTAATCTGTTCTGCATTATCAAGCTGCACACATGGAAGTTAGTTGTTTTCCTATAATGTATGCTCCATAACTCACTTGCTGTTTGTTTGCTATTTGTAGTTTTAATAAACAACCCAAGGAGATAATCAATCCCTGATGAGCATTTGATGATGCCATTATCATTAACAAGACAATGCTGTATTAAGTGCTACTATTACAGCAGACTGGGACAGAATAAAGGCATCATGGCAGCTTCCAGGGTTTTGGGCATTGACCTGTGTAATGTGTCGAGTACAGACGCACCACATGGATGTGATGTAATGGAACCCTATGTTGGTTGCTGTATGTCACTGAATCTATACACAATGTAATGTAATTGCATGCTGTCAATGGCCCAGTCTACTATTGTGATGCCTTTGATCTTTCGGCAGAAGTGGATACTGCAGATGCTGGAGATTAGAATCAAGGTTAGAGTGGTGCTTGAAAAGCACAGCAGGTCAGGCAGCATCTGAGGAGCAGGAAACTCGATGTTTCGGGCAAAGGCCTGATGAAGGGCTTTTGCCCGAAATGTCAATTTTCCTGCTTTTCCAGCACCACTCTAATTTTACCTTTAATCTTTGCCAAGCATGCACAGAAAGGGAGAATGTAATGTAGTCGTCTCTCTTTGTAGAGGATGGTGGATTGCAAAGCATTGTGAGTATTTCCTGCTCCACCCTGTAAGGAGCCCAAAGTGAAGACACTGGAGGCATTAGCAGTGCCATTTTTGCCCTTTCTGAACCCGCACGCCTGCTTGCAACAAGTGGCTGATTTCATTGAGCATGCCCCCCTATATGTTCTCCCATTAAGAGTACTTTTTTCCTCCTTGTCCTTTTGTTTGATTAGCTTGCCTTTCTGTGTGTGATTTTTCTTTTTATTTTGACTGTTGCAGGTCAAGAAGAATAGATACTTCAGCACCCATGCCGAGAAGCAAGTGTTGAAAGCTGAATCTTTGAAGTGGGAATCAAAGCTTTCACTACCGAGCGATTCCCTGTAGACATCAACTTTAAGGAACAATAAAAAGCACCAAATACTTCAACAACTCAGCTGCAAGCAGTAGAAATCAACAATAATTAGCCTGATAGGGACTGACAATCCTTTTAAAGAACTCTGATGAACATGGTGGAGAAGGGAGCTTCTTCCTGCAAACAAATGCAGCTTTTCGTATGTGAGGGAGTTAGCTCTAACTCTGAGGTTTAAAATGGCATTGCCAGAGTTTGATTGATATTACAATCTGTCCACTTACCATTTTTGATTCTCATGGCCTAGCATAAATGGATATGGCTTGACCAATTTCAGAAGTGAGCAAACAATATAGACATGATTTTCGACCAATAATGGTATCTTCAGTGCAGAAATTATGAACACTATTGGGTAGGTTCTGCAGTAACTTTTTACATTTGAGCGTCTTTGTCATATAGCTTTACACATGTAGAAAAACCTTATCTGATCATATAGTGAAAATCAACTGTGCAACCAACAAAGTGTTACAGATAGGGATCTTGGAAGTGTTAAAACAATATCTCTTCTAATTAGCTGATATATAGAGATTATTTATTTTGGCTAAAACATCTGGGTGGAGAGAAACCATACGTTGCCAACAATCCTATAAGAAATAGAAGATGGGATAACCAAAATGTAGAAAAAAATGAACTTTAGGTGCCAAATTGAAATAGCCTTGGGATGTAAGCAAAACATTTACATGAGCAGTCAGCATCCTCCTAATGTCCCCACTAAAATGGCACCAAATGCAAGCAAATTGTTTAACTTAGGTCATAATTACTCAGGACTGTTATGAGTAAAAGGTAGCAATGGCAGATTTTTTAAAAAAACTTTATTATGAAAAAAAGCTCCTGTATTGACACAAAACAACATAAACAGATGTGGTATTATTAAGACTCCGAGTGACATATACATCTGCCTGTACTGGATTAGTGAGACTGGCCCAATGCCGATTTTCTCATCCCTAAGTGTCTGTCCTTTACATTTCCCAGCATCAACATAATTCCCCAATCTAACATCACAAATTAACTCTTGATTCTGCAATTCCAGTATAATCAAAATACTTTAAACAAACTTTGATCTCCTTCCCAGTGCATGCAAGCAGGCAATTTTACATTTTAAGTTATAGCTGTTATTAACCAGTCCACAAAACAGTATAATGGATTGCAACCAATATCTCTCAACTCCCTGATGTACAAATTACTCAACAGGTGATGGTAAAATAGCAGTTACCCCACATATCGGTATCTTATAGTTTATAAGGCCAGGTGACCTTCCAGTAACATGACAGTATCTCTATGAAACCAGAAGGGGTTTGCCTTTTTATCTGCGTAAACAAATTGGAATTTCATAGATACATTGTATTTTTCAAGACTTTAAGATATCGGTGAGAGAAAGTGAGATATATTTCAACATTTGTTACATAATAGAAGTCTTAAAACTTTTTGGGTTAGGTACATTATTGTAAACTTGTTGGTATATTCACTGTCGTCTATTTTCAAGATGTACCTTCACTATGATTTAATAGGAAACATTACAATTGTAGCAGTTTGATTTTATTCACTTACAAAAAGGACCTTATTACTGTACTGCCATGTTTTTCTGAATGCAAATTACTGTTTATACTTAATAATTTCACTCCATAAAGGACAGGTTTGCATTTGTGGTCTGATCATTGCCGACCAACTGATTGAAACTTTTTGATACAAGGATGAAAGCCTTCATTCCAGTTTTTATGAGTGAGTAGATTCACTCAACACTCTATTAGAATTAAGCCACCAATTTGCCCACTCTGTATACGGCCACATACCAACCTAGTTATCTGTCAACATGTAAGTTTATTGTTTTGTCTGCTGAAAGCTTACCGTGTGCAGTGACCAGAGAATGACCCTCTTAAGAAAACTAAAGATGTCTGTCAGAGTTTAATAAACTGTTATGTTACTCTAGTTTATATAGGAATTTGAGAGATGACAGGATTAGGTTCAAGATGTCAGGAAGAGACAGAGTGTATAATATGTGCATGTAATGTTTTCTTGCATAGCTTGCTGTACATTGCATCATGGAATATCATTGGCAGGGTATGTTATGCTACCAACACTATCTTTTATCAGGGTCATGTTGAGAATTTAAGTAATTTATTAGAAATGCAATTCCAACCTTTCTTTGAGCTGTCGAACTTGATCATTTTCCGAAACCTACTGATGGTGAACTTTATCTAGTGTCAATTTGAATTAGACATGCAGGAGAATGTTTTAATTAGATGGAGCAGGTGCCATTTCAGTTCCATGTTCATGTGACTCTGTAGTGTTTAAATAGAAGTGTTTGGAGGGAATTTAAAATCATGTCCCACAGGTGTGACATTGCTCTGCTACCTACTGTTTTAAAAAATTCTCAAGGTCAGGTTCGTAGGAGAGTAGTCTGACACAGAACAAACGACCAAGAGGCGATTCTGCTAGAATATGAGCATTTTATTCCCCGCAGCGTCGCCACAACCAGGTCTCATACTTACAACGGGTCTGGCTTATACTCACTCTACATGTTACCGGAACTGGGAGCCGTCAGTTCTCGTAGAGCGGTTGCCAACAACCCACGCTCGGCGGTTAAACGTAACCCCGGAGCAGACTCACCGAACTGGAGACTTTTCCAGCTGATATACTCTTTTCCAGATATAAACATTCATGTGAACAGCAGAGCAAGGCTAAAAAACACATTCCATTCTGGTTACATACAGATAAGAAGATTCACACGGGGAGGTGTGTAATAAGATTCACACGGGACTAAGCAACACCTCCATTCCGGTTAGATTCACACATGTATTGGGACATAATTTTTAACCGTTTCACCACATTCCACTGCTTGGCCCAATACATGTGTTACATTATGATTCACACATGTATTGGGACATAATTTTACACCACACCTACTCAGGCTGACATGAGGCTCAACAGCTTTTGAAAGGCTAGACCTCATTGATATACTTCCGGCAGGCTGCAGATGCCTACTTAGAGATCAGGACCAGGGAACAGGTTGGTGAAGTGATCCCACAAAGTACTTGGAATTCTTTAAAGACCATTGATTGGCACACAGATGACCAATATGATTTACATTTTGCCCATTTGTCCTTGAAAATTACAATCAGGATCTGACAACAAATGTAGAGCTAGAATTTGCATGCATAAACATCTTCCTTCTATTATCTCAAATTACTCTTTTGAGCTATAATACCTACTCCATTTTCCCCACCCCAACAAGGTAGCCATCAACTTTTCAATCAAGAAATACGTGCCCGGTAATTATCACGATTTTTAATTGGTAAGATGACAGTACAAGTAAATGAATTATTTATTTTCTATTACACTAGATATTATAATAAGCACAATGAGGAGATACAAAATAATAAAAAATAATTGCCATCTTGTGATTTTCTATTCTGAAAAATCTGCTGGAAACTGTATTTTTTAAATTGGTTGATTGTTTTATCATCACATTTACATTAAAACTTTCACTGCTGTGAAATTATCCATCACAAGCTGTTCCATAGATCAAGGGTCCAAATCCTAGTCAGGTCACTATCCAACTCTTGTGTCACAGGTATTTAGCCTGGACTCTTCTCATCCCTCTTCTGCAGGGTCTAGTCAGTTTCCACAGACTCTTCTTGGTGTAAGAACATTGGCATCAGTACCCCATAACCCCATACTAAAATTGTCCAGCAATATAAATCCAGAGTTTTGATAACCACTGACTTTATTCTTACCAGATTAGATTTATCACTATCTTTGCAAAAGTACAACCATCCAGATTAAACAGCACTAAATGATCATTCTGCTAACTTTGGCAAAAGTGAGGACTGCAGATGCTGGAAACCAGAGTTTAGATCAGAGTGGTGCTGGAAAAGCACAGAAGGTCAGGCAGCATCCAAGGAGCAGGAAAATCGACGTTTTGGGCAAAAGACTCCTGATGAAGGGCTTTTGCCCGAAACGTCGATTTTCCTGCTCCTCGGATGCTGCCTAATTCTGCTAACTTTACCTAGTCCTGACATACTGCTAGCATTTCAGTATGTCGTTGCCAAAACCTACTTTCTTAATATCACATAATTTCTATGTCAGTGTCTATAGAGCCCAAATGCAGTATTAAAACACTACGTCAAAACATCTGTTTTATCAATCTTCAGTAATACTTCTATTAACAAATTCCAAAATCTGCATAACCTTCAGCTACTACACAGTCATCGTATTTGGAAAGTAAAATTCAGTCATTACCCTACTATAATTCAGCTACATTTTGTTGCTTGTTTTCTGTACATTAGAGCCACAATATTTTATGGGTTCCAGGAGGACAGTATTTTCATTAAGAAATCTGTGGTGTGACTAAGAGTAGCTTCTTAGCTGTTGGATAATCAGAGTGAATGGTTTTACAGCAAAGATGGTAAATTTATTCTATGTCAGCCTCGAGCACTAGTTTGAAGAACATGAAGAGGATTGATTCCATTGAGGAATCTAACATATTTAATTAATTTGAGCCATGATGTGGCGGTGCCAGCTCCGAAAGCTAGCACTTCCAAATAAATCTGTTGCACTACAACCTGGAGAAAGTGAGGACTGCAGATTCCTGATGAAGGACTTATGCCCGAAACATCAATTTCTCCTGCTCCTTGGATGCTGCCTGACCTGCTGTACTTTTCCAGCACCACACTCTGGACTATAACCTAGTGTTGTGTGATTTTAAAATTAATTTGAGTGTAGCACATTGACTACTTTTTGTTAATCAATTACAAACCTACTATGATATAACCAATAAAATACCAGTCATTGAGATTTTCTGAAACAGGCAGTAGCTCCAGTTGTAAGAAGTCATGGATTGCTTAAATTATTGATCAACTCAACATAAAACAGCAGACAAGATCAAACATAAGTGACAGGCACATCTGGAGGTCTGGAAAAATCTACCTCAAATTAAAATTCCATGATTTGTTGTACTAACCATTTCATTTTTGACCTGCTATCGACCTTGTGCTGTTTGTTTGTGGTTCCCATAACTACTGTTAATGGTTATACTTTTGTTCCATGCTGCTGAGTCTGATAGTACATGCGATGTTAACTCTTCTCTTTGTATCTTCAAATGCTTTCTTATTGCCTCTACTATCTACATTTCCCTTAAAATAACAAAGTCTATTCAACCTATTTTTGTAGTTAATGACACGATTTGCATAGGAGTGCCTCTGAACACATTCTTGACAATCAATGCTGTAAGATGAGAAAATCGTTTTGTGAATACTGAATGGGTATGCATGCACAGGAGAGGCAATACATGGAA
The DNA here is from genome assembly GCF_004010195.1 of Chiloscyllium plagiosum. NCBI lineage: Eukaryota > Metazoa > Chordata > Chondrichthyes > Orectolobiformes > Hemiscylliidae > Chiloscyllium > Chiloscyllium plagiosum. The sequence goes on along the minus strand of NC_057722.1, from coordinate 43,573,083 downwards.
TTTAACCTTGGAATAGTAAATTGTGTCAGAATCTTGTAGAAACTTCAGGGAGTTGGGCTGTGGTGAGATATGTAGCAGAATTGGACAAAAATCTTTATGTCAGGAGCATCTCACACCATCTTTTATGTTTTCCACAAGTGATGTGGAGTATTTCCTGCTGGAAGTTGCTAATTAAAAAGGGCTTATTGCTTGTTAAACACCTCGTTAATGGTTCAACTCACTTTATTCATATTCAGCTTTCTATCTTAACAAACTCACCAAATAAGCTAGACGTCAAGGAATTCAGAGTGGGTAGCTCATGGATTGAGCTCATTGCTTTTTCCAAATGACATCAATATTGGATACCAGCTACCAACTTCCCAGGGCATGATGTATGGGTACTGGTCACATGCATCTTTGTCCACATCCATTGGCATCCAATATGTACCAGCTGTCAAAAACTCTCATGACACATCACCAATCCACTTTTCTGCATTTCAAAGCTGCATTGACAGATATCATTGGAATGTGTGTGCTCAGGAACCTGCCCCCAGCTCATCAACTGCACCAGGCTGCACCTCAGGGGTCTTTGTCTCTTAGTGTTCACCAACTCTGAGACTATCTGGGTGCTCACAGCCCTGCAATTCCTTTTTACGCTTTGCCTCCTTAGTCAGGGATACCAGGCTCATTATTTCTATCTTGCCTTGCCAGTTAGGACAGGCATAAGGCCAGAAAACCTGTCAGCGGGCCTCATAGCATTAAGTAAATCAGCATTCGCTCAGGGAGTCCTGACAGAGTATGGCAAGGTGGTTAGAGTGAAGACTGTCTCCACATTGAAGGTGAGCAGCCAATATCAGGCAACACAGCATTCCACTTGACTCATTCTGCCTTATTGTAGGTTATTTTCACCCTGAAATGAAAGATTGGCAGATATTAAGGGAGAGAAAAGTGGGTGGCACAGCTGTTACTTTTGGTGCAAGTTGGGAAGCGTACCGGGCAAGTGAGAAGGCAGTACCCATGGTGTGTAGAGATGGTGCTTTTGGTGGTTGGGATGAGTGACAGCGAGGGTGGGAAGATGTTGCATGCAATATTGAAAATGCATAAGCCTTGTAGCAGATGGATGCAGAGGCAAAGACAGAGTGAGTGTGAGGTATTTGAGAGAAGATGATGGCATTTATGCTGGCAGAGTGGAGAGATTTGTTGACCTTCTTCCTCCAGTGTTGTTCCAGGCTGACATGGCTTTAAATCAGGTGACAACCTTGGACCAGGTTGGCGTAGTGTGATGTTATAGCCTCCATCACTTGCCTTGGAGTGGAGTGGCATGGGGGAAGAGGAAGTCCCACCTGTTTACCAGCCCATCTAGAGAAGGACCTCCAGAACCCTGCCCATAAAATGGGCACCAACACTTCCGTGTCTATGTTGTCTAGATTGTTGGTGCATGAATGAGTGCAAGCCTGTTAAAGGTGGCATAGATGCAAAGGATGTTGGAATCTTCTAGGATATCAACTGATTGTTGCGTAGCTCTGACAATGGTGTATGGTAAAATGAAGCTAGAATCAGTTGTGAGGGATCAGTAAAGGCAGGGTAGGCAGTTGATGAAGCGAGCTTGGTAAGATATGGCAAAATAACTTGCCAGACTCTCATGGTGAAAGAAATCTTCAAGAAAGCTCAACACAACTTGGACTTAGCCAACAATCTTAAGAATCAACCCTTATATTCATATTCAGAATATGAAAGCCTATCAGAGAGATGATAATAGTGGTATGCATTTATAAGCACTTTTAACAAAGCTGTTTTAACAACTTAACCCTATCTCAAGGCTCTTTAAAGGGAGCATGATAAGGCAAAATTTGATAGCAAGCAATGAAAAGAACTATCAGAGAAGATGTGCCAAAAGCTTGGTGAAACTATTAGGTTTTATAGAGTGTCCTAGGGAAGAAAGTGAAGTAAAGGAGCAGAGAGGTAGAGGGGAAGAACTCAGTGGCATAGTGCCCATGCAGCTAAAGGCTCAACCATCAATGGGGAGACAGAATGCCCTGAAGGTTACAGCTGAAGGAATCAGATATCTTGGAGAGTTGTGGCTACAGGAAAGGGAGGAATTTGTAAAGAAGAAATAGAATTGTGAAATTGAAACCGTTGATTAACCAGGAGCACATGTGGAGATAGATATAGATTACTTACAGTGTGGAAACAGGCCCTTTAGCCCAACAAGTCCACATTGGCCCGCCGAAGCGCAACTCACCCAGACCCATTCCCCTACAACTAACACTACGGGCAATTTAGCATGACCAATTCACCTAACCTGCACATATTGTTTTGGACTGTGGGAGGAAACCAGAGCACCTGGAAGAAACCCATGCAGACACGGGGAGAATGTGCAAACTCCACACAGTCAGTGGCCTGAGGTGAGAATTGAACCCAGGTCTCTGGTGCTGTGAGGCAGCAGTGCTAACCACTGTGCCACTGTGTCACCATGCCGCACATGGATGAGTGTAACTTGCTTTAAGTTAAGGCTTGATGACTGAGTTTCAGATAATGTAAGTTTATGGAGGACAGGAAATGGAGACAAGACAGCAGTACTTTTGGATAACCAAGGCTAAAGCTAGCAGAGGATTGAGTGATGGTTTCAGTAGGTGATGAACTGAGGCAAGGATGGAATCAAGTGATATTAAGAGATCTTAGCAATGCACAGATATGGTTAGAAAGTTATCTGTTATGGCACCCAACATTGTGAATCATCTGGTTTGACCTCAGACAGTTGTCAGGAAAAGACATGGGGCTCAATCTTGTCATATTTTGGAGAAGTATCAGTTTTGTTGAGATACCGAGTGAGCTTTCTTGCTCTATCATTCCTCATTATTAAGCTACCGCAACTTTCTGACATCACAGACTGTAGCCAGTAGAACGCACCACTGCCTGCACATCCTGGGATACCCTGGGAACTCTGATACTGTTACTATCTTTATATCCAGGCATACACTATCAGTCTAGAGCTATCCTGCACAAATCCTGACATTTGCCCTGAAAATGACACACAAGGAGAAATTGGTGCCTTGGTTTGCACATTGACCCTTGGAGGTCCTGATTGATGAGGGTAGTACAGAGGCAGGCTCTTGCTCTTCCTCCAGAACTTCTAGAGGAGAACACAACACCAGGCCATGATAGCCTGGTCCAACATTGCCACTAGGGCATTGCAGACTCAGCCATCCAGAGGAATGACCAGCCATGTAGGGAGAAAGCCAACACCTTTCTCCACTCTCCCAGCCTGGTTGCCACCATCTTCACTCTACTATCTCACACTCACACTATCTCTGCTACTGCATCACCTCCCACCAAGTCTCATGTTCTACCACTCACTATTGCATGCAACATCTTCCTTCACTAATTCACTCTCTCCAACCCGCCATATCACTAACCCTACTTGCACTGCCTATTCACTCCGTCAGAACACCTCACCTTCTCTCCCCCACCAGCACAAATAGTACCAGAAGAAACACTTTGTTTTTCCTTACACACATTATTTTCAGAGTATAAAAATGAGAGAAAAAGAGTCAAGACGGGCTAACATTTGACTCTTCACCTTTTATGAGAAAGGTCCCTGACTGAATGTCTCCAGACCCCTGGACTGGTATCTTCCAGTGCTGAGACCCCATTGCTGAAGGATGCCTCTCTTAAGCTGATTGAGGGCTGCTGATAAAAAATTACAAACCTCATGTCTCTGTGCCTGTGCTAAAAGACAAGGCAGAACAAAAGGTTCTGTTAGCCTGGTTACTCTGGCTAAGGGAGAAAAGCACAAAACAAGTGTTCACCAAAAATCATCAAACCTTCTAAAGCCATGACCACTTCCGTCTAGAAGGACAAGGGCAGCAAATACTTAGGAGTACCACCACCTGAAAGTTCCTCTCCATGCCATGCACCATTCTGGATTGGAAATATATCGCTGTTCTTTCACTGTTGCTGTGTCAAAATCCCAGAATTCCCTTCCTAGCAACATTGTGGGTCAACCTACAATAGCAGTTCAAGAAGGTAGCTCACCACCAACTTCTCAAGGGCAACTAGGGAAGGGCAATAAAATACTGGCCAACCAACAATACCCACATACCAGGAATGAATTTTTAAAAAAGCAAAGCAAGGCTATGGATGCGATGAGAATGTAGGCGGAAAGTGAAAGGAATGCTGAAAGAATAAGCAAGCAGCTCTGAGGTGTCGACTGGCCCAGACTGTGAGCTGGCTGTTTGTCCCTGCACATAAAGCATCCTAGCAGCAGCATTTTAATGATGGTACTGGTACACCCTGAGGTGCAGCATTGAAGTACAGAAGCAAACCATAAGTTCATTGGCGATGTGCCATGATGATGGAGGGAGGCTGAAGGTGAGGGGCACATGCCACCATCTAAAGATGAGGGGTACATGCGGTCACTGCCCTGGAGGCATGCCTGAGATGTTGGTACAGGCTGTTCACGATTGTAGCCCCCAGAAGAGAAGAAGTGAGCTGAATTTGTCAGGTTCCTGCTCAGATTTCCATGTCAGGAATTGTTGATGGTTATTTATCTCATGGATGGTGGTAAGATAGTGAGCTGCACTTTAATGAGGTCAAGTTTGCAGTTAATGAGACAGCCAACAAGCAATAACCCCCCATTAATAGGCATCTTGTCGCTCACTGGTGAGAATCTTCTCTTGACCCCTAGAACTCTGTTTGAAAATGCAATAATTGCCCCTTACGTTGAGAAATACCTTGCCTGATGTCCCACTCTATTCTCCCAGATTTTGTGTCATAGCACATTCTTCAGAGCCCCATAAGATTTCATCCATGGTGTCAGTGATTTCCTTGTCTGTCAGGAATCTGAGTCAGCCTTAAAACTTTCAACAACCCTGACTGTACTCCTGCCTGGGGAAAGGAATTCCATGACTTTTGACCCTTTGAGGAAAAAAAAATCCTATTCTTCTACTGAAATGGGACACCCCTTATTTTTAAACTGTCTTCCCCTAGTTGTAGGCTACCCCACAAACGGAATGATCTTTTCACCATCCATCCTGTCAAGTTTCCTCAGGATGTTATAGGATTTATTAAGATCACCTTTCATCCTTCTAGCTCCAATTGATACGGGTTCAACTTGTCCATCCTTTCCTTAGAAAACGATCTCTTCACTCCAGGAATCAGACAAATGAACTTTCTATGCACTGTTTACGAATCCGGCAAACTGGTATTTAGTAATTATGTAAATTGGAAGCAGTGTTTCAGATGAAGTATCTCAAAAACAATGGAAACTATCAAACAAATTCACATGCAACATTTTCAGTAAAACATTATGATGATTATTTGTGTTCAATATTTGCACAGAAGAAGCACAACACTATTATTGCACCATACATTCTCCAAAACACTCCAGGGTGTTCTAAGTCCTGATTATTCTCACTTAAAAAGAATATGCAAGATCTGATTTTAATTATAATGAGATTGAGTGCCTGAGAAAACCTTCTCCATTGAAGAGTTCTTGTTGAAATGATGTAAAATGAATATCTTTATTCCTAAATAAACCATTGGTTAGTTATGTTGAACTGATTGAGTTTATTTCTTGGACATTAACATCTGCAGCCCAGATAAATGGGACAATTTCCTATTCAACAGATCATTTCAATTAACTTGTTTCATTCGTGCAATCATTCACATAACAGGGGACTACTTACTTTTGTAATCTAATCTGAGACATTGTTCATCAAAAATATTATGAATGGGTCTCTAATGATTGACACTTTGGTTAATCCTCATAGTGCATGCAGTGAATTCCTCTCTGTATATTACTCTTGATTGATTCTGCTTAATATAAAGTGCATTTTTATTTTATATTTTGTATTCATAATCAGATTGTGATCATTTTCATTTGGTTCCCATGTGGCAGTTGCAGCTGTGGCAAGATGATGATATCATTCTATTAACCCTCTGGGCTTACGATCATGATTCAGTACCATATCCAAAAATAATATAATATAAAAGCAGATTTTTATTTATTCAGTTTCTTCAGAGAATACCATTACAATGTGTTACATGTGCTTCAGCGTGAGGTTATGAAACTAGAAGAATAAAAGTTCTCTTTACTTTAAAACAAAATCAAAGTCATCCATTACTTTTCACTTGCAATAGAACATAAAGAATGTATGAAACACAGTCGTGACTAAAATATCAAAAAGTGATCTCTATGATGACCTTAATACTCTGAATTTAAATATAACAAGTCCCACAAGTTCACTGATATCAGAGAGAGTCCACTGATAAATGGTTATTGATTCTTTTGAACAAGTATCATCCACTGGCTTCTAGATGGAACCCTTTCTCAGATGAGTTTAGCTTCTTAAATTTAGACTTTGGAATATTTGCAAAGATCAATCAGAAGATTCATTCCTTCCCATTGATATGAGTTTCTCTGAATGAAAGTAAGAGTTAGTTCATCTTCCTTCAACTGAAAAATTATACAATTCTATAAAAGAATCTAAGCTTTTCAATGGCCAAGAAAGACATTTTTAAAAAATTTATTGACTGCAATGTTGTTGTCATTTCAACGTTTGTAACCACCTCTCTTTAAAAGACATTTCACTAACTAAGATCCATTAAGTCACCAGCATGTCAATAAAAGCTTGTGGGGGAAAAAAAAACTTGGTCACTGGAAGCTGACACAAAACTTTTTTAAAATTTGAGATCCAGATAGAACAGGAGTTTTGGTTTGGACATAAAACAGGATATTGAATGTGTTTCCTGCCTCAAACTTCCATGGCTTACCAAGAATCTCTTTGACTCTTAACTTGTGCCATTAGGCATGTGTTTGTAGAGTGCAGATTGGTACTTAACCCGTTTCATTTTTTTCTGACTAACATGTTCAACTGGATGATGACACACTGCTGGAATAAGCGGCACTTGAACCCAGGTTTTGTGAGTCAGAAGTAAGGACACCACCACTGAACCTCAAGAGCCCTTTGGGCCATGTTTTAACAACTTCCTGGATCTGCAACAGCTGATTGAGACTACTTGAACATAGAACTCTCAGCTCAGATGCAGAAAAATTATCCTGTACACCAAAGAACCTCCCTGAGAATCTCTACTCTTCCAGTTCTGATCTTGTTACAATCCCCCGTTCCAGACATTCCATTAGCAGTTCCACCTTTAATTTTTATGGTCCTAAACTCTGGAATACTCTGTCAAAACTTCTCTGCTTTCCTATGTTCCTTTAAGATGCTTAATAAAACATCAATCTATGACCAAGGCTTTCGTCATTAGTCCTAATAGTTCATGCTGTAGCTGATGTCAAGTTTTGCTTGATGATGCTCATGGGAAGCATTTGCCATAATTTAACTATGTTCAACGTGATACATTAGCAGCCCATGTAGTTCACTAACGTCCTTCAGGGAAGGAAATTGTTGTCCTTACCTGGTTTGGTCTTCATGAGTCTCCAGACCCACAGTGATTGTTGACTCTTTGGACAATTAGGGATGGGTAATAAATGCTGGCTTAGACTGTGATGCACACATCCTGTAAATGATTGAAAAAAACAAAGTTGGTGTTCTTGTTGGTTTTTTTAAAAGTCTATGTACTACTTGAATAGATCAGAACAAAAGAAAATAACAAATGATCTTAGTTACTAACATTACTACTTGGTGAAGAAATTTTTTGATTCCCATACTTTGACAGCCACATGTGGTCACGTCTTCCTTCCAGTTGCAATATAATTAGCACTCATCAGCTATTATTGTCTCTAATCTTTCTCTCAGTGGGATGTTCATACAGAGTCAATTTCTCTGAACAGTTCTATAGGAATTATTAGGTATTAATGTGAATGAAGTAAATTGAACAAGACAATAATAACATTGCTTTCTCAAATTGCCATAAAACATAAGTTGCATGTTTAAATTTTTGATAAGTTTCATTATTGTAGAGTATCAAATTTTAAGCAGCTTTTTCTAAGCTATTACACTTGCGTGGTCTTTGTTTTGTTTCAATTGATACCCATGCCAAAACTGAGGACTTCAAAGTATTCTACTCAAATTTTGGTTTGAAGTAATTGTTTTATTGAGTATTATACTTATCTTTAATTAAATTAATATATCTTATTTGTAAAAACACATCAGTTCACCACAATACCATAGCACGTAGTTTAGCCATAGGTGTCACATTAATGTGTATGTTCACTCATCACTTTCCTGCCTGTTTCTATGAATGCTTTTCTCACAATATATAGATCGCATTCAGTTTATCATCAAGCGCTATGGTAAGATGATTCTAAACAATTCAAGGCTTTTTCCATTGGAAAGATGGCTAACTTCAGAGAATGGAAATTGCAGGGGTGATGGATTCAGTCATGGTTGTGCTGTTCGTTCGTGGGTGGTAACTTTCATCCAAACCAGATTAAGACTCAGATGTCTGAGAGCAAGTCTCAAATGATAGCACTGCCTAATAATAAGACACACAGTGTCAGATCCGGATGATTATGCAACCTCAGCAGAATTGACAGGGACAGCCTGCACAGCCTTTGTATGGGACATAACAACATTGTCATAATCATCAGCCACTGGCAGTGCTGTAGAATAGCATTTCTGCAGGTGTTGTTTAAATGGGCTGCTTTCCAAATGACCTTGCTGCCTTTCTCTACTAATACCTTTGCTGCAGTGGGAACTGAGTGCTTTCACTTCATTAAGATGAATGGTGAAATAATTCCAAAACAACAGATGTGAACCTTTTTCAATCTGAAACCCAGCCAGTGATCCACATTCCAGTTAGTTGCTGGGTCTGAAGACAGGGATGGGAGAAGTGCAATATTGTACCACTAATTGGAGAAGGATGAGTGAGAATTATTACTCTTGCTGTTGACTTCAGTATGTGTTCTTTAAGCTTCATCACGATTAGCTTTGGAGACATTGATAAAATATAATTTAGTTTTATTTGTCGCTTTGCTAGTAAGAATTTCCTAGGGTCATTTCAAAATGGCTTATTTTATGGGAAATCATGCCTCACTAACTTGATTACATTTTTTGAAGAAGAGACAAAGAGGATTGATGAAGGTAGAGCAGTGGACATTGTCGATATGGACATCAGCAAGGCATTCAACAAGGTTCTGCATGGTTGACTAGTTAGCAAGGCTAGATTACGTGGAATCCAGGGAGAGTTAGTCACTTGGATACAAAAATTGGCTTGAAGGTAGGAAACAGAGAGTGCAGTAGACGGTTGCTTTTTGACCTGGGGGTCAGTGACCAGTGGTGTCACAAGGATCCACTGCTTTTTGTCATTTGTATAAATGTTTTGGACATGAATATAGGAGGTATATTTAGCAAGTTTGAAGATGACACCAAAAGACATGGTGGACAATGAAGAAGGTTATCTCAGAATACAATGGGACCTTGGTCAGATGGGCTGAGTGGCAGATAGAGTTTAATTTAAATAAATATGAGACATTGCATTTTGGAAAGGCAAATCAGGGAGGACTTATACACTTAATGGTAGGGTACTGGGGAGTATTGCTGAACTAAGAGACCTTGAAGAATATGTTCATAGTTCCTTGAAGGTGGAGTTGCAAGTAGACAGGGTGGTGAAGATGGCATTTGGTATGCTTTCCTTTATTGGCCAGTGCATTGAGTGTAGGAGTTGGGAGGTCATGTTATAGCTGTACACGACTTTGGTTAGGCCACTTTTGGAATACTGCATTCAATTCTGGTCTTCCTATTACAGGAAAGATGTTGTTAAACTTGAAAGGGTTCAGAAAGGATTTACAAGGATGTTGCCAGAGTTGGAGGGTGTTTGAGCTATAGGGAGAGGCTGAATAGGCTAGGGCTATTTTCCCTGGAGCATTGGTGGCTAAAGAGTGACCTTAGAGATTCTACTGTACTGTCTATGGATTCCACATATCTCAATTGTCTTACCTTTAGACAGTAAAATACTCATGGTGCTCAGCTGAGATTGTATTTAAAAATTCTATTCATTCATGGTAGATGGATGTCGCTGGCTGGACCAACAATTATTGCCTATCCTTAGCTGCCGGTGGTTAGCTGTCTTCCTGAGCTGTTACAATCTTTTAAAAAAGCAGTTAGGAAGAAGCTCCATGATTTTGACCCAATGCCACTGAAGGAAGAGTGTGGAAAAGAAGATGGAATATGTAGAAAGTAGCGAAATAGATAGTGACACCTTGCAAAATATCCATATTACAGAGGAGGAAGTGTTGGATGTCTTGAATCACATAAAGGTGGATAAATGCCCAGGTCCTGATCAGGTGCACCCTAGAACTCTATGGGAAGCTAGAGAAGTGATTGCTGGGCCTCTTGCTGAGAAATTTATATCATCGATAGTCACACGTGAGATGCCAGAAGACTGGAGGTTGGCTAACATGGCGCCACTCTTTAAGAAGGGTAGTAAGGACAAGCCAGGGAACTATAGACCAGTGAGCCTGATGTCAGTGGTGGGCAGGTTGTTGGAGGGAATCCTGAGGGACAGGATGTACATGTATTTGGAAAGGCAAGGACGAATTAGGAATAGTCAACATGGCTTTGTGCGCGGGAAATCATGTCTCACAAACTTGATTGAGTTTTTTGAAGAAGTAACAAAGAGGATTGATGAAGGCAGAGTGGTAGATATGATCTATATGGACTTTAGTAATCCGTTTGACAAGGTTTCCCATGGGAGACTGGTTAGCAAGGCTAGATCTCACAGAATACAGGGAGAACTAGCCATTTGGATACAGAACTGGCGCAAAGGTAGAAGACAGAGGGTGGTGGTGGAGGGTTGCTTTTAGACCGGAGGCCTGTGACCAGTGGAGTGCCACAAGGATCGGTGCTGGGTCCTCTACTTTTTATCATTTATATAAATGATTTGGATGCGAGCATAAGAGGTACAGTTAGTAAGTGTGCAGATGACACCAAAATTGGAGGTGTAGCAGACAGCGAAGAAGGTTACCTCAGATTACAACAGGATTTTGATCAGATGGGCCAATGGGCAGAGAAGTGGCAGATGGAGTTTAATTCAGATCAATGCGAGGTGCTACATTTTGGGAAGGCAAATCTTAGCAGGACTTATACACTTCATGGTAAGGTCCTAGGGAGTGTTGCTGAACAAAGAGAACTTGGAGTGCAGGTTCATAGCTCCTTGAAAGTGGAGTCACAGGTAGATCGGATAGTGAAGAAGGCGTTTGGTATGCTTTCTTTTATTGGTCAGAGCATTGAGTACAGGAGTTGGGAGGTCATATTCTGGCTGTACAGGACATTGGTTAGGCCACTGTTGGAATATTGCGTGCAATTCTGGTCTCCTTCATATCGGAAAGATGTTATGAAACTTGAAAGGGGTCAAAAAAGATTTACAAGGATGTTGCTAGGGTTGGAGGATTTGAGCTATAGGGAGAGGCTGAACAGGCTGGGGCTGTTTTCCCTGGAGCGTCAGAGGCTGAGGGGTGACCTTATTGAGATTTATAAAATCATGAGGGGCATGGATAGGGTAAATAGACAAAGTCTTTTCCCTGGGGTGGGGGAGTCCAGAACTAGAGGACATAGGTTTATGGTGAGAGGGGAAAAATTTAAAAGGGGCCAAGTGTGGCATGGTGGCTCAGTGGCTAGCACTGCTGTCTCACAGCACAAGGGTCCCAGGTTCGATTCCAGCCTTGGGCGACTGTCTGAGTGCAGTTTGCACATTCTTCCCGTTTCTGCGTGGGTTTCCTCTGGGTACTCCGGTTTCCTCCCACATTCCACGGATGTGCAGGCCGGGTGAATTGGCCATGCTAAATTGCCCATAGTTGTAAAAAAAAAGGAACCGAAGAGGCAACTTTCTCACACGAGGGTGGTGCATGTATGGAATGAGCTGCCAGAGGAAGTGGTGGAGGCTGCTGCAGTTGCGATATTTAAAAGGGATCTGGATGGGTATATGAATAGGAAGGGTCATAGAGAGATATGGGCCAAGACTAGATGAGGTTAAAATATCTGGTCTGCATGGACAAGTTGGACTGAAGAGACTACTTCTGTGCTGTACATCTCTATGACTCTATAACACTACCACTTGAGATTTGAAGCTCACCTTTGCATTGTCAAAAGCATGGCAGCATGTCTGGAACCTCAATTGTCATGCTACATTACCTTTCATTGATAAGTTCTTCACTGAATTGTGGGTTATTCAGCTGTTGTTGATTCAAATTGATTATACGCCTGATGTCCAAAATGCAATACATTGGTTTCAAGCACAACTTTCACCTCAATGTCCAAGTATTTCCTTGAAGATCAGGTTGAAAGTCTGCACCTTTATTGGGATTTGGTAACCTGTTCAGTGTAACTGAGGTGCCTGTATGTTCCTTGCATATGATGGGTAATGCTGTTATGTTCTATGTCATGCAGTTCACGTTGAAGCTTTTCTTGCATATGGACATTAAAAGTTCTCTGGTTGATTGACTGAATTGCATCTTTTGAGGTGAAATATAATTTCATCTTTGAAACTTTGAATAACTGTGAGCCTGTCCATATGCAATTGCTCTAAATCTTGGACTGACTCAATGTGAGTATTCATGTCTATTCTGCCTTGGTGGTCTCATGGGTAGTCTCCAGTGTTGAGATCTATACACGCTAATATTTCTGCTAGTGCTAATTCATGGAGATCAGATAAAATATTTGTGGTATCTACATTTAATGACTGTAACAACATTGCACTATTAATCTGTCAATGCAACAAACAAGTGGCTGACCCAGTCTATGCAGCTGATTTAACAGAAATTGAACTGGACTAGCCAAACGGATACTGGGGCTATAAGAGTACTTCTGAGACTAGGAATTTACTGCAGCAAGTAACTCAACTAAATTCCCTTTCCACCATCTAAAAGGAGCTAGTCAAAAATGTTATTGAATACTGCCAATTTGCAAGAATGAATACAGCTCCAACAATATTCAAGAAGCTTAATTAGCATCTCATCCAAAGTCCTTTCCCCCTTAGTCCAGGAATTCCCCACCTACATTCGTGACATCACCCACACCCTTTACTTCCTCCAAGATTATCGTTTCCCCAGCCCCCAACACCTCATCTTCACCATGGACATCCAGTCCCTGTACTCATCGATCCGCCACAACAAAGGCCTCCAAGCCCTCCGTTTCTTCCTCTCATACCATCCCAACCAGTACCCTTCATCTGCCTGGCTGAACTGGACATCACCCTCAACAACTTTGCCTTCCAATTCTCCCACTTCCTCCAAACCAAAGGGATGGCCATGGGCACCCGCACGGGCCCCAGCTTTGTCTGCCTGTTTGTCGGATGTGTGGAACAGTTCATCTTCCACAGTTACACTGGCACCACACCCCGTAACATCGATGACTGTATTGGCACCGCCTCGTGCTCCCATGAGGATGTTGAACAGTTCATCAACTTTACCAACACCTCCCACCTCGACTCGAATTCACCTGGACCATCTCGGACACCTACTTTCCCATCCTGGACCTCTCCATCACCATTTTCAGTGACCGACTAACCACAGGCATCTACTACAAGCCCACCGACTAACCACAGCTACCTAGACTACATCTCCTCCCACCCTACCTCCTGTAAGAATGCCGTGCCTTATTCCTAATACCTCTGCCTCCACCGCATCTGTTCCCAGGATGATCAAATCCACCTCAAAAAATCTCAGATATTCTCTTTCTTCCATGATCGCAACGTCCCTTCCCGTGTAGTTGACGATGCACTCCAGCACATTTCCTCCACTTCACGCACCACCTCCCTTGAACCCCACCCATCCCCCCAATGCAACAAGGACAGAATCCCTTTGGTCCTCACCTTCCACCCCACCAACCCCCGCATACATCACATCATCATCTGTCACTTCCGCCACCTCCAAACAGACCCCACCACCAAAGATATATTTCCCTTCCTACCCCTATCAATGTTCCAGAGAGACCATTCCGTCCGGGACTCCCGCATCAGGTCCATGCCCCCCACCAGTTCACACCCGACTCCTGGCACCTTTCTTTGCCACCACAGGAAGTGCAAAACCTGCACTCACACCATTCCATGTCCATTCAAGACCCTAAAAGATAATTCCACATCCATCAGAAATTTACCTGTATCTCCACCAATGTCATCTACTGCATCCATTGCACCCAGTGTGGTCTCCTCTACATCGGGGAGACAGGATGCCTTCTTGCAGACCGTTTTGAGAACATCTCTGGAACACCTGCACCCACCAACCCCACTGCTGCGTGGTTGAACACTTCAACTCCCCCTCCCATTCCGTCAAGGACATGCAGGTCCTGGGCCTCCTCCAAACCATTATCACCCAACGCCTGGAGGAAGAACTCCTCATATTTCGCCTTGGCCCCCTGCAACCACACAGATAAATGTGGGTTTCAACAGCTTCTTCATTTCCCCTCCCTCCACATTATCCCAGTCCCAAGCCTCCAACTCGGCACCATCCTCCTGACCTGTCCATCATTCCCTCCTCTGACCTATCACCTTCTCCCTCACCTTCATCCATATATTGCTTTCACAGCTACCCACCCCATCCCCCTCCTATTTATCTCAGCCCCGGCCACAAGCCTCATTCCTGATGAAGGGCTTATGCCCGAAACATTGATGCTCCTGCTCCTCGGATGCTGCCTGACCTGCTGTGCTTTCCCAGCAACACACTCTTGAACCTCATCCCAAGCATTCACTTTCACCACTCAGTATCTGCAGTGTGTACCATCTACAAGATGCACTGTGCAGCTCTTTAAACAGCACATTCCAAACCCACACCTACTACCTTCTGGAATATGAAGGCCAGATGTATGGGAATATCACCATCAGTAAGTTGCCCTCCAAGCCATTCATCATCCTGACTCGGAAATATAGAGTCATAGACATGTACAGCATGGAAATAGACCCTTCGGTCCAACCCGTCCATGCCGACCCAATCTAGTCTCACCTGCCAGCACCCGGCCCATATCCCTCCAAACCCTTCCTATTCACATGCCCATCCAAATACCTTTTAAATGTTGCCACCACCACTTCCTCTGGCAGCTCATTCCGTACATGCACCACCCTCTGTGTGAAAAAGTTGCCCCTTCGGTCAATGATACAATCATCATGAATTCTAGGGCAATAAAGCAAGATTTTCATGTTGCCGTGTTACATCTCAGAGCTACACCTTTGTTTAACATTGTCAGCAGGAATTGTGCTCAGAGGAAAGTGAGAATGAACTTATCAACCCACTACCTATCCAAATTCTCCAAGATACATGATTCATTCCTCAAAAAATGCTGTAGAATGAGACAACCATCAAAACAATGATGACTCATCTGCAGAACAAGAACAGCAAATTTTGGAATCCATGCTTCCAAAAAGTTAAACCATAACAAGATCTGGAAGAGTTATCAAACCACTAAAGTCTTAGACTTCTATTTGTAAATTGTAAAGTTTTCCACCTTTATATAACTAATATTGATATTCTTCAATAATCATGCATTTTTGTTTATAGCATATGAGAGCTATCATTGGTAACAAAAGATATGTTATTGCTTTAAAAATGATGCCCTTTAAGAAGATCAAAATGTAAATGAAACAGATACCTGGATGTTACCCCATGACCAGAGACCATGGACTGTACTGTATCATCGGTACTGTAACAATTCAAGCAAATTATGGGTCCAGATTTTACTATATACTCATTTAGCTATGATAAACACACCAGATGTCTTCAAGTAATTGGAATCTATGGACCTAATGTGTGTTACAATTAGATATCACAAGAACATAATACATTGAGGGTTAAACATAAAGTGTTTCTGCTCTATTCCTGACAGTTTCCTCATTCACATTCAAATGATACAAGTTAATCCTGGTGTTTACTGATGAATTAGTTGTGTATTGGTCACTACTGGACAATAAATTTTAGTGTTGAAGTTTGGGAACAGAGAAAGTAGAATTGAATCATGGCTGTACATACACACTATCTATATATTTAATCTCTAAATATCTGGTCCCCATGTCAGAATTTTGTGAGCAATATAACCAACCTCTTTGATTGGTTACAATAAAGCAATGTAAGAGGTTTACATACAGAAAATGCCATGACCTCTTAAAAAAACTTTGAATTTTGAAATAAAGCATTAAAAGTAATCTTTATCAAGATCAACAACAGCTTGTCTTTGTTTTTGAACACAAGTGTTTGTAAAACCTTTCTACTGTATGAAAACTTATCTATGCAATGTAGATTTTAACAAAATGATAAATTTCAAAGAAAATGTTTCTAAGAATCATCAATGCCATCACAGACACAACAACTATGATTTCTATTGCTACTATTCTTATTACACCAGTACTCTGTATTCATCAATGTACAGGCTGCCATAAGATTTATGGCAATACTGTTATCCGATAATTTTTCTCTTGTTGTTTGTTGAAAGGTCTGACTCCATGCTGAAGTATGATTTCACAGATATAACCCACCTAGTGTCTAATTAAAGTCACCGTTATTACACCATTCTTTCTGGCAATGAGAATTGGAAAACTATTCAACTTCAGGGGCATCAGTCAGATCTTGCTTGACCCGATGTTCATCTATTTCTGTTCTGTGCTTAAAACATTGACTGCAATGAAAATGTATACAGCTGTCTTCACTGAATTAGTAAAATCTATATATGCAAACTAAGCACATCACACATCACTGGCAGGCAGCTGACTCAACAGTCAGTTTAACTTTCCACTCCTCTAAAATCAATTAGAAATAAATTGTTGTTGTCAGATTCTTGAGGTGACTCACAATCTATTCAAGTTTGATTCAAATTGAGACCTTCTTAAAGCCACATAAACCAGGACCACATAACCTCAATGTATTGCTGGACTGAGCAGTTTATCAAATTACTATCCAGACCAAATAAAAACAAATGAATTATTTTGCTGCTTGAGGTTATACTGCCTTAAATGTACCATAAAGAGCAATGAAGATTGTCGGTGTATTAGACTTTCTTTTTGTTGTGGTTTGTTTTCAGAACATCTACAGATGACAGAAAAAGGCATCAGCTCATTGAACATTTCTACAAAATGGGGTTGAGCATCTCAGCTGATGCCAAGCAATCAAACTGACAGACGCCAGCTCATATTTTGGCTGGTAAATGCTGTCATCGTTCTCTCAGGAAGAACAGTGAGTTCCCACTCAGAGTCAACAGAATCCACCACCTTGGAAGAGCATTAACTTATTTCAAGCTGAGCCAACTGATCCAATTTGTATTAATGAGAAGGAACAAACGTTCTTGTTTGCATAGTACTGTTCTCATTACCCAATAAATAACTTATTTTTCAGCAGTTTCCTGAAAGAAAGTGACAAAATATCATATTTTTGTCAAAGTTTGGACCCAGGACAGCAGCAGCGTCACCATAATCACAAATAAATTATCCATATCATATTTTATTGTCAAAATACTGTGAATTAGCTTTGCTTTGTGACTCATTCTGCGACATCCATTATAAAATGCCTGAACTGAGCATTTCCAGGCCAAGATATTTTATAATGAGCAATACAATGGATATAATGATTGGCATAAACACAGAAGATTGGCATAAACACAGTACAAAGCAGTGCCTGGAATGGAATTGACATTTTTATGCTGCTCACCCAATATTCGGTTTCATGATAGATTTCTTCCTTGTTGGCAATAAGGTAAAAGTTACTTAAGGCATGTTTCCTCTCACACAACAGCAGTATGGACAGTTCACATTCTAACTAGGAGGCCTGAAACTCTCTAAGAACTGAGGTGAGTGTGTACGTGAGCTTACATACATGTGTAACAGTAGAGAGACCTTGAGGTTTGGAATGGAGATTGCTAATTCCAGGCAACTGCTTCCAAAAGTACTGAGGAGCCAGGAGGGCTACACGTGTTCCTGCTCATTAGACATCAACCATGAGCAGTTTGTTTCCTTTTCATCATTTTGGTCATGGTCACGTCCATATCCATGACAGGAAGAGCTAAGCAAAACACACCTAACATCTGCTCTAATCAGTACACACAGATTTGACCAATGATTGTCATGTGAATACAACACATGCCAATTTAGGTCCTTTTATTTGAATGCCAAATGCACTTCAAACAACAAACAAATTTGTAGACAAGTATGATAAAGCTCCAAAGCCATGCACTCATATTTGTTGATTCAGTAACATTTTTGATTGTCATTTCAAACTGCCAAGCAATATATTAATTTTAAAATACTCATTTTTTATAAGCCTTCCATGGTCTAATTCCTCTTGATCTATGTGACCTCCTCCAGCCCTAAAATCCTCCTAGTTGATCTGTAATCAACTATTTCTGCTCTCTTGAGCACTCCAATTTTAATCACCCCACCATTTGTTGCTGCCTTTAGATTCCATGGTTCTAACTTCTGCAATTCCCTTTATAAATTATATAATCTCTCTTTCCACCTTTAAGGCAATAGTTAAAATCTACCCATTTGGCCAAGCAATGGTCATCAGCCCTACTGACTCCTTATCTGGTATGATGTTACAACTCACTTGACAATGCTCCTGAAAACTGCCTTCACTGTATTAAAGGCACTACATAAATATGAGATACAGCAAGTTTTTCATATAAAATAATATAGTCATGTCCATTTATGAAGTGAACAATTGAGTCATTTCCTTTAATTTCTAACATTTAGACCATCAAAAATACATGAACAAATTCACTAGTTATGCTGTGATTGCAATTAAGCTTACAGAAACATCCTCGAAAGCTAAAATACTTGTTCTATAGGAAAATTAGTTTACTAAATGATGGCATTATGCCATGTAATCCCCTGCGTTGTACTTTTGCTGAATTTACAATTACAATTGGAAATAGGGTGTTGCTATCCACAATCAAAAAGAATTGTATAAAATGTGATTAACTTTTAACAGCCCTCTGGTCAATTAGAAGTAGGCAATAAACATTATCCTGGCCAATGACACCTTCATGCTGTCAATTAATAAAAAAAATCTTTACATGCATTTCTAAATCATATTTATTTACAATGTTGCTTTATATTTGCACAATTAGAGTCATAGAGACATAGAGACGTACAACACAGAAACAGACCCTTTGGTTCAACTTGTCCATGCCAACCCAATCTAGTCCTACCTGCCATCACCAGCCCATATCCCTCCAAACCCTTCCTATTTATATACCCATCCAGATGCCTTTTAAATGTTGCAATTGTAGTAGCTTCCTCTGGCAGCTCATTCCATACCTGTACCACCCTCTGCGTGAAAATGTTGCCCCTTAGGTCTCTTTTATATCTTTCTGCTCTCACCCTAAACCTATGTCCTCTAGTTCTGGACTGCCACCCCTCAGGGAAGAGACCTTGTCTATTTATTCTATCCATGCCCCTCATAATTTTATAAACCTTTATAAGGTCACCCCTCAGCCTCCGATGCTCCAGGGAAAACAGCCCCAGCCTATTCAACCTCTCCCTATAGCTCACATTCTCCAACCCTGGCAACACCTTAGTAAATCTTTTCTGAACCCTTTCAAGTTTCACAACATCCTTGCAATAGGAAGGAGACCAGAATTGCACATAATATTCCAAAAGTAGTCTAACCAATGTCCTGTACAGCCGCAACATGACCTCCCAACTCTTGTAGTTAATACTCTGACCAATAAAGGAAAGCATACCAAACACCACCTTCACTATCCTATCTACCTATGACTTCACTTTCAAGGAGCTATGAACCTGCACTCCAAGGTCTCTTTGTTCAGCAACACTTCCTAGGATCTTACCATGAAGTGAATAAGTCCTGCTAAGATTTGCTTTCCCAAAATGCAGCACCTCATATTTATCTAAATTAAATTCCATCTGCCACTTCTCAGCCCATTGGCCCATCTGATCAAGAGACTGTTTTGAAATCTACAAATAAGAATATATTAAATACAAGTTGGATGCTTATTTGATCCCTTGAGAAGCCAGTAAACTATTTCCTAACGAACAATTGGTACTCTGAGTAGTACAGAAAGAAGATACAATTGTTCCAAACTCAATTCAATCAAATTTAAAACCCAATTCATAGATTTTTTTTAACTTCCTTCTGCATCCTTAATCTAAAATTAGTTTATTTGTTTCACAATTCAATTGAAATTTTCATACTCAGTTCTTGTAATGAATTCTCCAAGCTCTTTTTGATATTCTAAGGTAACAGAAAAAAACCCAGAAACATTGAAAATACTTGGCACAATGGAGGCCATTTTGCCCATTCAGTTGTGCTGCCCTGAAAATAGCTATTCTGTTGAATCTCACTTACAAGATCTCTACAGTGGTTTACTGAAGTTAAAATGAATATCCAAACAATTTTTAAATGTGACAAGTATTTCCATTTTCATTATCCACTTCAGGAAGTGGGTTCCAGGCCACTCTCAAATCAACCACATTTCTCCCAAATGGAAGAGAAACATAAAATACTGGGGAAACTCAACAAGCTAGGCACATCTGTAGAGAGAGAAACAAAGTTAACATTTTGAGGCCAATGTTTCTTCTTCAGAACTCAACTTTATTCCAGGTCTCCAGCATCTACAGTATTTTGCATGTATTTGAATATTTCTCCCCAACTCCCCATTAATTTGCCTGACATTTGTTTTAAAACTGGGGCCTCTTATTATTGATCTCTCTGCTATGGGAAATAAGTGTTCAGTTTCCACACACTTTCACCACCCTTGGCAATTTTATACACTTCAAATATGTTGCACAGATGTTTGCAGGTTGGTGGGGGGGAGCAGGAGAAGCTTGAAAAACGTCTCAAGTGGTCTGGTTGTGGCCCTTCTGCAACACCCACTCTGACGTGTCCGCATTGTTGCTCCCATCAACAAAAGGTTGAAGGCCTTAATTGGCCAATAAACAGGTTGATTCTGGCACCATCTTCAATCTGAGACTGGTGGAAAAGCAGGGCAGAGGTTTGGTGGGGGACTGCCCTGTAGTTTGACCTATGTGGGCCTCAGGTGGAAATGTGTCCAACATGAAGAAAGGAAGGAAAGAAAGAAGCATTTGATGCATAATCCATACACTGATGATGGAAGAAACCTTGTTTTTATTAGACTTTCTTGATCACGCAGAGGGTTCTGACTGGGTTGTATATTGGCTAAACATATGCCAATGGTTTATAGATACAGTACTGCTTCAGGCCTCAATAGAAAGACAAAGACATGGCTAGTATATTGTTGTACATGATCATTGTACAACAATAAAATACAAAACTGTCACCATTCTTGCTAGTCAAGGCAACAGAAGAAACTGCAATATATAACATAGTAATCAAAGTCTTCAACAGATTTTTTGACTCAAGACAAAACCTCATAATATACGGTATTAAGTTTAATTAACAGAACCCTGGTGGATCTGATTTCCCAAATACCTTTCGATGAGGACATGGTCTTATCATCAATATTGCTGTTGAAAGCTTACCTTCATGAAGGACTTTCAGTTTTCCCAATCATATCATGGAATTGCATTTCTGAAAGAAGTGATCTTCTCCTTGTGATGTTATCCTTCTTATCTTGCAGATATTCTTTTGAATAGCATTTTCACTTAATCAGATTCAATCTTAGACAGCAAGGCTCATTAAGTTGTTTTGGTACTGCTTCTTCAATACAACTGAATTAATTATTGTAAGCATTTAAATCTATGGTTGAACTCCTTGATTAAAGTTTCTCATGGTGCAGTGGTAGCATCTCCATCTCAGTCAGAAGGCCTTGATTCCAGTCCCATTTGTTCCAAAGGTGAGTCATAACATATTTGAACAGGTGATTAAAAATATCCACACCTCCTTCATTAAGTCGATCCAAACATTCCACAAACTTCAAATGTAGTATCACAAATAATCTGTGGTATTGTAGCAAGACTTTTCCATTTCTCTAAACAAGAACATTCATCAGTGTCAGAAATCGAGAGCAGACCGCTGGTTTTCAATCAAGTTTTTACAATCTTACGGTGAAATCATGTTCACTACTTGGCATTGAGAACAATATAGTTGTGAAATTTACAACATGAAATTATACAATTGATTACTTACTGAATAGAAACACAATTGCTATAGCAATTTGAATACCTTTAATCAAAAAAATAATCAGACCCAAAGATAAAAACAGCAATAGATTGGATTGGGTCAAGGGCAAAAATGCATGAGAGCTAAGTGGAAATGTAATTTTCACAGAAAATGCTAACAAGTTAGCAAGGATGGGATTCTAAGCTGAATGCTCAGTTTTGTTCAAGTCCAGTGCAAAATACTATTGTGGTAAAAGTGTCAAAGGTGGTGGTAACGATTACAATATAAAATGTCTACTTGCAGTCATTAAAAAGACATTTGAGTAGTTAGTACTTCGACTGACCAGCTGCAACAGGACGATTTTGACATTGATTTTGATTTCAAATGCTTGAGAATACTCATCATTTCCAAGGATATTCACCATGATTGCACCTGGAGCTGTGAATCTCTTTTAAAAAACCCATTGGGACAACTTTTTAGATTTTTTTTTCATTCTGTGTCAGTACAAATAGTCAAACAACATTGTTTCAAGAAATTCTCTGAGGACTTTAGTTAACAAATAAGTATCAGGATACTCCTTTTTTTAATATATTTGTTAACACTTGGGATGTGAACAACACTTATTGACAACACTAATGCCTTTATGAAGATGACATTGAACCATTTTCTTCAACCTGCTCCTCGAAAGCTGTGTGCAATCAGCACTTGAGTGCTCAACCTATGGGTTTCTGGTTAGCAGCTGCAGACACTTTCAAATCATGATAATCATCAATTAACCTGAAAATTGCATGATTAATCTGAACTTTCAAACAGGCGTTTCTTATTAGCACACACCTCTTGTCCAAAATAGCCCCTTAGATGTAAGCTTGCTTCAAATCATACAAACTTCTTTGAGTCTCCTATATAGTATTTCAGGGGTATTAAAGATGCGTATACTTATTTTGGCAAGGATTTTGACTTAGAATTCAACTGCTCTGCAGGTTAAATTCAGGGTATCTTTTATGTTGACAATTGTTTAGGGCTGACCTTTTCATCATGAACGCTGCACCATTATAAATATCCTCTTCAAAATATACTGTTTGATTAGAATGTTAGGTTTTAGAAATTCCATTGTATTGTACCTTCAGAACACTCTGTATTATATTCTTTCTGAAGTAACGATGCTGTTGATCTTAAAAATTATCTACTGTGGTTCTGCATCATGTCTAAAGAGCCATAGTCTGTACGTAAATATGATTGATGCATTTTGCAGGATGTCTGAATGGTGAAGGGAAACGAGTCATGAATTTCCTTTAGCATTTTGTTCATATTGCTTTTCTTTCCCTATTTTTACAACAGGAGAACTGATGGTTAAAGTTCATTGATATTATTTCAAATGCTATTCAACTGACTAATTTGCATAAATACCATAAACATGTTCCTGAAAAGATTTAGGAGCTTTTGTCTTTATTTGATATTGGTCACTTTGTGGGCAAAACATTTATTTTAATGTTCCCTCATTGCTGCTGCAACTCCTTTCCTCTCAGCACTGAAAGTGTCTCTACATGCTAAGGAGAGTAGCAGGTCAAGAAGACAGTTCATCATTCCCTTTTCCAGGGTGGGTGATGAATAGGTGACAAATGCTTGCTGAAGTAACTCTACAGAGGGCAGTATTCCATCACCAGGTCACCTTTTATTTAGACATGAACAGTCTTTGACTTTAGTACTGCCTCATTCAGAGTCAGGAATGAAAGCATCAGTATCACCGACACTCACTCTTTTTATCTGTCAGCCAGGATTCCCTGATTGGAGTAGATTAACAGGCCCAATCAGGGAACTCAAATTTAATGTGGTCCAGTTGGCTGACCTCATCACAATCATTGTACTTACCTAGTCAGCAACACCCACATACCATAAATGATTCTTAAAAAAATGTCCTAACTGTCAAAAAAAAATATTGATATAGAATCCTACTCAGCTCATATAAAACCAAACGATTTTGAGTTTTATGCTGGAATTTTGTGTCTGGAAAAATCCAGTTTTAATGATCTGCGCAGTGTTTGTTAATGTTGCCAACAGGAAAATCCTAAAAAGATGTAAAGAATCTGCTCTGATTTTGGATGTGTCATTTTGTTGAGTATCATGAAGCATTTTCTCCTGTGAGCCACACCACATGTTCTCACAGTATCCTCCTAAACTTGCCTCTTTAACAACCATGGCCCTTATGGCATCCCTCTTATCTGATGTCAGCCTGATTCTCCATCTTGTTGTGGTCTGGGATATCCCAGGATCCCTGGTGCTGGTGTTACAATTACAGCAATTAAGAAGCATCTGGATGAGTATATGAATAGGAAGGGTTTAGAGGGATGTAGGCTAAATGCTTGCAAATGGGATTAGATTTATTTAGGATATCTGGTCAGCATGGACAAATTGGACTTAAGGATCTGTTTCCACGCTGTACTCCTTGGTGCCATTTTTAAGGCCATTAAGCACCCACATCAGTCTGGAAATGCCCTGCACAGTTCATAACATTTGCCAATACATGCCAGGCAAGGGTAATTGGCACACTGCTTTGTGGGCAGAGACCTGGAGGTCCTGTTGGATAGCATGGTGCAGAAGGACTGGTAGAGGAGGTCACAATACCAGATATTTCTAGTCTGGATTAAAGCTACCATCCTGGTCAGTCTGGTCTCAATTGTTCTGAAAAGAGTGCAATATCTGTAGTAGTGTCAATAGCCTTGTCAACACAGCAAGATTACTTCACTTTCCAAGATGGAAGTATGTTGGAGCAACAGGTGAACTGGAATTGATGGATGCCCTCTTGGACTTCCATGAAGGGAATTCTCTGCATCTAGTTTCTATCTGACTAGTGGGAGAATGGGAGACTGCATATTAATGAAGTATGATTACGTAGCAATGAAGCTGATAATGAGATAATTTCTGTTAATAGGCCTTTCACTGTTCAGATTAGATTACTCATTAGATTACTTACAGTGTGGAAACAGGCCCTTCGGCCCAACAAGTCCACACTGACCCGCCGAAGCACAACCCACCCATACCCCTACATTTACCCCTTACCTAACACTACGGGCAATTTAGCATGGCCAATTCACCTGACCTGCACATCTTTGGACTGTGGGAGGAAACCGGAGCACCTGGAGGAAACCCACGCAGACACAGGGAGAATGTGCAAACTCCATACAGACAGTCGCCTTAGGCGGGAATTGAACCCGGGTCTCTGGCGCTGTGAGGCAGCAGAGCAAGTACTAGTAAGAATCTTTTCTTGTTTTCTGGGATTTGGTTTAAAAATGTGACTTATTGATCAAGGTGATGAGAAAGGGTTTGTTCAACACTTATGCAATTCCCCAAATTTCTTGCTATATCCCATGTTGTTTAGGGCCTGGAAGATCAGGGTGTTCAGGAAATCACTGTCTCAGTGAATGAAAGAGGTGGCAGTTGGAGGGACTGGCAAACCAGACAGCCAATACACTGGATAGTTTGCAAGCAGTAAGTAAGTAGGAAGAATTAGTATATTTCATTTATATACTTACATTGAGTTTATTTAATTAGGTATTTAGAAATGTAAAGTATTTCAGCTTTTTAGTTTATTCTCTGATGTGAACCTGATTACAGCTTTTATGTTGGCTATAATGGGAAAAATGGATTCATAATTTAATTTAAAGTTACACTTCTCAAAATATTTAACAATGATTTATTGTATACTACTTAAATTTCAATCATGTAGTCACCCCTTAGGTAGTCAATGTGAAATAAATGTGGGTCATGTAGATATGACCTTTGATTGCAATCTTCACATTTGGCTCCCTGGGACTTTTCAAGTGATAAGTTGCTTCTTTATTCTTTGTCTAAGAACTCTCATTCGTGTTTGTCTGCTGTCTTCCTTCTCAAACCATACTGTGCAGATTTTTTTTTTTGGAGGCTTATATACAGCTTTTGAAAAAAGTCATGCAAAATCCATTTTTGGATGTAGATTGGTTAGTTTTGTAGAGGATCAGCTATTGGTTGATTGGCATACTCCTAAATTGTTTTCTATTGGCTTAGCCTGTGGTCTGTCCCACAGTGATTACCTGTCTGGTTTCAATCAGCCACAACTGATTTCGGTTAATTAGCAGTTCTATTCAATCCAAAGGTGTCACTGCAATTAACAAATATTCATGTACAGTAATTAGCAAGTATTGTATCCATCTAATAGTCTTGTGGTGCAGTGGTAATGGCCCTCCCTCTGCCAGAAGGTCAGTTTCAAACTTGACTTCCAACATACCCAAACAGATAACATCTGTCCAGTTTCTACATAATGAATGTTGCTCAGAAATTATAATCAATCCATGAACTGCTTTTTTTACAGATGCATAGGATAAGTACACACTGAATGTTTTAGTTATAAGAATTCTTTTTTTCTCATGTGCAACTAAAGGTAGAATTTTATTCATTTGTGTGACTTTTTGTTTCCTTGGGTTAGAATTAAAAGTTGATTATGTTCATTTATAGATTTGCTGTTGTAGGTCAACTACTCAATAAGATAAATAAACCTATTTTCAAGCTATGAGTCTTGGATTTCATATGCCTGCATTCAAGGGACAATCAGGTCATCCTTATGATTGTTACAAAACATTACATGTTGAAGGCGTAGAGACCATTCTCAACATTTGAGGGTGAACATTAAAGGAAAACAATTACAAGATAGTATTGCAGTTTTACATAGTCAAGTTTGAACAGTTTCGCCAATGTGAACCATGTTATCATCCCGTGGAAAGCAGGGCTTTTAAAAAAAAGCAGTGTTAATGTCCCTACCTCTGAGCTAGGAGCCCCAGATCACATCTCACTTACTCCTGAGGTGTGTAAACGCATCTCGGAGCAGGTTGATTAGAACTAATCTATAACAATGATGCAACATTTGCATATTATCTAAATGAACACTTTTATTTTTTGTTTAAGATCAGAACCTGGAGGCAGTGACACAACATTTAAACTTCTTATCATCTTTTGCCAGCAGCAGTTTTTAGATCAGAGTGGTGCTGGAAAAGCACAGCAGACCAGGCAACATCCGAGGAGCAGGAAAATCGACGTTTCGGACAAAAGCCCTGAAGGGTTTTCCTGCTTCTCGGATGCTGCCTGACCTACTGTGCTTTTCCAGCACCACACTGATCTAAACTCTGGTTTCCAGCATCTGCAGTCCTCACTTTTGCCGAGTTGATTTTTGCCAGTAGCAGTCAAGCAGTTGTGAATGAAGGTGAACTTTACCAAAGGATTGATGAGAATGACTCAGATACCCAAATTCACTTATCCGCTGGCTGCAATATACAATGGGCAAAGTGAGTGGAAGTATTCCACTGCTCTCAGCTGGAAAAGCTATACCTTTTGTCAACATGCATTTCACAGTTCTAATTGTAAGCTCCTAGATTTGGCTTGGATTTTCCCATTTAAAGTTAGCATGGTGGCAAAAAAGTTTCATGGCATCATTCCTTCCATGCCTATAGTGAGTTATGTCAGGTCATCAAACACTTCTCACCAAGATGTTGCAAGTGTTATTCTGAATTGGGTGGTGAGTCTGATGGAAGTGCTTGTCACTGTCAGGACGTTCCAAGGATTTGGGTTATATTAAACTAAAGTGGACAACACTTCAGATGCAGCAAATCAAGGCCTGGACTCACACCATGGGTCCAGTCTGTAAAGTCACAATACATGGCAAATCAAATCTACATCCCATTCAAGGAAAAAGATCTTGAGGCTTTGGTACAAGGGCTATGGAGAGAAGATGAGTTCTCTTCACAACTGACTGCAACAAGAGGTATGCACAGCCTGAGCAGGGATGGAACCATAGGTCAGCACTGTCTCCACCATCAAAGGGACATCTAGCAGTGACACTAGAAAATCAATGACCTACTTCATTCCAAAGTGGTAAGTCTTTCTACTACCTCACACTCTCAAGACCATCACTCAGTCTAACTCTGTCACTTGACTACAACCATCAGCATCACATGTATCTTGTCCACTCAAGGGCTCAGATTCATCCCATCTCAACAGCTGCTAACCTTACCTTCCCCCTCTGCTTTGTACTCACCACCTCTCCTGCTCATGTATCATCACAAACTATCCTTGCATTTACTGCCATTGTTCTCTTTCTCTCCTTAGTGGACAGAAATGGTCTAAGATAGTTTGGTTGGTGATGATGTCAAACTCCTTGTGCCCTAGGAGGAGAAGGTAGTGGAGCTGGCCAGGAGAGACCAGGACTCCCTTGTCCTGGTGGGGACACAGCATTAGACAACCAATTTCATTAACTCCATATGCTATGCTGCTTTTCCATTATAACCAGTACTAAATCATTAATTTTCTGCAAAGTTTTTGCCAAAAGTCAGACAATACCAGGTTAGAGTCCAACAGGTTCATTTGAAATCACAAGCTTTCAGAGCGCTGTTCCTTCACCTTGTGATTTCAAATAAACCTGTTGGACTATAACCTGGTGTTGTGTAACTCCTGACTTTGTCCAGCCCAGTCCCACACTGGCACATCCACATCATGGCAACGTTTTTGTCCAGCTTTTCCAAGTAATTCTGTTTTCACTAAGAGGAACATCCACAACGAAGTGGCCACAACCTGACCCCCTCAGTGGTATCTCTATCTCTGAGGAGGAAGCTTGTAAACACTCAGAGGATGTACTGGGACAGCTTTTACCTGTACTGTGCACCAGCTCACTGACTGTACCCTTGTCGGGTACTTTATGTGGATTGGCCATGGGGACAGAATCTGGTCAGCACATCACTGATACATCTCTGTACTGGTCAAGGAAGAAATTCTCTGGGTCTCTATCACTTTGAGGACTGCTAAAGACCGGGCACCAGCTCTACCCCATGAAGAAGAAATCCAGCTTGTTCTTAGCTATAAGTGACATGATCAACCTGCAGAGCCAGGCACAGGAACATCAGGCAGGGGTACCAGAGACAGGCAGTTGGCTGTAACAAAAGAGGGAGAAGTCATTCAATGTTGTCATTACTGTAGTTGCTCTGGCATGGGAGTACATAGCTCTCTACATAGAGATAGACAAATTTTTAATCAATAATGTGCTAAAAGAGTTATAAGGAGTCAGCAAAAAAGTGAGTTGAGTCTGAGATGAGATCAGCTGTAGTTGTACTAAAAGGCTGAGCTGAATTGCCTACTTCTGCTCCTAATTCTAATGTTCTTACGTACATGGGTAGGGTGGCAGCCCTATTTTGAGACCAAGGTCTAGTGGGAAACTTAGTGTCTGCCAGATATGTGCTTGGATCTGCACTGCATCACTTTAGCCATGGATACTCAGCATCGATGGCAAGCAGAGAGGGAGAATGAGGGACCATGGGATCTCCACTGAGTGCACTTACCTCTGTGGGAAACAAGGTGGTGCAAGCAATCACTCAGAAGGAGGAGGAATGACACACAAGCACGCTAGAAGCTTCTCTTCTGGACATTATTGAGGTGAGCTGCCCTTTGATACCCCTGCAACCACGACAACAATCAACCTACATCATTTATAAATAAGTCACACTTTTGCGAACACTTTTGTGATATTGTACTGTGACAATATCAGCTGGACTCTTAGTTTTGCTATGAAAGTGAGGAAGATCTTCATGCATCACAAACCTGTAAGACTTTGCAATCATCAAGCATTGCTCATCTCTCTCAACTGAGTTTGCCTGCAGATATCCTCATACATTATGGATCCTTGAACCTAACTTTAAGAACTGCAGCCAAGGTGTTTCATATCAATCTGGAGGACACTGACCCTCATAATAATGTCCAGGGAATGATCCAGGGTTTGCAGAGACACCTTTCCACACATACTTCCATTTTATGGGTGAGAGCACAGAATCAGTGATGATTCCACACATCTCAGTTGGAAATGTTAACCATTGTATAAGCATTGCAAAGGAATGCATGAGATTAAAAACAGAGAGATTCAATATATCCTCATATCCCAACAATCCGCTGAGAAAAGATGCATTCAGAAGGGCATTGTCATAGATGACATTCAAGTTTTTCAAAGGAAAAGGTTACAGATGATCAGAACGTCATATCCTCACAGCCGGTTTCAGAGCCACATAAATGTGGTGGTGATATAAATGTACTGTCTCATTGTTGATCATGACTGAACAGTGTATAGGGCAGGGTCTGCAAAGCTACCTTAAATTTGCTTCTACTTATATTATCCATGTTTATGTGTGAATGGCAATTTAACATTTAATTTGCAAGACAAAAAAAGACAAACAGCAAATCAACAAGTTCTATTACCTTTATGCTTAACAGCAGGCTGGCTGCCAAATCAGCAACTGAGATGTGCAAATAATCAGTGGAAGACTGAATCCAGCACAATCAGCCTGGCAGCAGCTGCAAGTGAAAATCTCTCTTGCCTCTTTGTTCTCTGAAACATTGCTGTATCCTACTCTAATGCATGGTCTCCTGGTTAATGTCCTAATCCTCAATCTCATCTTCATCCTCAGAGCATTTGTGTCATTCCCTCATTTGACTCACATCAAACTCCACCTCCCTCAACTCTCAACCTCACTTTCTGTATGCAAATTGCAAATAGCGTGCCACAATGACAGATGACACTCTTTCTGAGCTGCAAAGTGGTCCAGACATCAAACTCTCACTGAGAGGAGCCTGTTGTCTGTTCCACAATGGTATTGGCAGAAAGGTGAGCAGCAGTATTTCCTGCACAGGTTATGAGCCCAATTTGGAGGGGATTTCAATTGTCTCCCAGCAGCCATCCCTGTATGAACTGAAAAGGTTGGAAAGAAGTAGGTAGCTGTCAGTGTTACCATTTGTATGAATCATGCCAAATCTCCCAGGCTTTCTAGGTGAGATCTCCAGAATGTGGTTTTGATGGCCCCAAATTAGTTGAACATTAAATTAATGGAGTCCTGTCCAATTTGAAAACATAGCTTGTTGATGACGGGGCACTTTCAAAGCAACATGGATATAAGTAATAGTAACCTTGATTGGGAGTTGCCAGCAAAGGCAAAGAATCTTAACGCCCGAGCTGTTTGGATTTCTTCATCAAGGTTAAAGTCAATGAAAAGGTGGGCCCTTGCAAAAATGGCATTAGTGGCATCTGGTTCACACATTTGACTGGAGGACTGTGAGGTGCCATGGGGTTCCTCAATTGCTGCCTGAAACAGGCCATTACCGTAAAATAAAAATCAGATAACTCTGACTTTGATGACCAATGGCAGGGGATTGACATCCAATCCTCATGAGTGTAAAGCTATCATTCCTACTGTTACTCCATGTCTCCTTGATGAATCTTATTCAGCTGCTTCTCTCTCAGGGGAGAGACATGGCTCTACCTGCTGAGTTTGCTGAAACTTTTAGGGCTTCAGATTGGTATGACTGGTCGGCGCAACATTGAGGGCCAAAGGGCCTGTACTGCGCTTAATGTTCTATGTTCTATGTTTATGTACACTTTCTGCTGTTAGTTCTCAGTCGGAGCAAGAGTCGAAAGGTGTGGTGCTGGAAAGGCACAGCAGGTCAGGCAGCATCCAAGGAGCAGGAGAGTCACCATTTTGGGCATAAGCCCTTCATCAGGAATGTTACAAGCTGCCTGTGGTTTGTTCTCAATTGGAGCAATGTTCTACAAATAGCAGCGTAACCTGTGCTCTGCTGGTACATAATCTGTGGGGGAAATGGAGAGAGATCATGCTATATTATTAAAGGTATAGGAGAATTGACGTTTTGGGCATAAGCCCTTCTTCAGGAATGAGGAGGGTGTGCCAAGCAGGCTAAGATAAAAGGTAGGGAGGAGGGACTTGGGGGAGGGACGTTGGGAATGCGATAGGTGGAAGGAGGTTAATGTGAGGGTAATAGACCAGAGAGGGGGTGGGGGCGGAGAGGTCAGGAAGAAGATTGCAGGTCAAGAAGGCGGTGCTGAATCTGAGGGTTGGGACTG
>NC_057722.1:43520760-43541032 GCF_004010195.1 Chiloscyllium plagiosum | reverse complement strand
TTGGGGCCTTGGAGGGAAGTGAGGGGGGAGGTGTGGGCGCAAGTTTTGCATTTTTTGCGGATGCAGGGGAAGGTGCCGGGCGTGGAGGTTGGGTTGGTGGGGTGTGAACCTGACGAGGGAATCGCGGAGGGAGTGGTCTTTCTGGAATGCTGATAGGGGAGGAGAGGGAAATATATCCTTGGTGGTGGGATCTGTTTGTAGGTGGTGGAAATGATGAAAGATGATGCGATGTATCTGGAGGTTGGTGGGGTGGTAGGTGAGGACCAGTGGGGTTCCGTCCTGGTGGCGATTGGAGGGGTGGGGTTCAAGGGCGGATGAGCGGGAAGTGGAGGAAATGTGGTGGAGAGCATCGTCAACCACGTCTGAGGGGAAATTGCGGTCTTTGAAAAAGGAGGCCATCTGGGTTGTTCGGTATTGGAATTGGTCCTCCTGGGAGCAGATGCGACGGAGGTGAAGAAATTAGGAATATGGGATGACGTTTTTACAGGGGGCAGGGTAGGAGGAGGTGTAATCTAGGTAGCTGTAGGAGTTGGTTGCCCCCACCCCCTCTCCGGCTTCTCACCCTCACCTTAACCTCCTTCCACCTATCGCATTCCCAACACCCCTCCCCCAAGTCCCTCCTCCCTACCTTTTATCTTAGCCTACTTGGCACACCCTCCTCATTCCTGAAGAAGGGCTTATGCCCGAAATGTCAATTCTCCTGCTCCTTGGATGCTGCCTGACCTGCTGTGCTTTTCCAGCAACACATTTTTCAGCTTTGATCTCCAGCATCTGCAGTGCTCACTTTCTCCTATTAAAGGTATACTTAAGCCTCAATGCCACACAAGTGCCTTACTGATTGTGTACAACCCTGGGACTGGTCTCAGAGCAATCATATGAAACTGACTGTGGAAATAGTCCATGACTGACTAGAGTCCACCCTCATCCCAACTAATCACTCATCCCTTTTTTTTCCTTTCACTCATCACCATTATTTTGGCACAAGCAGTGTCTTTGTCTTGTAAACTGCTCCACATGGTTCAGCTCTGATGTTGATGTGACATCGTATTGCACAGTGACCTGTCCAACCCTATCTGACTGATCTATTTTCTGTACTTCCCCATGGTCACAAGTTGCCTGTGGCTCTTTCTGCACTAAAGGGCAGGCTACTGCACAGGTGGCAGTGTGCTTCTAAAGCAGCGCGAAAGACCTTAGTTCAGATATTCTGATTGCTGAGAGATTCTCATTGGAGTAACATAGTCTAGAGATGTACTTTGGGACCATGCAGAGTCCCTGATGTCACAGACTCTGTGACGTATTGCATTTTCCAGTGGGCAATTTCCCTCTGTCTGGAACCCACCAAGAACATTCATCAAAGTCAAAGAATCTGAAGGGTTCCATGCACTTACGTGTAATGTTTACCTGGGAAAAGTCAGAGGATTAAAAATTAGTAGATCTCCTGGGTAACTATTAAACTGACCCTCCCCAATACTGCTTCTGAACCTTTACACATCCCAGATTCATGAAAACAACCCCCAACCAGATACATACCCTCACACCTTTGCTATGCATTTATGCACTTAAACAGCATCTTGGCTTCTTACCCTAATAATACACTACCTAGCTGGTAACCCTAGCTCTAATCCTAACCCTAACTGCCTCACCCACCCAAACCCATCAACATTTTGCCTCTCTGCTACTTCCCTTTCAGAGGAGCTGTCGAATTGTCCAGCTCTGTTGCCAAACATTTAAGTCACAAACGCTAAAAAATGTGTTGCTGCAAAACAGGTTGTGATTCTTGCTGTAGGAGTCCTGGATAAGGTCTGTGATCCAGAAAATGCCAGTACTGAATTCATCTATAGATAACTGGATAATTTTTCATCAACCACCTGATGAAGGACCAGTGCTCTGAAAGCTAGTGCTTCCAATTAAACCTGCTGACTATAAGCTGGTGTTGTATGATTTTGTACACCCCAGTTCAACACTGGCATTTCCAGATTATGGATAATTTTTGATATGGTCAGGTCAGAGATGGGGTACTAACCCTGATTAGAATAGTTGGGCCTTGTACGTTAGATGTTTGATGCCTGCCTGAAACTCAGCACTAAAACCTTTATGTACTAAATGCAAGTGAAGACACAGAGGTTGCTTGCTGCTCACTAAGAGTTAAAGGTTTTAGGTGCTACAAAGCAGCCCAAGGCACAGAAGATGCTGGTTCCATGTCAGTGCTAAAAATCCTAAAGAAAGAAATAAGATGCATGGCTGGCTTTCAGCACAAACTAACCAACCAGAAGATGCAAGTCCTCACTGCTCCTCACTTGCAAAGTATGTGCTTAAAGCCCTGAACTTGTGACTGAGTTTGGCCACAACTATGAGGCTGATCTCTTATTGTTGTGGAGTTGTGCAGCTGAATGGTCCAGGAAGAGCGGACCAATTGGCCATGGAAGCACTTTATGTAAAATAAGATATCTTACGTAAAAAGAAGCTGTGAGCTGCAACGTGTGCTTCTGAGATGAGTCATCAGTCATCCACTCTTTTTTACCAGTCAAATCTGTTGCCAATGTGTTTATCATTTGTGAAGATGATGTTCAGAAGCATGTTGTTAATATGGCAAGTTGGAATATAAATGAGATGTAACTCCCTTCTTGTTAACCAAATACCAAGATGCTGAACTCATCATTTGGGGCCTGAGGAATTTCTTGATGGTGTGAAGCTGATTTTGGACTCTCGCCCGATTAAGTATTGTCAGTAACAATCATTCTCACCACATCAGAGAAGGGAAACTTCCTCCCTTAGTGACTATGGAATTAAAGTGAGCATGAAATTGAGATGACTGCCCAATGTTATGGTATTGATATGGCAGTATCTAGCAAATGTGGTGTGGAATGTCAGAAGCAGATATGTAACAGAAAATTGTACTTGGAGCACCACAGGCATTTATTGTTCACAAAGTATTATTGGTGAGGATGGTATTTCCTGTTGATTGATTTAACGTAACTTGAAATTTTAAGCTGTGACTTTTCACCTGCAGCTTTTGCCTTTTGAAGAAAACATATGGATGCAAAAGAAAAATGGTTTATGAACTTACAATAAGTTCAA
Organism: Chiloscyllium plagiosum; assembly: GCF_004010195.1. Classification (NCBI taxonomy): domain Eukaryota; kingdom Metazoa; phylum Chordata; class Chondrichthyes; order Orectolobiformes; family Hemiscylliidae; genus Chiloscyllium; species Chiloscyllium plagiosum. Next base: position 43,537,954 of record NC_057722.1, on the reverse strand, counting down.
CATGGAAATTTGAGAAATCCTTCGAGTCTGATAAACCGCTTGGTTGGTTTGAAATCTAGTAAGGAGTTTACTACGTTTTTGGCAACAGTGCCCCAATAGATGGAATTTAATTCTTGCCCATTTCAACAGCTACACGACACGTGGTGAAGGAAACTTGGTAAAACTGTGTACTGCCCTAAAAGAGAGTTACCGTGAGACTTGATTAAATGTTAGTCATCTTTAACATTCAAAATGGAAGTATTTCCTAAGCTAAATTTGAAAACAAATAATCCAACAACACAGACCTTTCCCTGGATACCAAGGAGTTGACTTAAATGGAACTGGTATTGTTTGCATTGCTGTCCAAAATGTACTTTAACCCCAGTTGTTCTTTAAAGAAAAATATTCTTTGTTCTCTTCCTAAACAGTAGGGAACACAAATGCTTAGCTATCTGAATTACCTTCAGGTATTAGATTCAGACTCAGCTGAACACTGACTTAGGAAATGAATATATACCTGGTCCCAGGCAAAGGATAGGATTGTCACTCAAACATGATTGAAACTACATACACTTCTGGGTACCTTCTCACACCTTCTGTAGAAGATTGCATGCTGGGGTTGTCTATAGCGAATGAGCCCAAGCATATTCCTTCCTTCGCAAGTTTCCACTCAATGTTTGCCAGATTGGACAGTCAGCAAAGACCAGATTACTGGTCTGGCTCATCCAATTTTACTTCACAGAAAAAAATGAAAATAATAAAACTAATTCATATCTCACCCAGCTGTTAAGAGTTGTGCTTGCTGTATATTCCCTATATGATTATTATTTAAAGTTTGGGTTTTCAATCATCACCATTGTTTTGTACTTTCTTCTGTAAACCTTTCTTGCAGAAACATAATATTATGATCAGATAAAAATGGAGCTTCTGGGGTTAATTTGGGAGACACAGCAGAAATCCATAGCAGAATTCAAGGAGAAGCATAGAAAGGGGAGGACGAGGCAACCATGAGTGACTAGGAAAAACAGGGGCAGCATAAAAATGAAAGAAAAATCATACAATGTGGTGAAAATTAATGGGAAGCCAGAGGATTGAGAAGCCTTAAAAAACAGCAGAAAACTGAAAACAAAATAAAGGGAGAGAAGATGAAATATGAGAGTAATATAAAAGAAGATTGCAAGAGACCTTTTTAGAGATCTAGAAGGTAAGAGAGAGGCAAGAGTGGACATGAACCACAGAAAACTAAGGATGGAGAAATACTAATGGGGAACAAAGAAATGGCAGAGAAACTGAATAGGTACTTTGCATCAAGATTCATAGTGATAAACACCAGAATTATACCAGAACTTCAAAAGAGTCAGGGACAGAGGTGAGTGCTGTGGTCATCATTAAGATAAGGTGCTGGGGAAGCTGAAAGGTATGAAGATGAATAAATAAATCTTTGGACCAGACAGACTACACTCCAGCATTCTGAAGGAGAAATTGGTGGTAATCAGTCAGGAGTCCAGGAGGGTGCCAGAAGACTGAAAAATTGCGAATGTAACACTGTTCAAGAAGGGAGGGAGGCAGAAGACAGGAAAGTATAGGCCGATTAGCCTGACTTCAGTCATTGGTTAAATTTTTATGAATGAGGTTGGAAAGTACTTGGAAGTACATCGTAAATTAGGGCTGAGTCAGCATGGCTTCATCAAAGCTTCACGCCTGACAAATCTGTTAGGATTCTTTGAGGATGTAACAAGCGAGTTAGACAATGGAGAGATCACATAGTGGATGTGATCTATTTGGACTTCCAGAAGGCTTTTGACTAGATGCCGCATAGGAGGCTGTTAGCTAAAATAACAGCCCATGTGTTAGGGGCAAGATACAGGCATGGAGAGAGGATTGGCTGACTGGCAGAAAGCAGAGAGTAGGGATAAACATTATCGGATATACATTAATAATCTGGATGAATGAACTGAGGGCATTGTTGCTAGGTTTGAAGTTGACACAAAGTTAGGCAGAGATAGAGGTAGTACTGAGGAAGTGGGAAGGCTGCAGAAGGACTTGGAGGGGCTAGAAGAGTTGGCAAAGAATTGGCAGATAGTATACAATGTGGGGAAAGAATGAGGTTTTGCACTTTGGTAGAAAATATAGAAAAGCAAGCTATTTTCTAAACAAGTCAGACAAGCAGGAGGATGGAAGAACACAACAAATCAAGCAGCATCAGGAGGTGGAGAAGTCAACATTTCGAGAGTAATCCTTCATTTTCTAAACAGGGAAAGACTTTGGAAATTTGAAGCACAAGGGACTGGTTCAGGGTTCTCTTAATCTTAACATATAGGTTTGGTTGATAGTTAGGAAGGCAAATGCAATGCTGGCATTCATTTCAAGAGAGCTAGAATACAAGAGCAGAGATTTACTGCAAAGGCTCTGCATTTGGAATATTGTGAGCAGTTTTGGGTCCTGCATCTAAGGAAGGATGTGTTGTGTTGCAGAGGTTCCAGAGGAGGTTTACAAGAATGATCCTAGGGATAAAGAACTTTTCATATGAGGGGTGGCTGAGGACTCTGAGTTTGTACTTGATGGAGTTTAGAAGAATGAGGGATCTCTGATTGAAGCTTGCAGAATATTCAGAGGGCTGGATAGAATGAATGTGGAGAAGATATCCCCATGAGTAGGAGAGACAAGGGCCTGAAGGCACAGCCTCAGAGTGAAGGGACAACCTTTTTTAGCTGAGATGGGGAGGACTTCATTCAGCCATAGGGTGGTTAATCTGTAGAACTCATAGCCAGAGTAAGCTACGGAGGTCATGCTACTGAGTGTATTTAAGACAAAGATAGATAGCTTCTTGACTGGTAGGGGAATCAAGGGTTATGGGGAAGAAGGCAGGAGAATGTGATTGAAAAATATCAGTCATAATTGAATAGTGGAGCAGACTCGATGGACCGAATGGCCTAATTCTGCTCTTACGTCTTCTGGTCTTTGGTTCTTTCCCAATTCCTTTGACCACAACAGGTTTTTTTTTAACAATTTGCCAGTTGAGTATTAATTGTTTCTGTGCTGCAACTGGAAAATACATAAACAGAGAGGCTTTCGTGGATTTTCCTTGAAAAGAAGAGAGATTGTATATAATATTCTAAGTGAAAATAATCAAAACACTCCAACTTTTATGCATCCATATATTGGCAGGATAGATTGAGTAATACTTTAAAGTTGAATAAAGATTAAAATATACAGTTGTCGTAAGTTGATGACCTGATGACCATTCAGCTTGGTGGTCCTTTTAGTTTCAATGTTGAGGCATTTTAAAATAACCAATTTATATTTCTTCTGGAGAACAGTTGTTGGATTGAGCTTTTTAAAATGACTCTCAATGTGCCGCAAGCAAGATTCAAGTTTAGAAGATGGATGTAAAAAGAGGGGAAAGAGGCTCATACTAGTCTTGTCACTATGACATCTTTTCTGCTTCTATCTCCAATCTGGAGGAAGCTCATAAACACAAAAAGTATTAACTGGTTTATCACATGATCCTCTCCCTTCATCTGGAAAGTGGCTCAAATATATTCATGATTACTGTATTCCAGGCAGATAGCGTTGACGTGATTAGATTCATTTCTCAGTCAGAGTTCGTTGTTTGAGATGATTACATTTTAATATGCTGCCCCCAACCAGGGGAGTTTCTGGATGTCCAATGAATGGAGTCGGAGATGATCCTATTCACGCTCCTTTGAGGTAATTGTCTCTGCTGGAGTTTTCTACACTGGTTAGACTAACTTAATGGTTGTGAAATTTATCCCATTCAGTGATGTAAATACTTAGTTAGCTCATTAGCTGCAGTTTGAAGTTATTGGAAAGTTGTTTCAGTTTTTGTTCAAAACAATCCAATCAGTGATTTTCAGTCAGCTTATTCATAAAGTCATTTTATTTTATAAGGCATATCTTTTACAACAGTGACAAAGAACGAAATAAGGTTTAAATTTATTTATTAATAATATCAGTGTTCTTTCTTTTCTGGACAAACTTTTCTCCTTTCTAACAGCTAATTTATTAAGATCTGAATTGAAGAATTGTGGTCATCTCATGGCCTGTTTTTGACTCCTGACTGAGGTTGAAACTATAGACAAATGGTATCAAATTGGGATCACATTCCCATACTGTGTAGGGAAAAGATACTTAGAAGTGATATTCACTGAAATTGCCAATTAGTATAGTCAGTTCATTATCTAATTAATAATGGCAGGGGAGACCTCAAGGATTGGAGCATATAAGAAACAGTATCCTGCATTTTGAGGTGAAAGAGAAAAATGACACCGCCATCTTCAGCCTCCTAACTTTTCAGATCAAAACAAGTGTGGAATTGGAAGCTGACCCCACTGTTGTGAAGAGCACTGTTGTGAAGGGCTCTTTTACTGGCTGGTCTGCAATGCAACTTTCACAGGCAGGTAATTTGGCCTGAAAGCCTGCTTTGTACTCTAGCCCCTGCCACCATAGCCTCGTGGTAGCTAACCTAGTCCTGGAGGACCAGAGGCCAAATCCAATAGGCCTTAAATGGTCTTGAAATACCCTTTTTTGGATCCCCATCACTTGTGGACCATTCTGCTGGCCTCATCCCTGAAATGCCCAGGACATGGTTAGAATCATAGAATCCCTACAGTGTGGGAGCCGGCCATTCGACTCATCGAGTGCACACTGACCCCCTGAAGAACATCCCAATCAGACCAACCCCCTACCCTATCCCTGTAACCCTGCTTTACCCATGGCTAATTTACTTAGCCTGCACATCCCTGGACACTGTGGGGAAATACAGCATGGCCAATCCACCTAATCTGCACATTTTGGAGTGTGAGAGGAAACCAGAGCACCTGGCAGAAACCCACACAGACATGGCAATAATGTGCAAACACCACACAGACAGTTGCCTGATGCTGGAATTGAACCCATGTTTCTAGCACTGTGAGGCAACAGTGTTAACCATTGTACCACAGTGTTGCCAACAGTACTATGAAACATCTCTGTGGTCACTCCTGTCAGGGTCTAAGTGCTGAACCATGACAGTTGTAGAAATTATTTTTTTGCATCCAATGGAAACCGGTATCTCTGGTTAGGCCAGCAAATATTGCCCATCCCAAATGGCTCTTGAGAAGGTGGTGGTGAGCTGCCTCTGGAATCATTGTAGTCAGTGGAGAGCATGTATGCCTTGAACATAATTATGAAGGCAGTTTCATGGATTTTGATCTTATACCAGTGAATGAGCAGTGATACAGTTCCTACTGAGGATAGTGTGTGACTTGAAGGGGAATTTAGGTGGTAGATGTCATCATATTGAAGGCACTGTGAGAGGAACCTTGGTGAGTTGCTCAAGTTATTGTCCATTCCACTTTTTGTCAATCCACCAGTTTCAATTTTAAAAAAAATCAGGCTCCTGAAGTATTTTCTTTAAATGGTTTTCTGAACAAGTGCACGTGCCATTTGCTGGGATAATGTTTTGTTACTGGATTAATAATTCAGAAGCCTCAATTAACAAAATGGAGGCTTAAATTCATATCCCATGATAACACATAGTGAATTTAATACAACAAATTAAATAAATCCAGAATTGAAAAAACTAATATCAGTACGAGTAACATCAAATTGGATTGATGTAAAAAGCCATCTAGTTCAGTAGTGCCCTTTAGGGGATCTATCTAATCACAACCACAAGAAACCCCTGATCCACAGCAATGTGGTTGACTCTTAACTGCGCTATGAAATGGATGGTAGATGAGCAGGAGGTTGGAAGAATACAGCAAGCCAGGCAGCATCATGACGTGGAGAAGCCACACTTCTTGATTCAGGAAGATGATTTATTAATATCTTTTCAACATCAAATTAGTAGGATATTAAATGCTGCTCTTATCAACAATATAGATGTGTAGCGAGTAATTAAAACAAAATGGTCAGACATGCCAACTTTTGATTTGCACAACGCGATGGGGATTGTTATGCCTCAGTAGGGTAGTGACGGAAATTGTCACAAAAGTGGAAGTTTTTATAAAAAGAATGCAAAAATTTCCTAGCTTCATTAGACCAAGATTGACAAAAAGCATGAAATAATTATCTATAATTAACAATGATTACTATATGTTTCAAATAAATACATTCTAACTACAGGTAAACAACTATGAACCACTGACATGTCGCTCTCGTATTTAAACCTCTAACCACCTTGTAAAAATTCCCTGTATATACACACAGACAGACACAATAAAACAAGTTTCATAGATAGAGGGAAAGACTGGAAGGCATTTCAAATGTTCCTGTTCACAGAGTTTATTTGTTATGATTTGCTGCTTGTTGATATTCCATCTTCAAGGTACTTTCACTTGCTTGCTGGAGGCACGGAGAAGCTGGTTCACAATTTTATTGTCTCTGACTTACTGGTTAAGAGCCATAGTTTACCATCACAAATGAGGAGGATAAATAGGTGATATTCAGGGTTTAGATGTTCTTTTTATACTGCAGAGAGAAGGAGAGCTCCTCCCTTTCCTGACATCCGATATCTTCTCACCCAGACATTCAGACCCACCATCCCCTCAGCCACATGACATAATCACAGTTTTTGGCAGGCAGAAGTCTTTGTCATTGACACCGAGTCATCATTTCCCCAACCAATCAAAATGTTGCCAGCTGAATTTCCGTTTATACGCATTCCTCTATCTCTAGCTTGCCTGCAACTGGACCTGCCCCATTGCTTACAGCAAACAGCACTTCCATTGAATCTTGGGCAATCTGTTTTAAAATAAGCAGTAATCCTTTCCACAAACTGAGAACTTTACAGGGTAATGTTACCCAAAAAAGGATATTGAGATATTTGCTGTCCATAATTTTCAATCATTTAAATAATGAATCAACAAATATTTCTGCAAAGAGTATGTTTATGTTCTCAAAATACGCATTTGGTGAACAGAATGCTCTATTAGGAAGGCAATTTCGTGAAATTGTGTTGTCAGTGGCTGCAATCCTCCATATTGAAGTTTGGTAAGGAAAACAAAGTCATGATAATATTACTTCAATAGGCAGAACTCCAGATATGACTTCATTTATTTTTAAGATAGCCACATGGTCTGGGATTACTATTCACTGTTCCCAAGGTGGAGAAAGTGAGGACTGCAGATGCTGGAAATCAGTGCTTAAAAAAGTATTGCTGGAAAAGCGCAGCAGGCCAGGCAGCATCAAAGAAGGGCTTATGCCCGAAACGTCGATTTTCCTGTTCCTTTGATGCTGCCTGACTTGCTGCGCTTTTCCAGCAACACATTTTTAAGCACTGTTCCCAAGGCTCCCTACATAAAAATGACAGCAGTCCATTACTTAGAAATCAACATAGAACACACTCCCTGTTCCCCTACAGATGTAAATTCATACGTTTGCACAGGAATTAAATTAGCTTATGCAAACAGACAATGAACTATTGCTCAATGGAAGGAGAATGGCTTGCAAAGATACAGAGAAAAGATGATAGACTTTGGACTATGAACAGCACTGCATAAGATTACTAGATTTCACTGAAACGCTGAATGCATGCATAATGTTAGAAAAGTGAAATTTAAAGAAAAACTTTGATTCCTTCTGTCATATAAAAAAAAATCTGTCTGGGATATGGCATTCCTTTATATTGTTAGATGATATCTGTCAATATACCATTTAAAAATGCACAAAATGAAGTAATATATATGTTGTAGAAAATACATAAAATTATTGTCAATGGCACTATAAAGTAGTAGATTATTGAAACATATGGAGTCTTCAAACTGTGGGGAAATTTCAGAGTTTTAAATAATTCATACATCTTTGTAAGCAAATCAATGGTTTTTTTCACTCCTCTTCCACCTGTATGTTTTAATTGTGCTTCCTTTGTTTTCAGTATAACCAGTGACCTCAGGAAAGCACTGAACAGCAAGTGAAACAAAACAGTCTCGCTTTAATTACAGGCAGTATAGCTGTACTTACAATGTCAGCCTAAAATTGCCATGTAATTGGTTAAATAACATATATACTTGTTACATATCGTGTCTAATTCACACTTGTCCGGTTCTAAATGACCTGCTACAGATGACAGACTTCAAATAACAAAGTAATCTTAAAGATCGACAGTCATATTGAATTCTTTAGACCTAATTTACAAGCAATTCTAAATCCTGGATTGAGTATTGAGGCCACTTCTCCAAAACGAATACCTGAGGAGTGATTTTAAAGGGACAAACATGAAAAAATTAAGCTCCTGGTTCAGAGCACATTCATTTATCCATGCTTAAAACTCCAAACTACATGGAAGCAACAGCACTGGAAATTTTCTAATGATAAAAAGAATGTTCACAAAAATCATTTACTGGGGATTTTGTCAAAAGAACTCTTGAAGAAAGAGAAAAACAGGAGAAACCAGATAAGTTTATTATGCTGTGAAACATTTCGCTATACTTAGTGGTACTAGTGGGTTGGAAAACAGAAAAGTCTGTGAGTACATTGCTTTGTCTGGAGCTGATTTTTGTGTATGATGATATGTTGAGTAATTAACCAGAGATTACTTCCCTTGAAAGTTTTTTTAAATGTCTTTACACATTTAAAAATCTCCAAGCCTCATTCAGAAACAGCAATTTGAGTGCTGTTGATGACATGTTTTCTTTATGCCTAACCTGCTGCAGCATGTTTGTGGTGCCTAATTGTCAGCAAACAGACCTGTGAACTGTAGTCTACACCTCAAACAAAATTTCAACAAAGCATGACAACATTGTGGTAAGTAGTTGCTCATAATTTCTTTGTTTTAAAGGAACTTACCTTAGAAGCAGTATTTCATTTCGTAAAAGTTTCTTTGGCATTTTTTCAGAAAAGAGGTTGCCCTTGAAATTTCTGTCTTTGTGGAATCTTGCTGAGCATGAACCTGCTCTCATATTTTCTACATTACAGTAGTAACCATGCTTCATGGTCAGGGTTGTGAAGTGATTCACTCACCTTAAGTGTGAAGCCAGGTTTGTTGGCAGGGTTGGCTTCCTGCGCAATGCTACTTTAGCCAGAGCAAAAAACCGCTGAAACTGGATTTACACTGAACACAGTTTGTGCTTGAAATTTTGCAACCTTTTGCACTGGCTTTGTTGATTTTGACTAAAATCTGCATTCCTGATGAAGGGCTTATGCCCAAAATGTAATGTCTCCTGCTCCTTGAATGCTGCCTGATCTGCTGTGTTTTTCCAGTGCCACATTTTTCGACTAAAATTTGCAATCCAACTCAACAGAAACACTTGATCTAATATAGTTTCATATCAGTTGGAAGAAACATAATTGTAATTTGGATAATTATAAAAAATATTGATAGGATTAAAAAAAACTCTCTCTCCAATTCATGAATTACTATTTAAAAACTCCTACAAAATCTTTTTTTTTTTGGTGAACAAGCCAAACTAATAACAATGAAAAATTTCAAATGTTGAGAAATGAATTTACCAGCAACTTTCAGCAACTTGCAATATAGCAATAACATTGGATTTAATTTGACCATCCAAATCCTTGCTCTTTCAATCTAATCAGTAAGAACACAGGCAGTTAAAGATGATGGCAGGTAAGGAAAGAGGTTGATGATTAGGGTCCTAGTGAATGTTGTAAAGTAAACCTGACTTTATCACGTAAAGTTATGAATGTGCATTTAGGTAAATGTTTTCAGCTTTAGGTGTTTAGAGGATAGAGAGTATAAAGAAACTAAAACCTTTGATAATGAGTGTCTTTGGAGGTGTGGGAGGATGGTATAACCATGTCAGAAGTGATAACTTTGTTTTGTGGAGTCAACCTCTATTTATTGAAAGCATAGGGATTTCTGACTTTTGGCTCATTTTCTGACTGCTTGTGCCACATAGACCTTCTCTGTAGCACTTACTTCAAGCCTTAAGTTGGTTTACCTTCACCATCATGATTTCCATTTTTGAAAGCACTAAGTCTTTCTTTATTTCAATGTTGTGTCTTGTACAAAAAGTCTTGTGATTTCCATTGTAGATTTGACAGCAATTTGCAGTGTTCTGATAGGAAGAATTTTATAAAGTTTGATTTGAAGATTCACCACATTCTTTCCTCACATCCCAAAATCATCATGTCCCCAACAATCTAGTCAGCAAGAACACAGGCTGTTCAGATGGGGACTTGAAAGCCCATGTTTGATTCAATGACATTTATACAGTATTATACAGGCAGAGGCATCATTAACATCTGTTATTCCTCTTCAATAGCCTTTCATCTACTTCATTGCCACCTGGCGGATAGGGAGAAGCCTCACTGTCAAACCAGAGTGTGCTTCCTATTTTTGTGCTGTCATTCTCTTTGGCCAAGTTTGATATAACAGTGCTCTCTTCTCACAAACTCCTTCAAGACAGCTTAGACCGACACCTAGCGTTGTGCTGCCTCCTCAGACATTGAACAGTCTCATAAGCTCAATTACATACAGCAGTACCTTTTACATGTACTTGAAGCTTATAAACTTGTAAGTCATAGATTTTGGAATATTTGTGTTCCAAATATATCACAAATTATCTGAAGGTGCCAGTAAAGAAATGATGATTTATTTCCTCGAGCTAAAAAAGAAAATAAATCTACCTCTCTCCTGGAGCATTAATTGAACATGCCACTTTGATAGTTTGTTTGCCTTTAAAACCCAGATTATTTTCATTTTGCTGTTAGAGAGTCATAGAGTCATACAGCATGGAAACAGACCCTTCAGTCCAACCAGTCCACGCTGAATATAATCCCAACTAAACTAGTCCCATTTGCCTGCTCCTGGCCCATATCCCTCAAAACCTTTTCAAATATGTACTTATCCAGATGTCTTAAATGCTGTAATTGTACCAACATCCACCACTTCCTCAGGAAGTTCATTCCACATGCGAACCACCCTCTGCATAAAGAATTTGCCCCTCATGTCATCTTTAAATCTTTCCTTTCTAACCTTCAAAATATGCCACCGAATCTTGAAATCCCCAATCCTAGGGAAAAGACACCTACCATTAACCCCATCTCTGGCTCTTATGGTTTTATAAACTTCTATAAGCTCACATCTTAACTTTCGATGCTCCAGTGAAAAAAGTCCCAGCCTAGCTATCCTTTCTTTATAACTCAAACCTTCCATACCAGAAACATTCTGGTAAATCTCTTCTGAACCCCCCCCCGCCAGCTTAATAATATCCTCCATATAACTGGGTGACCAGAACTGGACACAGTATTCCAGAAGAGGCCTCACCAATGTCATGAACAACCTCAACATGACTTAGAGTCATAGAGTCATAGAGACGTACAGCATGGAAACATACCCTTCAGTCCAACCTGTCCACACTGACCAGATATCCCAACCCAATCTAGTCCCACCTGCCTGCATCTGGCTATTATCCCTCCAAACCCTTCTTATTCATATATCCATCCAAATGCCTCTTAAATGTTGCAATTGTGCCAGTCTCCACCACATCCTCTAGTAGCTCATTCCATACACATACCACCCTCTGCTTGAAAAAGTTGTCCCTTAGGTCTCTTTTATATCTTTCCCCTCTTACCCTAAACCTATGCCCTCTAGCTCTGGACTCCCCGATCCCAGGGAAAAAAGACTTTTTCTATTTATCCTATCCATGCCCCTCATAATTTTGTAAACCTCTATAAGGTCACCCCTCAGCCTCCGACGTTCCAGGGAAAACAGCCCCAGCCTGTTCAGCCTCTCCCTGTAGCTCAAATCCTCCAACCCTGGCAACATCCTTGTAAATCTTTTCTGAACCCTTTCAAGTTTCACAACATCTTTCCGATAGGAAGGAGGCCAGAATTTCACGCAATATTCCAACAGTGGCCTAACCAATGTTCTGTACAGCCGCAACATGACCTCCCAACTCCTGTACTCAATACTCTGACCAATAAAAGAAAGCATACCAAACGAAATCTTCACTATCCTATCTACCTTTCAACTCCTACACTCAAAGAATTGAACAATGAAGGCAACCATGCTAAAGGTTTTTTTTAATCACCCTGTCTATATGTGACGCAAATTTCAAATAATTATGTACCTGAACTCACAGATCCCTCTGTTCTACAGTACTACCAAGGCCATTCATGGATACATCAAAGTTGCTCTCAGTTGATGAAGAACTGTAGATGTCCCTGCCAAAGGAATGTTTCTGTGAGTGCTGCACCCACCATTTCACCCAGTTCGAAACTGGAAAAGAATATTTTCACCTGATATTTTCTCAGAGTTTTATACTTTTTAAATTCACGGAATAAAATTCTGAGGTAACTGTTTAATGTTCAGAATAGGTTTTATTTGTGTCAGGAACTGATATTAGCATCTAATTCAATGAAGATTTTATAAGGTTCTTCAAAGATGTTCAGAATAGGTTTTATTTGTGTCAGGGACTGATATTAGCATCTAATTCAATGAAGATTTTATAAGGTTCTTCAAAGATGACTTTGTGGTTGGAAATAGTCAGACTCCACATGTTTCAATTGCTGGAGTTTTGACAGTGAATAAAGCCCTCCTCAGCTATATTACATTTAAGACAGCATCAGTAAGAACCACAAATCAATTGTCAGGGAGGGATAAAACATTTATTCTAAGAACATTTATTCTAACAGTTTTTTTAAAAGAACTTGAACAAATTCAACAAATTCATGGGGGTGGAGCAAGATAATTTTGTAATACAAATAACTAGAATTTGAAGGCTTTGGAAAAGGAAAAACAAATTTATTCATCAAATAGTATAATTTTTTTTGTCTGGTGTTTGTCATGTCAAATTTCTGATCTGTATTGCAAGGATTGGAATCACCTGTCATGTTCCAGTTGCAACTCAATTAGAGTTCACAGTAGAAAATATATTGTTTCTAACACCTATATTCAATAGAACTCAAGATCTCATGGTTATCATTTTTCTCATGTGTTTGTCAATGCCGAATACTTGTATTTAAAGTGAATGTTTCCATCAAGAAATCAAAATGTTCCAGATAGTTCATTTACATTGAGTACAGTTTGTTGAATTTCTCCAAATCATTCCAGCAGAGGTAACATTTGTTAAACACACAAGGGATTATTGAGCATCAACTTTGTCTGATTTGAACCCTAGCAGAAAACCCTATTAGGTTTCAAGAAGTGAAACTTGTGAGACTCAATATGCTGCTGTGAAATTCACTTGTTATTTTTCAGTGACCACATCGAAAATTGATGAAAGAAGAATATTACTCTAGTAGTTTGAAACACATCAGAAATCATTAACTCATTAATATTCAATAGCAAAATAGAAAGTGCATGCTATTTTTAAAGTTTGTTCAAAGGCTGCTATAAGAAAAGATCTGATTATTCCAATATTGTTTACAAATATTGTGTAGATTTCTTGAAAATACTACATGATCACAGAGAAAATGTTTTTTATAACTTAATTGTTTGGGCATGAAAAGACCTTCTGTTATGTCATAAAATATGTGTTGGGAAATTTATACTGCAATAAATCTAACACTCTAACATATGTTATTCTTATCATTGTAGACTCTCAGGGCTAGACTCTTAAACATAAGAGACCGTTTTATGCCCTGGATCTGCTCCTCAAACATTTATAATAATATCGAATGAAATATGTTCATTGTCGCAACATACTTTAGAGATTCCTTGTCAGCCATGTGATGGAAGGAATGTTGGATTTTCTACCATCACTATCCATGGCTCCAGTCTACAAGATGCGTTTAAACCTTTACATTGCCACAGTAACTCAGACACCTGGAGTGAACTGTAACACATCACCACCACTACATACTTTATATCATAAATTTGGGTACTTGTTATTCATGTAAAAAAATTTTCAAAAATATTTTGAGCATTTCAGTGAAATTTATATTTACCTCTAATTTTGTAACACAGTCATTTTAGAGATACAAATGGGTTTAGATTCTGATGATTATAGTTTCTTTATTATTTCATAATACTCCATGGGGGAATATGGATTTTCAACCAAATGCCTTCTGTTTATTTCATATCTGAAATTGGCAAAGAAAAATATCTGTTGTGGATCTTAATCGATCTGATTCAATACTTAGGCAGGCCTTGGGGCACTTTGCAGAAAAGAAAGAGACGTTTATTTGACGTCTTGTCCCTGTTGCAGAATGAGCTACAGAGGTTAACATTCCTGTTATCTGCCAAATGTGATTTTAGTGTAAAAATAAATAAAGCAGAATGAAATTGCACACCTACCCCATTTTTCCTAAGCATTTGGCAGTATTAACATGGAAAGTGATTGCTGCATGTTTAGAAGAGACAGGTTTTCCTGGTAAGACCACTCCTGGATTATTGAGGAGGATATACTTGCCACTGATTGAGTACAAGTAAGATTCGAGGAGAAAGTGAGGTCTGCAGATGCTGGAGATCAGAGCTGAAAATGTGTTGCTGGAAAAGCGCAGCAGGTCAGGCAGCATCTAGGGAACAGGAGAATTGACGTTTCGGGCATTAGCCCTCCTTCAGGGCTAATGCCCGAAACGTCAATTCTCCTGTTCCCTAGATGCTGCCTGACCTGCTGCGCTTTTCCAGCAACACATTTTCAGCTACAAGTAAGATTCACTGGGCTCATAAAGGAGATAGCAGGACTATCACATGAGGAGAAATTGGTTCAACTGGGCTTGTATTCACTAGAGTTTAGAAGAGTGAGCAGGGATCTGATTGTAACATATAACATTCTAACATAACAAGACAGACTAGATGCTGGGAGAATGTTTCTTCTGGTTGGAGAGACTAGAACCAGAGATCCCAGATTCCGTACATGGAGTAGACCATTTAGGATTCATTTCTTCACTCAAAGAGCAGTCAATCTGGAATTTTCTACCACAGAAGACTGTGGATGTTGGGTCATTGATATTCAATAAAGATATTGTTAGATTTTTAAAGACATCAAGGGATATGGCTTTGGGACAGGAGATCAGTCATGATCATATTGAATGGTACAGAAAACTCGAAGGACTGGATGATTCACTCCTGCTCCTAAATACTGTATTTACAGAGTTTTTACAGATTCCACAAAACATTTAAGGTTTTGTACATCAGAAAATTGACCACTCTCTGCAGTCAGTCAATAGTTAGAGCTTGCAATGAGAGAATTGCTGAGGAAAATTGAGCAGTAAGAACAGTCCCGCGCTTCGATAGAACACATCCAGCAACAGAACAAACACCCAACCTCACTAGAGTTTAGAGGAACGAGCAGGGATCTGATTGTCTTGTCATATTAGAATTTTGTATGTACCAGACGACATGCAAGGAGGATATTTCCCTTTTTTTTGGGGGGGAGAGGAGTCAGAGATCACACTCTCAGTATATGGTTCCAAGTTCTGAGGAATGATCACTGGACCCAAAAAGTTAACTCTGATTTCTCTCTGCAGATGCTGCCAGACTTGGTGAGCTTTTGCAGCAATTTCTGTTTCTGTTTCTCAGTTTATAGGTTAAGCCATTTTGGACTGCGATGAGGAGACACTGCCCACTAGTCATTGCCTGCCACCTGAAACAAAAATTATTCCCACTCTGTTTCTGGTCTGTCAACCAATGTTTTGCCATTGTATTACCCTCTGTTCTTTCATTTTGTGAACTAGCCTCATATGTCAACCTTATTCAGAAGCATTCTTCAAATCCAATTACACTACATTCAATGGTTCTCCCTTATCTACTGCACTAATTATATCCTAAAGCTTAAATAAAGTCCAATGCTGAAAACCATTTTGTTCTCCTGATTACAGGGTTGGTTGAAAGGTGCTTGGGGTGCATTAGTGTCCCCAACCCTAAGGCAGACGTCACACCAGATCCAGAGGTGTGTAATAATATCTTTGAGCAGGTTGGTTAGAAAATACCTACAGGTTTGGGTAGGAGTTATTGGTGCACAGCCAATATTATTCTCAGTTTTTCACCCAACTTAATATATTGCTTTGTGGATGTCTTGTTAGTTGCTGCTTATGGGAAATAAAAATAACTGGAAAATTTATGAACATTTTCATAAGCTTAATATTTCTACTGAACAGCATTTATTAATCAAAGTATTTAATATATTACAATTGTAAACATTAGTTCAGAGCTGTATATCACCTTTGCAGAATCTTGACTATTGATTTCTAGTTGTGTCATTAATGCTAGTTTTATAATTATGTCTGTTATAGTTCAAGTTCTAGTTTAAAGTGAAAACCATATCCTCAAGATAGAATATAAGAAGACGTGACAAATTTTCATGAAATTATTTCAGTTGCATTACTCACATTTCAATTTGATCCAATTTATGTTTTATGTTTATGATGTGCTGTTTCTTATTCTGAAATGTAACATTTCAAATGTAATGATAATAATGAATGAGACAGAAACTCTGTTAAACCCAAAAGCAGGGGAGACATGGCTTCATTCCAAATATGTTTCACTTCTTGGGAAGAAACTGCCATCAGGCGGTTTGAAGAGGGGAGTGAAAAGGATGAAACAAGTGAATTTGAACATACTTCCACATTTCCTGTTAGATTGAAATGCGCATTGCCTAGATTAAAAAAATTAAGGAACATTTTGTTGGATTAAATAACTATCATGAATATTTTTTCTATCTGTTTATTCTGCCACTTTTTTGCCACTTCAAGAATTTACAGTTGGAATTGTTTCAGGCTTATATTTGTGTGTGTACCCTGTGGAGATTGGAGAGGTGCTAAACAAATCCTTCTCATCTGTTTTCACTCAGGAAAATGACAATATTGTAGAGGAGAAGAATGAGATATGGGATATTAGACTAGAAAGGCTTGAGGTTAGTAAAGAGGAGGTATTATCAATTCTAGATGGAGTGAAAGTAGACAAGTCCCCTGGGTTGGATGGGATTTATCCGAGTAATCTCTGGGAAGCTATGGAGGAGATTTGGAGTCTTTGACCTTGATCTTTGAGTCATCATTGTCTACAGGTTTAGTACCACAGGACTGGAGGATTGCAAATGTTGTGCCCTTGTTCAAGAAAGGCAGTAGAGGTGATCCAGGTAATTATAGACCAGTGAGCATTACGTCTGTTGTAGAAAAAGTTTTGGAAAGGATTAGAAGTGATAGGATTTATAATCATCTAGCAAGCAACAATTTGATTGCTGATAATCAACATGGTTTCGTCAAGGGCAGGGCATGTCTCACAAACCTCACTGAGTTTTTTGAGAAGGTGACCAAGCATGTGGATGAGGGTAGGACAGTTGATGTGGTGTACATAGACTTCAGTACA
>NC_057722.1:43492815-43520260 GCF_004010195.1 Chiloscyllium plagiosum | reverse complement strand
CTGTTAAGAAGGCATGAGGTGTGTTAGGTTTCAATACTAGAGGGATTAATTTCCGGAGCCGTAATGTCATGCTGCAATTAAATAAAACACTAGTGCGGCCACACTTGAAATATTGTGTACCGTTCTGGTCGCCTCATTACAGGAAGGATGTGGAAGCATTGGAAAAGGTGCAGAGGAGATTTACCAGGATGCTGCCTGGTCTGGAGGGAAGGTCTTGTGAGGAAAGGCTGAGAGATTTGGATCTGTTCCCGTTGGAGAGAAGAAGGCTAAGAGGGGATTTGATAGACATACAAGATAATCAGAGGATTAGATAGGTTAGACAGTGAAAGTCTTTTTCCAAGGATGATGACATCAGCTTGTACGAGGGGGCATATGTTTAAGACAGATGTCAGAGGCAGAGTTTTAATCGGAGAGTGGTAAGAGCATGGAATGTTCTGCCTGCCAATGTAGTTAACTCAGCCACATTAGGGAGATTTAAACAATCTTTGGATAAGCACATGGATGATGATGGGGTGGTGTGGGAGAATGGGCTTAGATTAGTTCACAGGTTGGTGCAACATCAAGGGATGAAGGGCCTATTCTGCACTGTATTGTTCTATGTTCTATGTTCTAAATGAATGTTGGATGGAAACTGCAATACACTGCATTGGAAACTGCATGGCCACTGTAGGAAGGGTGCTTTGAGAGCACCTCCACCTTAATGCACTCTCTAAAGTGAAGAGTAGCTACACCTCCCAGGCCTGTCACCAGAGAAAGAAAACCAGCCTTTTTCCACAAGTCCCTGCAGCTCTGGTAAGGGGACATGCATAGGAAGTGTCCTCAGTCAAATTTGACTACCCTTGCTGCTCGGCAGATAATTTTTGTCACTTTGCTCCTGCCTGAAACAAAGTCAGCTAATGGGAGACCTACCCTGCACCCATCTGTCCGACCTTCCCTCAAAAGTCAAGGCCAACTTGGTGGCACTTGGAGATTTCAAACTGTGAATGAGTTTAAGACTCCAAAATGGCATTTGTAGTGCATGTGCATATATTTCTGATGCAAAGCATGCCTAGTAAAGGGGTTACCTTGAATGGATCTAATATATCCAATAAGAATCACAGAAGGCCAAACTTGGCACCAATTTGCATGCAATAATGTTTGAATGTCAATGTTGTCAGATTTAAACTTCACCTTTAGGTCCACTGTCACTTACCCTCACATAGCTGAATAGCTAATGAGCAGTGGAAGGGATGTCCCACCAGTGTTTTAATGTGTTTTCTAAAAAAAGACTGCTAACAAACATACTGCACAAGTTAATTCAGTGGCTCCCTGGCAACATTTCTGTGTGGGATTAGTGGAATGTAACCTCTAAAAGTACCATAAAAAATTGAAACAGAGAAAGAGCAACTTCAGATAATGAAGGAGCTGATTATATCACACCCCTTCCACAACAACTCTAACCTTTTGGGTGACAGGCCACATTTTGCAGACATTCTCATGGTTTCTACTTCCAGGATATACCAGAATGGGGTTAAACTAGAAATTCAGCTCTACTCTAGATGTTTTTATGAACCTGTTGTGGACTAGAGTGTATCAAGTATATTATCAAAGTCACAGCATGAGAACAGCCAGTAAATACCTTGGACTGCAGGTAAAGGAAGATCTTCTCTCAATCTGAGAGCTGCAAACTAATTAAAAAAGGAATCAGGACAAAGAAACTCTAATCAGCATATAAAATCAAGCATCTCAAAATTGACTGCTCAATTTTGTCAATGTCAATGCAACCATTATAACTCAATAACTGCAACACCATCGTATCTGCTCCTTTTAAAATGTAAGTTCTTTTGTATTTGGGAGAAAGGTAGCCATGAGGGAAAGGATCCTTTTTAAATCAACCTGGTTATGACTATTTGTAGGAGAGGGTGAATAAAGAGGGGGTATCAATTAATCTCTCCTCATTTGGGATTTTAATGATTTGGGATATCCTTTTCAGAACTGTAACACATTCAGAAACCGTGCCTGGGTCCTGGGTGTGAGACCAGGGATTAGTGGCCTGCTGGTGGGGCTATTTTCCCCTCCACAGAGGCAGTCTGGCAGCTCAGACCATCAATTATTTGAGAGAGCACCTTAAGATAGAGACACCATAACTCACCTTCCTACAGAGGTCATCAACCGCTTTCAAATTGGTTGCATGCTGGTTGTTGTTTCAACCTTACATGGTTTTGGCACTTTCTGGAATTGTTTGAAGTATCAAAAGTCTACAAGGTGTGGCAGGCTTTTGGTTGCTTTCAAGGCTTCTGTTGAAACCAATTACTACCAGACATGTACACACTTGTAGTCCTTTGAGCTGATATGACAAGGAGAATGAGCAGAGATCATATGGTCATAAATAGCACAATGTGGGCAGAGTTAAAAGAAAGGGATGAATAGAGAACCACATGGACAGAATAGCTCTTCAAGACATTACAGTATATCTCTGAATACCAAGTATTCTAACCTTCAGTCTTAATGTGTAATAAGTAGCATTATAAAGAAGACAGAACTTGATCTTGCCTTCTTCTAGACCAGTCTGGCTCAAGCCTACATGCTTAGATACAGTAATCAAGCCAACAATAAAAGAAGATGAGTGTAGAATGGGATTTGAGAAGAAATAGTTGTGAGGATATAATCAAGTTCAATAGAGTCAGCCCACTGCTCAACACGGCCTCTGCAATTGCCGTTCCATAACTCCATTCTCCCCTCCATGGTCTTTTAACATGCAGGCACACCTTTCCCACCTGGTTAGTTGAGCTGCATCCATTTGTGTCCTTCTCACTCCTGATTGTGAGCATCATGTAATGTAGTTAGAGACCAGAGCAGACACAATCTCAACATGATAGATCTATAAAATAATGGAAAGGCTGGAGTGACAGAGGCGTTTTGGCAGATTATACCAGTTTGACAGATTAGGGAGGATCCAGGGAATATGAGCAGTATTACTCAAGAGATAGATTGTAAGATGATTCTTCTTTCTAGGAAAACATTGTGCCTCTGAATTGCAGTTGTTGCTGATCCTCTGTCTTCCTTTATGAAGGAACTT
The DNA here is from genome assembly GCF_004010195.1 of Chiloscyllium plagiosum. Classification (NCBI taxonomy): domain Eukaryota; kingdom Metazoa; phylum Chordata; class Chondrichthyes; order Orectolobiformes; family Hemiscylliidae; genus Chiloscyllium; species Chiloscyllium plagiosum. The sequence goes on along the minus strand of NC_057722.1, from coordinate 43,517,202 downwards.
GACTGGTTCTGATCCGGGACAGAGGTTTCATCATAAAGGAAGTAAGTAGCTTCAGAAATTACAAGCAGCTTTATAGATTGCACACCATAGGATTCTTTGGACTGCTTATGATCACCAAATTAAGATGGAGATAAATTTCCAAAGCACTTTTTTTTGTACTTACTGGTTTTGTATTTTTCTCTGTTTTGTAAACCTCAACCAGGAAGCATCATGCCCAGTAGGGGTAGAAAGCCATCTCTTTGGCAATACTGTGATATTACACGTGTGTTGACTAGGTTTAGTGAACCAGCTATTTTCTTGCTTGCTATGACTTTGTAAATTTACAGTATCTAGGAATTTTATTGAAAATTATCTTAACTTTCTTATTAGTTTTACTAGTTTTGTCACACTTCCTTTCTTGACTTTGGAAAGGAGCAGAATGACCTTCCACTGCAATGTGCTAAGAAATGAACAGTAGAGATGCCTTGCTGTTGATTTTATGCCAAATCAACAATGATGTGAGCCTGCTCATTTTAACATTACTAGAAATACAGTAATATTTTTATTTGACAGGACATTTTTTGTATCTCATACTTATCTACAGGAGCTGTCTAGTATGACTATCTTTCTCCAAAAACTTCATTTCAGCATTCTAATATCGACAGGCTGCCAAGAAATCTGTTTCAAAAAATAGCTAGTGCCATGCTGATTTAAATAGTTGTTGATTAAACTCCAAAAGGAATACAAATGAAACATATATTTAAATTGAATGCTCTTGTGTCTCGCTTGAATACCTGTCTCAGATAAGAAAGTGATTGAGAGCATTCTATTGAAGTAAAGTTATTGGTGTTGATGATGACCTTGTGTGATTACATAAGATGAATGATAGTAAGACAGCAATTTATTTTATTATCTCTTATTTTTAATTCCATTAACTTCGATAATACACTACCTGTAAGTAGTAGATTCAAATACATATTAAAGAATTATGAAAAGGTTAATATTTACACGGCACACAACATTCTTTATGGGGCTGAAATTTATTCAGTTGAATGTAGTAAGCTAGATTACAGGAAGGAACTGACACAAAACATAATGGCAACCCTGCCACCACATAGTTACCAGTGACGACCAGTACTATTTCTAAATGGTGCAAACTAATGTATATTTGAATTAAGGGCTTCAAAGAAGAAAACAAGAGGAAAAAAGATATGTTGATGATCTAGAAGGCTTCGAGAGAAGCAGTTACTGCTGCTGCTGTAGACAATGAATCCCACAAACCTTGAAAGCAACAGTCAACAGAGAAGGATATTTCAAACAACAACTCAGAAAGCACTGCAGCCCTGACAAATGACACACAGAGACAGAAGCAAATCTGCAGTTACAAAGCAATGGTTCAGGCTCCTTCATGAGGCAGTGGTCTAAGAATGCTGAAAGGAGTCTGAGTCAAGTCGGTGATCAGACCAGATGTTGAGGATTGTGTGAGCCAAGGCGTAAAATCTGTTGTATCAAAGGAAGAAACTGAAACAACAATGTAATTCAGGTTCGAAGGGCAGTAATTTATAATAGCTACAGTCCTGCTGTAGCATTGGCACCATAGTGAGCAGATACCATCGACACAGCTGGAAAAATTAAACTAAGTGGGCCAAGACAGAAAATGCCTGTGTTCCAACTGCAGAGATAAAGGGAAAAAAAACTAACTATGACATTTGCCAGTTTAAAGAATTACATGATTATAGTTTAACATCTTGAAGTATGGGGATCCACTGTTACTACCAAATGAAATTATTTACAAAAGATACAATGTTCAATCACATTTGAAAGAAGTGGAGTTAGGAATAAATGTGCCAGGAAGATAGAAAACAACATTGGATGGCTTGGAGAAGACAAAATTATTTCTCAAAGTCTTAACTTTGTCTAAATTATTTCTTCTTATAACTTTGGCATTTAAAATGGCACTGGATCATGGAGATTTGTACACTTCTCACTGTATTTTTATAAATACAAGTGACAATGACTATATTACACTATAGACTAATGATACCGACACAGTTTGGTACTGAGAATCTCAAGTAAGCCATTATAGATTAATTACACTGTGAAATGTTAATGTTCTTGCAATAGAAAAATGTTGCTCGACCACTCTGTTTAGCTTTCTATCCAGACATATGGTAAGCACCTTTCCAAGGATTGCAAAATCTGCTCAGTTCACAAGTTATTAAAACTTGATTGGAACATAGAGCAAGAGGATTCAAACATAAAATTAACAAATATAAATTATTTTCCTTGCAGCACTTTTCACACAAGAACAAGATTCTCAGTTTCAAATAATGTGTCCCATAAACTCACCTTGAAATGAATACTGAAATCAATAACAACCTCTTGAATGGTTTAGTGATAAATCATATAGATCAGAATCATTCCAGCTCCATGCCAATTTATCTGATATCAGGGAGTCAGCTATCAGCTGATCTTAACTTTCTAAGCTTGGGAAGAGTTTGCTAGCACTTCATTGACTCCACCCAGACTGTGAACATATGGTGAGGACAGATTCAGGGTTAGTGCTGTAGCCCAGCATGGATCGAATACATTTGAAAAAAAAACAAGCTGTTAGGCATGCACGTGAAGAGTCACGAGAACTATTTTCTGTCGAGGTCAGGAACCTGATGTGCAGTCCTCCAGCATGAGTCACCACGTTTGGTGGAAGAGAACATTAAGAAACAAACAATATAGAATTAATGATTGTAAAAAGTGAGGTCAGATAATTAAACGCACTATAGAACATGATAGTCCATTTGATTTTAGCTCAGTTGGCTGGATTGTTGGTATGCAGAGCAGTTTCTATCACCAGTTTGAGGTTACCATGAAGGACTCTCCTTCTCAACCTTTTCTGGTGGCCCTCAGGTTAAATCACCACCAGTCACCTCACTCTAATGAGAAAACAGCCCCTATGGTCTGTTAAGACTAAGGCGACACAACAAGTCCATTTGATGCTAAGATCACGTAAGAGTAATCTGTGGAATGCAGTTAGGCAAGATTTAGCATTGCAGTGGTTGGTCAGACTGGCCTGGCAATATTGCCTTCCCTTATGCCATAACACCATAAGATCATAAAACATAGGAGCAGAAATTAGGCCATTCAACCCATCGAGTCTGCACCACCATTTAATTATGGCAGATAGATTTCTCAACCCCATTCTCCTACTTTCTCCCCATAACCCTTGGTCCCCTTGAAAATCACGAAAGTATCTATCTCGGTCTCAAATATATTCAATGACCTCGCCTCCAAAGCCTCCTGAGTCAATGAATTCCATGGATTCACCAGTCTCTCATTGAAGAAGTTTCTGCTTATCTCCATTCTAAAAGGTCTTCCATTTACTCGAAGGCTATGCCCTTAATCCTAGTCTCTCTTACCAATGGAAACATCTTCTCAACATCCACTCTGAACAGGCCATTCAGTATGTTATTTGTTTCAAGTAGGTTCCCACTCATCCTTCTAAACACCAAGTATAAACCTAGAGTTCTCAAACATTCCTCATATGTTCAGCTTTTAATTCTTGGGACAATTCTCGTGAACATCCTCTGAACACACTCCTGGGTCAGTACATTCTTCCTGAGATATGGGACCCAACACTGTACACAATACTCCAAATGTGGTCTCACCAGAGCTTTATAGAGCCTCAGAAGTACATTGCTACTTTTATATTGAAGCCCTCTCAAAATAAATGTCATCACTGCATTTGCCTTCCTAAATACTGACTCAACCTGCAAGTTTGCCTTAAGAGAATCTTGGACTAGAACTCCCAATCTCTTTGCACTTCAGACTTCTTTCTCCCCATTTAGAAAATAGTCCATGCCTTTATTCTTCCTAGCAAAGTACATGACCTCACACTTACCCACCTGTCACTTCTTTGCCCACTCTCCTAATCTGTCCAAATCCTTCTGCAGCCTCCTGCCTCCTCAATGCTACCTGCCCCTCTACCTATCTTTGTATCATCTGCAAGCGTAGCCAGAATGCCCTCAGTTCCTTCATCTGGAGTGTTAATGTATAAAGTGAAAAGTTGTGGTCCCAAAACTGAGCCTTGCGAAACACCACTTGCTACCATCCTAAGAAGGAAACTTTTATCCCCACTCTTTGCTTTCTGCTAGACAGCCAAGCTTCTATCCATGCTAGCACCTTGCCTCTAATACCATGGGCCCTTATCTTACTCAGTAGTCTCCTGTGTGGCATCTTGTCAAATGCCACCTTGAAGTCCAGGTGGATAACATTCACTGGCTCTCCTTGGTCTAAACTATTCATTACTTCCTCAAAAAATTTAGCAGATTAATGAAACCATACACATCCAAGTATTCAGAAATCTCATCCTTCACAATGATTCCAGGATCTTATCCATGACCGCGGTTAGCCTAATCTCCTCTTACTGGCTCCAGGGATGAACATTATTGGGGATTAGGTGTAGTTCCAGCGGTGGCCATCACTCTCAGTGGCATTAATAGGATTGAATTACAGAATCACAGAATTGTGATACGCTATATCTTCACTTGCTCTTTGAGCATTTTAACTTGGAGTCAACCTTTTTCCATTCTTGGACATCATCTCTATTTAAATAGCCATCCAATGGCCTCTTGACTGTCTCAGCTGAACATGTCTCCACCACATTTCTCTGTAAGACCATAAGACATCGGTGCAGAAATTCGGCCATTCAGCCCATTGAGTCTGCTCTGCCATTCAATGATAGGCTAATAAATTTCACAACACCATTCTCCAACTTCATCCCCACAACCCTTGATCCCCTTGGCAAAATCAAGAACATATCTATCTCTATACGACCATAAGACATGCACTGTATTCCATATCCAAATCACTCAATGAGTGAAAAATTGTTTCTCTCACCTCACATTTGCTTCTTTTGCAAAACATTTTAGAAACATGCCCTCCAGTTTTGACATTTTCACAAGTGACAGTTTCTCCCTTTCCATTCTGCCTAGACCATTCATGATTTTGAAAACTTCTACCAAATATCCTCTTGGCCTGTTTATCTTGAAGAAAAACAGTACCAATTTCTCCAATTTTTCCTGATAGCTGAGAAGTTTTTCCCTACAACCATTCTCATAAACCTGTTCTGCACTCTGTCCAATCCTATTCATGTCATTCCTATAGTGTGGCTCACCAAAGTGTACACTTTGTGGTCTAAGTTGTGGGCTAAGCAGTATCCCATATAACTTCATCAGAATCTCCCTGCTATGCAACTACCGTTAACTGATTGCTCAGCAGAGCTTGGAAACAAGACTTCCTCCCGAGACAGACGTTAAATCTTTATGTGGCCATGGAACTGGAATGGACAAGAAAATAGACATGTTTCTGCAATTCTTACATTTATTTTTACTCACTCATGGGATGAGGGCATCACTGGCTAGGCCAATGTTTATTGCCCATCCCTAATTGCCCATAGTTGTTGGTCTGGAGTCACATGTGGGCCAGACCAAGTAAGGATGGCATTTCCTTCCTGAAAGGACATCAGTGAATCCTATCTTACTCAGTAGCCACCTGTGCGACATCTTGTCAAATGCCACCTTGACATCCAGGTTCATTGGCTCTCCTTGGTCTAAACTATTCATTACTTCCTCAAAGAATTCTAGGAGATTTGCCAGACAAGATCTCCCCTTGATGAAACCGTACACTTCCAAGTATTCAGAAATCTCATCATTCACAATGATTCCAGGATCTTACCCATGACCACTGACAATCAGCCATGGTTTCATGGTCATCATTAGACTCTTAATTCCAGATTTGTTTATTATTGAATTCAAGATCTATAATCTGCCGTGGTAAATTCATATCCAGGCCCCAGAACATTATCTGAATTTCTAGATTAATAGTTTAGCAATAATACTACTAGGCCATCTCCGCCCCATCTGTCTATAGCATTCACTCACTGGAATAAAATCTAGACTGTGAAGGTGTGTGCATCCGAACTGAGCATTGGTGAGTATCCATTGTTGGTGAGAAAGTGCCATTTGCATAACTGTTAAAACCACATTGCACCACCATTGGTTGGGATTGGACTGTCAAGGCGCTAAATGGTCAGACTGGATTTACTCTGATTTCTGTGGATTTGTTTGCATGTGTGAATATCCATATTTTGGGGAATAAATGTCTGCTGTAGCTGTGTTGAAACAGCTTGGCTACATGTAAGCGTTGGTCTGGATCATAGTTCTCCAGCTCTCTAACTGCAACATTATCAAGGACCCTAGCCTTTTGCAATATCAAGTGAGATTAGCCATTTCTGGATAAGATTGGAATGAATTGAAATATCTGAAGACACAGACTTCTTTCACATTCAGTAACCTCTTCAAAGCATTGCATAAATTAATTAACATAGTTAATTTATTTTGGGAAAATCCATAATATTACACATAGGGCATAGTCCATTGCCAGCAACGAGCTTTGTTAGAACGAGTGATGTTTTATCATTGCATTCTTTGTTATAGTTTCCTTGTTTCTTTCTGGGTATGTCTGTCTTTTGTTAGAAATTGAGACAGCATTTTAGAAGATACATTTGCTCTTCTAGCAATCTCTTAGTTCTGAAGATGCCTATTTCCACTCTAGTGTTGTGGACCTTGGGGTGACTAAACAATTTAATAATGGATCTGAACACCCTGCTGATGGTGAAGGCAGGTTATGTTGGAAGAGAAGGGTAAGTGGGACGCTTCATGCTCTACTTGTACTATTTGCACTTAGGCATTACACTGTGCTAGTCAAAGACTCTGAAAGTTGTTGGCATCCTTGAGGTTTCTCCCTCTCCACTGCAGATGGTCTTGGGGGACAGATTCTCTATGAGTCTATTGGCTTATTGCACATTTTGAGGGAGGCTTTAGGACATCCTTGAACCATTTCCTTTCCTCTCCTGGTAACCACTTCCTGTGTCAAAGTTTAGAGTGGAAGGCTTGTTGTGTAAGTCTTGCTGTTAGGCACGTGGATAAAGTAACCCAGCCAACATAACAGAATCAGCTACAGAAGGAAACAGTTTACCCACATGTCCAAAACAATGCTTCTTAAACTTGACCATGATGTCTACTCAGTATCAAAAGTTTCAGTGTGGGTCCTCATATGTGAATGAACAGGTCAACTTTCAAATTGCATATCATTGAACAGATGAGGCTGGACTTCCTACTCGATAATACAATCCAGAATGCTGGGTTTTCTTCTTTTACTTTCTTTCTCTGTTACTGCTCTGCTTCATCACTAAGACATTGGACATCAAATGTGATTTATTTGATGAATAAATTGTCACCATTTTGAATGATTTGTAGCAATACCTGTCGATATTGTTAACGGTACCTTCCTTGAAGAAAAGCTTTAGAGTGTCATTGAAACAATTTTATTGTCCTCACCTGGAATTTTGGCCATTTGAGAAAAGAGGACATAAAGTGGGAGACAGTTTTGAGCCAACTGGACACAATGTCAGGCCTGCCAAAACCTAAAAGCTTTTCAAATGTATCATTCTAATCGTCAACCAACTACCATCAACATTTTTAAAGTGTCATGTGAAAATATCTCCTCTCTGATTCCCTGATAAAGTTAAAAAAAACTGCATGAAAACACAGATGAAATTCCGAGAAGTAAGGACAGCAGAATTATTTTGGAACATTAATTGGTGCAATTTCAATAGTGATCAGAAGATTTGGACCATTAATTTAGCAGTGGGATAATCTGATAAGATACACTGATGTTAATCACACATCCAACTTTGTGGGATCATTTTCCTCAAGAGCCTGCATGCCTGACTAATAAACAGACATTAATCTGTTTCAATACTTAGATCGCTGGCCATCTCTCTGAAAAAAATCAGTCCCTTTCAAAAATCAGTGACCAATGAGTGGAGCAGCATACATAGCTACAAACCAAGGAAAAGATTTAAAAATACAGTTTATGCAATAAGTCTTTGTGTAGAGTAAGGAAGAGCAGGAATGATGCTTATAGGGAATTTAAATTAAAAATCACACAACACCAGGTTATAGTCCAACAGGTTTATTTGTAGACACTAGCTTTTGGAGAGCTGCTCCTTCATCAGGTGGATGTGTAGTATAAGATCCATACTCCACAACGACCAGATGAAGGAGCAGCGCTCTGAAAGCTAGTGTTTCCAAATAACCTGGTTGGACTATAACCTGGTGTTGTGTGATTCTTAACTTTGTACACCCCAGTCCAATACTGGCACCTCCAAATTATAGGGAATTTGATCCACCCCTAGGCTACTATAGACCATTCCAAAATTGTTCTGTCCCTGTTCCGCTGCCAGGATTTATCTGTGATTCATCACAGCCCTATATCGACAGTGGAAGATCGGTCTGCTTGTGAAGGTAGAACAAGTGTTGGTAATTCAATACAATTATTTGGATGAAGCCCAAACAGCAATTTCTATTGATTCTCAACTGAAAATTTGGGCTTCTTTTTTAAAGTTATCTCATAAGCTGTTTATATTTCAAAAGTATAATTTTGCAAGTCTTCTCGTGTACAAAATTATAGGTTGGAGTATGAAGCTTAGCTCTGTAGGTAGTAACCCTAAAGTTGCTGGATCAGCTGTAATGAGAAAAACATATGAGGAAGGTTAATTGGACAGATAGTGACTAAAGGGAAATATATGTTTGCATGATTTGTTCCAACTCAGTAGATGATGAACTGAACTGGCTATACTGTGTGACAGGTTGAAGTTCTGTTAAAATGTGAATGCCAGGTCTAAATGTAATAAAACATTTGTCATTGAAACAAAATGTAGTTGATCACAGGGTTGTGCTGTGTAAATATCATGTGGTTGTTTGGATGATAGAAATGCTGTTAGGAATTAGCTTCTCGGAGCAACCTGAGCAGGCTGGCTTGAGGTCAAGGTTTGTTAAAACTGAGAGATAAGTCTCCTTCCAGAGAAATTAAGCAGATGTTCTAATGAATGAAAAATCACTGTAAATGACATATTTGTGATGTTTGCCAGTCATCAACCTGATCAAACCACCAAAGACTTGACAGGAATTTAAGGGTGTGCCTCAGAGAGATCATTAGCTAGCTCAGGGACTGGAGTCAACTGAACAGTGATTGGAGCTGAGATGGAGTTGATTGACCACATGTTTTGCTCTGATCCTCTGATAAGTCTACACACATCTGCTCACTTGCGATAGTGTGGATAAGCTTGTGATGTGAAACTATTGTTGCAGTGTTGTTTCTGATGTACCTTGCTTCAAAAAAGTACAATTAGGTATACCCCTTCTGGAATGACAATGAGTTATTGATATCCAGATTAAACCCGAAGGACCATATGAAGTAGGAATAAAAGTTCTTGAGCTACTCTGAACATGGCCAACATCTTACATCACCACAATCAACAGTCTTATTAATTCTCTTTTGATGTCTGCAAAACTGAATTTGGTGAGATTATACTTCAGCTCTTGGAAGGAAAGCTTAATGTGGGTATTTTTAGCATATCTGTTTTAGTGGCATCACCAGATTTCTGACGAGAAGAGAATGTTCATTGATAATGGACAGATTGATGGAAATATCATTTGGTGTGGATGAATGATAATTGAGATTTATTTTTAATTCACTGATGGAAACCTTAGTACAATGATAATTATTAAAAGCAGCAGTACAAAAAAACTGAATTAAATCTATTTTTAAAGTGCTTTCCCCTTTTGAGTGGTTAGGATTTGTTATTAGTGAGATAGTTTTATGAATGTCTATAATTGGAGACCCTTTTAACATTTTATTGTCCTAGATTCCTTTGGTGTCTCCATCCTTGTTTCCACCTGCAAATAATACTCTTCATTCCAGTTACAAAATGGAGAAATAAATTCCAGTAAGAAATCTAGGTGTTAAAATATCCTTAAGAGGTCAGAGTGGAGATGACTTCTATTGGTTGCACTGTTCAGCACTTCTCAGATACTGGAACAGTCCATGCCCACATGCAGTAAGTCATGAACAACAATCAAACATAGGTTGGCAAGAGGCACTCTACAAGCTCCTACAAAAAAGCATCCAACCATCTTCTACTGACATTCGATGGCATTGCCACTGACTCACTCATGGGCAACATTCCAGGGCATAGTATTGATCAAAAAGTTAACTGTCCAGGTATATAAATACTGTGGTGACAAGCAAGTTGGAATTCACATCTTGATTCACCAAAACTTTTGCAACATCTACAAAACACATCATGATTGTGATAAAATATTCTCCACTTTACTGAAGAGTACATATTCAATCCCCTCAGGAAGCTGAACACCATCCAGAAAAAAAAAGTTCATTTGATTGACACCTCATTCATCACTTTAAACATTCACACTTTTAATCTCCGGTGCACAGTGACAGCAATGTATTGCAACTGCAAGATGCATTGCAGCAACTTAACAAAGCTCCATGAACTGCTCCGAAACCCACGACTTCTAGAAAGAGAAGAGCAGCAGATGAAGTGCTTGCAGTATTGCTGCATCAAAAAGTGAAAATCTCTCTCACTAATACTGTGTGTATGTGAACCGTGGCAGTCAATGAAGGTGATTCACTAACATCTCCTCAAATACAGTTTGGGAGAGGTAACAAATATGGGCCTTGCCACCAATGTTCACATCCTAACAAAGAATAAAAATAACTAAAATTTGAAAATAGCAGCCAAAAATTGTGCTGCATGCTAATTAGAAAATCCCTTCCAATCATCCAGGTCTGAATTCTGTTCACAAAATTATACACAAGTGATGGTACTCATTGGTTATTACTGGCAATCATTTGCTAATGAGTATAACTGTCCATCCAGGAAATGTTGTGTCGCTGGCCATGGGATCTATGGGTCCTTGTGCGGCTGCTGAACCTGATCCGAGTGCCACATCTCTGACCACACATTTGGCAGGTGTTTCCGGGAAGTGGAATTGGTCCTTGTCCATGAAACCGCTGGCATTCCTTCTCTGGTTCCTTTTCCATACTGCCTCTTGTTGATAGATGTCCTCAAAGAATTATGTCCTTTCATCCAAGGGATTGTCTGGAGTCAAATTCTTCTGAATGAGGGTCTTCCATGTGTTGACATCTATTTTGCATTCCTTGAGGGAAGCCTTCAGGGAGTTCTTAAAAAATTTGGTTTGTCTCCTTTTGTTCAAATATCATCCTTGTGCTGGCAAAGATGATTTGCCTCAATAGTTGGAACTCATGAATCCTAAGCATGTGGCTGACCCAGCATAATTGGTTTCAAATGATCATAATTCTCAAAGTGCGGTGCTGTTGGCTGCTTCAAGGATGCTGATGTTAGTATGCCTGTCCTCCCAGATAATGTGGAGAATCTGTCTCAATCAGCATTGATGTTACTTCTCAAGGGCCTTGAGGTGGCATCTATATATAATTCAAGTTTCAGAGCCAATTAGGAGAGTCGGAAGGACAATTGAGTTATTCACAAGGATCTTGGTATCATGTATTAGATGTCATAGCCATCAAAGACTCTTATCCTTAAGCGTTTAAAGGCAATGGATGTGATATTGAATTGCTGCATCCATGTCATCCTTCGATGAGAGCTAGCTTCCCAGGTAAGGGAAATGTTCCACGTTTGGGAAATTTCTCCATTGAACTTAATAGAAGGATAGATCAGAACTTGGTCTGGGACAAGTTGGTGAAGGATAATATTCTTCTTGAGGTTGAGGCTGAGAGCAATTCTCCACTATCCTTCCGTGAAGGCATTAAGAGAGACTTCCGAGAGAGTGGAAATGATATTGTTATCCACATACTGAAGTTCCTCGAGGGAGATCAATGGCATGTTCTTTTTAGATTTTAGCTGGTTGAGGTGGAAACATTTCTGTACGTCCTGTAAACAATATCCACACTATTAGAAGCTTGTCCATGACATGCTGAAGTACGGTGCCGATGGAGATGGAGAAATGTTTGGGGCATGGGTTCAGAAATGATTTCCAAGACTGTTCCAGGGTTGGAGGATATGAGCTAAAGGGAGAGGCTGAATAGGCTGGGGCTGTTTTCCCTGGAGTGTCAGAGGCTCAGGGATATAGAGGTTTATAAAATCATAAGGGGCATGGATAGGATAAACAGACAAGGTCTTTTCCTTGGGGTGGGAGAGTCCAGAACTAGAGGACATAGGCTTAGGGTGAGAGGGGAAAGGTATAAAAGGGACCTAAGGAGCAACTTCTTCAAACAGTGGGTGGTGTATGTATGGAATGAGCTGCCAGAGGAAGTGATGGAGGCTGGTACAATTACAGCATTTAAAAGGCATCTGGGTGGTTCTATTAATAGGAAGGGTTTGGAGGGATATGGGTCAAGTGCTGGCAAATGGGACTCGATAAGGTTAGGATATCTGGTTGGCATGGATTGTTGGATCCAAGGGTCTGTTTCCCTGCTGTACATCTCTATGACTCTATGACATATCCTTACTTAATCCTTGTCTTGACCTCAAAGAATTCTATCATGTTATCGTCAGTGAGGACTGTTGTCAAAATCTTGTCATGGAGGAGATGGAGGATGGTGATAAATTTCACTGGATAGCTGACCTTTGATGGGGTCTTCCATAGCACTTTCCAATTGACTGGCTAACAACCCTTAGTCATTTCGTTGAAGGCCATGTAGAGTGGTTGGTGTTGTCCCTGGCATTTCTCTTGGAGTCATTGAGCAATGAAAATCATGTCCATAATTCCATGGTTTGGTCAGAAGCTACATTGGTTTTCAGGAAGGATTTCCTCAGAGACCAGGAGAAGGCACCTCCTGAGAATTCAGGCAATCAACTTCTCAGATAGAGAATAAGGAGATTCCTTGATGGTTCACACAGTCCAGTCCATAACTGTCTCAAGATCTCAGTAAGTAAATATTTCACCAAAGGCTAGTTCAAGACTCAAGGACTCAGTTGGGAATAAAAGACTCCTTGAAGATTTTAACTCGTGGACCTCAATTAAATGCAGTAGGCTGATTTCCCAGAAAATGTATGTATAAATGTTATCCTTTGAATCAGCAGTGCTCAAGATTAACTGCCAGGAGGAGAGCAGCTGAGTTTTCTGATATCATTTTAAAGGCAGAAGTTGCACCGCTCACTCAGAATTGATGTACACCCCTATTGCTATCTCATCTGGCATATCAACCCTTTTCTGTGATTGGTCCCCTGTTGATTTCCTCTCGCTTTGCTCTTTTTAAAATCTCTTTTCCCAGCCTTACTCATACGTCTATTTATCTCAGTGCTGGAACAGCATGTTGGGTCCTGAGTTCAGTTTCATTAAATGTATGGCAGCTTACAATTCTGACTTAATCACAGAATATAACTTAACAGCAGATTTTATTGGAATTATTGGAATAATCACAAGCAGTTTGGTACAAACTTTACAATATTTGCACAATGCTGTACTTTCACTGTAAATGTCTGCAACCTTTACTGCTCCCAAGGACATCTGTTGGATCCCAAATGCATTATAGGAAAAGGGAGAATAGATGTAGTTGTTTTCATGTTTCTTCTCAATGAAAACAAACCAATCTGGACGATCGATGTGCTTTCAGTTTTCTTAATAACCCCCATAAATGCTTAATCTGAAATTGTTCCAGTAGCTTGTGCAATGTCTTCTCTCAACTCCCTCCTGTGCTATTGAAGTGCAGAGCTGGTACATTCACCTTCTGGTGTAATGAGGAATCTTACAGAGCTGGATCAGATTAATAATCAACAATTTGGTTTTTATGCACTGGTACTCAATAGTTCTGCAATTATTTACTCTTCAATTTCATGAACAATAGTAGATGCATTTAAGGAAGGAATTTCATTATGAACTAAGTCAATGTTTTTCAGAGCTTCATTTGCCACCTGTATTTAGTCATGAGAGATCTAATGCAGCTAAAAACAAACTTATAATTATGCTGTCCAGACTTAACTGCCTTGCACCATTTTGTACTTTTTTCTGGGAAGAACGGTGCCTGCAAAACAGGATCTAACAAATTATTTACATATTCACCATTGACTGCACTAAAATTATTTATTTTGAATCAACAGAATTGCTTTGATTTGCTTTTGTTTCATTTTACAAAAGCCTACATTGAATTTTTAAAGAGAGCTGAATGTGAAGTAGTGGGTAAAAGTACTGTCCTTTCACCTTGAGGACCTGTATTTGAATCCAGGCCAGACAAATGGAGAAAATGTCCCATTTCTCTTCCTGACAGCTGCTAAGAGCACTTAGTAAAGTAAGTTGGAGCAGTCTCAATGTAGTTTCCAGAAGATGAAAATTCACAGGGCAAATGTATAGTTGTGCTTTCACAATTTACAAGGGAGACGTGAAATATATTTCAAATAATTCACATTTATTTTCAAATTTGCAGATTTTGCATAAATCCTAAAAAATATGAATTGTAACCTAAGGGACTAGATGGATGTATTTTGAATTCCTTTATGATTGTTGTCAATGATGCTTCACAGTAAATTGCTTGTGGGCTTTTAGTTTGTTCCTGTTCAGGAGAGTAGCCCAGATAGTAGCTCAGTTAAAAAACAAAATTTAAAAACATCTCGTGCCACAAGGCTGAACAATTTAAATATTAAATCATTCTGAGACCTAGATATATAGGTGTAGATCATAGTCATAGACCAAACATAATCAATAATGCTTAAAGGATTGAAACGTTGTATAGTTGCACTTTATTAGTCTATGTTTAGACCACTGTTTGGTTTGCTAATTGTATCCATATTTAAATGAGAAAGTCAATACTGCTATTTCTTCATTTTTTTATGCTCCAGTAGTCAATATTAAACTATTAGAAAACATATGCATTTCATTGTAACATTAGAACAAATTACACATTTGCATTTGCTATAGTAAACTCACCTCACCATTACTACACAAGAGACCACAAAGGTGCAGTTGATGATGCAAGAACGCTATCATGTTGCTGTTCTCAGCCAACATTATAAAGATTTGATAAACACATGGAGACCACATTGTGAAAATTTGTAGCATTGAAACGTCGCCAATGTGATGATGTTACAGTACATTTGATATTGGAGTTTTTGAAGCAGCTATTCTTTGTACAGAGTCCACCTTCAATTCTCCAATGCTATAACAAGGTCCCCTTTGTTTATATTAACACCTGTATAGTAAGTGCAAAAGAATACACCTTTCCAAAAGAATGGATAACATTCTGAATTTATTTACATAAGAAAAGATTTTAAAAATTTTAAAAAGATAATAAAATCTAAGTAAAGGTTTTTGATTAAACATGAACAGAAATATTTTTCTGCGAGTAATAGCTTTTCAGGTTTTGAGCCAAAATGAAAAGTTTTGACATTGCAGAATTAAATTGCTGAGGAATTACGCACATTTCTATCTAAATACAGAAATTTCTCACTGCTACAGCTGTTTTTAAAATGGTGAGAGCTTGCCTTCATAAAAATGAATTAAAACACAGAAGCATTTAACTTTCAATAGATGGCAGTAGAGACTCAAAATACAAAATGATTTCTTCCCTGTAGCAGGTTCCAACAGGAAAATGTGAACTAGCTTTACAGAGTACAAGCACTCAGACAGAACAAACTTTTTTCTCCTCCCAAATCTAAGCTAACTGGTGGAACCGAGTTGATCGGAAACTGGAGTCTGGAGAGAGTTATATTGTTTATTGAAAATGTGGAAACACAGGAAAGCAACATTTATCCTGTAACAGGTTAGCTTGGCAATAAATCTGATCGTTTGACAGCACAAATTGATGGTTTGAAACCCATTATTTCATTAGCATTGAGTCTTTTAATATTACTAGGTCAATCTTTTTATGGTAGGCATGGGATGGGAAGAGGTAACTTGGTCTTCTGGGTGTGCTTATGGAAAGGAAGTTGCAAATCAGTGCCAGTTTAATCTCTTATAGGCACTGAGTCACGTTTTTCTATTGTCATCAAGTCAAGCAAGGGATTAAAGTTTTATTTGGTTGGGCCAAGTTTGGGTTTGTTGAGATCATATTAAATAACACAGGAGAGGAATCATTATTCCATCCCAGTTTACTTATCCTTCCAGTAAGTATAAACAGCCAAAGGCCCTGTTAATGTTTTTTAGAAATATTATCCTCGGTCTTGGGTTTCTGGTTGTACATATTTCAAACTTGTGTAAAGTAAGTCTTACAAAAATAATAGTCGAGATTTCCAAAGCAATATTTAATATATTCTGGCAAACATAACACAACCTTGTAAAAATCCTTTGTTTAAAATAACCAATAATTAAAACAGTTCTGAAGTGATTCTAAGAAAACAAGTGGAAAGGTCTCCTTCGTCACAGTCAGCTTTGGTTAATAAAAATGAACTGGAGGAGAAATTCAACAAAGAGGGCAGTAGCAAATCGATTCCTCTATAACCTGCCCAAATTTTCCTTTTATAGACTGATTTGCAGGGGTCCCTGCTTTGACTCCAGTCAAAGATAAATTTCACCTCTGATATATTTTATGCAAAGTCTGACAAGGATACAAGCAAAGCGATACAGTGCCAGATTAAGTAACAAATGATCAAATATGTAAATTAAACTAAACTAAAAGGTACTTTGGAAATAAGGGGACAATCTAAAAATTGCAAATGAGATAACAAAACAATAAGGAATAAATTTCGTAATCCTTGAAAATGGGTGCAAACATCATGATGTGCTATTGACCACACCCTTTGACTGCAACGTCTGAGGATACATCAACTTGATGCTGCCTGCTGCTTGAAATGGTTTCAATGTGGGGGCATAACATCTCAGTAATTTTAGTGCAGGAGTGACTGAACTGTTAATTGGCTGCATGTCTGATTTGGGTGCCAATATTGTAAATAGCTAGCACTGTTTAAAGCAAGCCTGCATTGTTCAAACAAGCCTACACAAGCAGTGAGGTTGCACCAGGTTCTAGCACCTATACAGAAAGTGCATCTGACCAGGAAAACATGAGAAAATGGAACAATTTGGGATGGAATGATTTCCAAGGCTTATGCGCAGCATGTAGAGGCCTTGGTGGTGGAGTTGCAAATTAGGGGAAATATCCTGAACTGACAGATCATTTTCCAGCATTCTGTAGACTTCGGAGGAGTTCTAATGGATTAGAGGGTAGCTAATGCAACTCCACTCTTTAAAAATGGAGGGAGAGAGAAAATGGGGATTACAGGTCAGTTAGTCTGACGTTGGGGATGGGCAAATGCTGGAGTCAACCCTTAAGGATGTAATAACTGAGCATTTAGAAAGCAGAGACAGATTCAGTCCAAGTCAACATGCATTCATTAAAGGGAAATCATCCTTGACAAATCTTTTGGAATTTTTGGAGGATGTGACCAGTAGAATAGACAATGGTGAATCAGTAGATGGACTTCCAAAAGGCTTTTGACAAGGTTCCACACAAGGAAAATTAAAGTATTGGAGGCAGTGTATTGACATGGATAGAGAACTGATTGGCAGGAAGCAGAGAGTTGGAATAAATAGACCCTTTTCTGAGTGGCCATCAATGATGAATGGGGTACTGTGTTGGGATCTCAGTTGTTCATAACATAGATTAATGATTTGGATGAAGGCATTGAGTGAAATATCTGGGCCAACATGACACCAATTGTTAAAGTTCACTTGAGTAAGTAATGTTTAAATATTCTGTGATTTATGTATGAAAGAACTGAAACCAACATGATAATTCTAAAAGGTGAGAGACTTAACAAACAATCTAGGTCTTTTTCAATATATAATTTCAGTTACATCACACTGTAAACTTTTGCTATAAATCCTGTGTCTTATGATCTTATACTCTACAACTACCTGATGAAGGAGCAGTGCTCCAAAAGCTAGTGCTTCCAAATAAACCTGTTGTACTATAACTTGCTGCTGTGTGATTTTTAATTCCAAATTTGAAGTGTAATTGGCAGTGTGTGCCATGAGGAAGGTTGATAAGAGGCAACAGGGTGACTTGGACAGATTGGCTGAATGGGCAGATACTTGGCAAATGCAGTGTACTGTGGATAAATGTGAAGTTATCCACTTTGGCCACAAAATAGGAAGGTAGATTATTATCTGAAAGGTGGCAGTTTAGAAGAAGTGCAATGAGACCAGATTGTCATGGCAGAACAGTTGCTTAAGGTTGGCATACAGGGGCTGTAGGCAGTGAAGAAAGCTCTCACTCACAGCAAGAGGATTTGAGTATCAGAGTAGGGATATCTTGCTGCAGTTATACAGGGGCTTGGTGAGGGCACACCTTGAGTATTGTGTGCATTTTTGATCTCCTAGTCTGAGGAAGGACATTCCTTCTATTGAGGGAGTCTCGTGAAGGTTCACTAGACTGATTCCCCGGATGGCAAAAACAAGGGCTGCAGATGCAGGAAACCAGAGTCTAGATTAGAGTGGTGCTGGAAAAGCACAGCAGTTCAGGCAGCATCTGAGGAGCAGGAAAATTGACTTTAAGGAACTGGGACACCGCACCAATCAACCACACCGCCCTGTGGCCCAACATTTCAACTACCCCTCCCACTCTGCCGAGGACATGGAGGTGCTGGGCCTCCTTCACCGCCGCTCCCTCACCACCCGACGCCTGGAGGAAGAATGCCTCATCTTCCACCTCGGAACACTTCAACCCCAGGGCATCAATGTGGACTTCACCAGTTTCCTCATTTCCCCTTCCTCCACCTCACCCCAGCTCTAAACTTCCAGCTCAGCACTGTCCTCATGACTTGTCCTACCTGCCTATCTTCCCTTCTACCTATCCACTCCACCCTCCTCTCTGACCTATCACCTTCATCCCCACCCCCACTCACCTATTGTACTCTATGCTACTTTCTCCCACCCCCACCCTCCTCTCATTTATCTCTCCACCCTGCAGGCACTCTGCCTCTATTCCTGATGAAGGGCTTTTGCCCGAAATGTCAATTTTCATGCCCCTCGGATGCTGCCTGAACTGCTGTGCTTTTCCAGCACCACTCTAATCTAGAATCTGATTCCTCGGATGGCAGGACTGACATATGAAGAAAGACTGGATTGATTGGGCTTGAATTTGCTGGAATTAGAAGAATGAGGGGGGAATCTCACAGAAACATAAAATCCTGATGGAACTAGATCGGCTAGATGCGGGAATTTTCCCAATGTTGGGCAAGTCCAGAACTTGGGGTCACAGTCTTAGAATAAGGGGTAAACCATTCAGGACTGAGATGAGGAAGAATTTCTTCATTCAGAGTGTTGTAAACCTGAGGAATTCTGTCCCAGAGGAAGTTGTTGGGGCCAGTTCATTAAATATATTCAAGAGGGAACTGGACATGGCCCCTGCGGCTAAAGGGATCAAGAGGTATGGGGAGAGGGTGGGAATGAGACACTGAGGTTGCATGATCAGCTATGATCATATTGAATCATGGTGCAGGCTCAAAGGACTGAATGGCCTACTCCTGTACCTATTTTCTATGTTTCCATGTTTCTATATTTCTATGACAGAGGTGAGAAAGCATCTAACTGGAAGTGTGTGTCACAAAGCTTAAGGTCAGAAATCCGTTTTCACAGATGTTAAGACATGAATATCATAAGAAATTCTGTGTCATCAAATGAATAGTGAATGCATCTATAAATGTCACATGCCAGCAATAGGGGTAATCGCATGGATGACCATTCCTGGTATTTTGTTATATTTGCCATCTCTTTCAGTATGTGATACTGTGTGTTATGACCAGATCCACAACCAGTTATTATTGTTCCAGACAGATATCACAAATTGTTACGTTCCAGGGTGAGGAGAAATAAACAGGTTCCCCTTGTTTATTCACCCACCCCCTCAATTGGTTGCAACAAGGTTAATTTAAAAAGGATTCTATTTTTTGTGGATACATTTCTCCCCAACCCAAATTAATTTGTGTTTGAAAAGGAGCCAATCCACCTAGATGTTCTTGAGTTAATGAAAAGAGTGTATACATTAGCTGGTGTTATTTCAGGTCCCAGACTGGCTTGATCGATAATATTTTGTCTTGCTTTGATTTTAATGTTGTGGTGTCTCACTGAAACACAAGCATACAATGCTGCAGATTTGGTGTCAACAACAAATCAGAAGTTCATTGAGCAAAAACAAAATGAAGATAATATGGATTTAGCCAGATAATTTAAATATAACACAAACAACCATTTTGAAAACATATCAGAATACCACAAACAGGAGCAGGAAAATGCAGTTTGGCTCCCCAAGCCTGCCCCACCATTCGATAAGATCATAGCTGTTCTGTCGCAGGCCTCAATTACTAATTTGTGCTCGCACCTCATAGACCTCAACTTCCAATATTTCGAAACCTATCTACCTCCTCTTTGAATACGTTCAGTGAAGTAGCCTCCACAATTTGTCATGATTTGGAGGTGCTGGTGTTGGACTGGGGTGTACAAAGTTAAAAATCACACAACACCAGGTTATAGTCCAACAGGTTTAGTTGGAAAACCGCTCCTTCATCAGGCGCTCCGAAAGCTAGTGTGTTTCCAATTAAACTTGTTGGACTATAACCTGGTGTTGTGTGATTTTTAACTTTCCAAAATTTGTGGTAAAGAATTCCAATCATACACAAGCTGCTGAGAGAAGAAATTCCTTCTCATCTCAGTTTTAAATGAGTATGTGCTTATTCTGTAACCATTCCCCCCTAGTTTGAGAATGTCCCACTCTTGGAAGCATCTTCTCAAAATTCACTGTGTCAAGCCTCCTCAGAATCTTCAATAAAATCATTCTTCGTTCTTCTAAATGCTAATGAATAAAGGCTTAACTTGTTTAGCTGTTATTGATAATTCAGTACCATTTTCCCAGGAGTTCGCCCAGTGAATCTCTTTTGAATGTCCTCCAATGCCAGCACACCCTTTTTTTTAAATATAGAGGCCAAAACTGTACCCAATACTTCACGTATGGCCACATCAACATCCTGAATAGTTTTAATAGTAATTCTTCATGTTTAAACTCCAGCCCCAGCAGTAAAGTCCAAAGTTCCGTTTGCCATCTTAATTACTTGCTGTAGCCGCATGCTAACATTTTCTGTTTCATGCACAAGAACATACACATTTCCCTCTCTGTTGTACTTTGTTGGAATTTCTCTCCCATTTACATAATGATCTGTCTTTTGGTTCTTCTTCCCAAAGTGCATGATCGTACACTTTCCTACATTAAACGCTATCTGCTGGATTTTTGCCATCCACTTAACCTAACTATACCTCCTCAGATTTCTTATGTCCTCATCATAATATGTCTGCCAACTAATTTCTATATTTTCAGTAAATTAGACACATTACACTCTGTCCTCTTCTCAAAGTCATTCATATAGATTGTAAATAATTGAAGCCCTAACACTGATCCTTCATTGTAGTCCACTAGTTATGTTTTTCCAACCTGAAAAAGACCAACTAGTTCTGACTCTGTCTTTCAATCCTCAATCTGTGCTAATTATCCTCAATATTGTGAGCCTGTATCTTGCGCAATGACCTTTCATGTGGCACATGATTGAACGCATTCTGGAAATCCAAAAAGACTACATTTATTGTTCTCCTTTATCAATTCTGTTTGTCATGTCCTCAAAGAACTTTATAGAAAATGTCTTCAATGTGATTTGCCTTTCACAAAACCATGTTTACTCTGTTTGATAATGTTTAACTTTTCTGAATATATTACTAATTTCCCTTAATAATTGACTCGAGCATTTTCCCAGCTGCAGATGCTGGCTAATTCTGCTTTGTCTCCCTCCCTTTTTGAACAGGGGTGTAACATTAACAGTCTTCCAATCTGCTGGAAGCCTTCCAGAATCATTAGGTCTGGAAGCACTCCAAAGTGGTTACTTTGGACAAGAAAGCCAGAGAGCCTGCTTAAATCCAATGAATTAAAAAAATCCCACAATTATTTTGATTCCAGGTGACTTTTTATTGGACAAGTCAGATCTCAGACTAAAATAGGGATTGATAGATCATTTGTTTGATTTTGTTTTAACAAGGTGGTCTCTTACTGAAAAACAATCATGCAGTGTTGTGGATTTGGTTTTAAGAATAAAATACAAATTTATTAAGCAAAAGAAATGAAATTAAAATAGAATAATCCAGATTATTACATATTACACAAATGTAAAGATTTTAAAACACACGGTTACATATAATATCATTAATTCCCAAAATACTCCTTTTGCTGATTTCAAAAACACCCCAGTACAGTTCCCAAAAGCACTGCTCAAACAGTCCTTACAGCAGGAAAAAATCACTTTCTGTTTTATAGGATTAATTTAGTTGTGATTTCCACTTACAGTCTGCAAAATCTGATAGCCTCTTTCTGGAACTTTCATACACCTGAGCGTAAACATTTTTGGCTTGAAGTAATCTTTTCACATTTTTATCCTAATAATCCTGGTCTGGAACTATTTACTAAACACTTTAGACTAAGGTAATAAATTTTTTTCTACCTTCTCCCTTTCTGAAGATCACTGTTTTACACATATATTTGATCCAAGATTTATGCGAAATGGCCACAAACTGTAACTAGAAAAATATTGTTTTCAAGCTTTGGAACATTGATGCGTAATTGTTCACCTTGCTCAGTTGCAAACTCTCCCAATGAGAACAAGTAACTATTGTCCTGCAGGCTACCTCTCGAAGAAGTGATTTGGAAAAAAATCACCAGCTGCAGAAATGATTTCCAGTTAATCATTAAACCCTTCAAACTCATAGAAAACTCCATATGTTACTGGTTCAAAATTCAGAAGTCCAATCTTAAAAATAAATTGTAACAATATATTGTCACACATCCCATATCAGATTTAGTGAAACAATTCAATAATGCAATATTCATTCCCAGAAATTTAGGAATAAGAAGTAAATCTAAAATAGGAGAAAAGGTAAATATGCATCAGTCTCCTAATGGTTCCTGAAGAGTAGATAGTGGAAGATTGATAGCTGAACAGTTGATTTTGGGATTCTGAGTTTTACAGCTGGTAAAATAATTTTGTCTTGTTTCTTTTTGACAATGTTTTGCTAGCAGCACTCAGCGTGAGAAGGGCACAGTCCTGTTTTCTTCAGACTGGCATGTTAGCCAGCTGGTCTCTAGGGAACAGATGCTCAGAGTCTTACCCATATGATAGGGTAGACCAGTGGGTGGCTCTTGACTGTGACCATCACAGTACACTAGTGCTACAACCCATGCTCATTCATGTGAATATCTCAGTTCTTTAGTACCTATTCCACTCACACGCACAGACTATTATTGCTTTTTTAACGTTTACTTTTGATCCTGATGGAAAGGAAAAACACAAAAACCCAGGTACCAAATGGCCGTGTTTAAAGGTCTAGGGAAAGAATGTCCTCAGTCTCGTCAAGGGAAACTATGGTCAGTGAAGGGACTGTTCTGTACTCACTCAGGAAAAAAATAGTGAGGTAACCATATTGAGTGAACAGAGTACAGAAAGCAGGAAGAGTTACTTGTATGGTGGCTTAGATGTGTGATAGTCACAATATTGAGCATGATAGAGTTTGAGCCTTGGTGGGAGATGGTTGCAAAGGCAGAGTTTGAGTGAATATGAGGGAGGTGAGAGAACATGATAGCACCCAGCTTTTCCAAACATAGAAGCTCATCAACCTTCTTGTAGCTCATCCAAACTGTTGACATTGTATTAACCTGGATGGCTATTTTGGAACAGGCTGGCAGCATTCAAAGTGGTGTAGCTGCAGTTTAAGTATGGATTTTGTAAGGTCCTGACACTGGTGAGCTCTTATGCAACTGATGAGTGTTAGATTTAACGAGAACAGTGCTATGGAGAGAAATCAACATTTAATGAGATGACCAGCGTGTGAAAAAGTCTCCAGGGTTCACGTAATGAAACTCTCCATGAAACCTCTCAGAATTGAAACCTAACCATACATGGGAAAATTCAGCTCATTGTTCCAAGTTAGGATGGTATATGCCTGGGAGGGAAACATGCAGGTAATAATGTGTCCTTGTACATGCAGCCCTTGTCCTACTAGGTGGTAGAGTCCAGGGGTTTGGAAGTAAGTAAGTAATAACATTTCTCTATTTTTACTCAAGCAGGCTTGTAATTGACACATTAATTTTCATCAGTGCAACATTTCAATTTAAGTGTGATACAGACTGCGCAGAAAATAATTTACTTGATGGGAACAAGGGTTTTTTTTAACTGAGGAGAAAGCGAGGACTGCAGATGCTGGAGATCAGAACTGAAAATGTGTTGCTGGAAAAGCGCAGCAGGTCAGCAGCATCCAAAGGAGTAGGAGAATCGACATTTTGGGCATGAGCCCTTCTTCAGGAATGAGGAGAGTGTGCCAAGCAGGCTAAGATAAAAGGTAGGGAGGAGGGACTTGGGGGAGGGGCGTTGGGAATGCATAGATTAGATTAGATTACATTAGATTACATTAGATTACATTACAGTGTGGAAACAGGCCCTTCGGCCCAACAAGTCCACACCGACCCGCCGAAGCGAACCCACCCATACCC
>NC_057722.1:43482043-43491832 GCF_004010195.1 Chiloscyllium plagiosum | reverse complement strand
GGCCCAACCCTCGAACTCAGCACCACCTTCCTAACCTGCAATCTTCTTCCTGACCTTTCCGCCCCCACCCCCACTCCAGCCTATCACCCTCACCTTAACCTCCTTCCACTTATCGCATTTCCAACGCCCCTCCCCCAAGTCCCTCCTCTCTACCTTTTATCTTAGCCTGCTGGACACACTCTCCTCATTCCTGAAGAAGGGCTCATGCCCGAAACGTCGATTCTCCTGTTCCTTGGATGCTGCCTGACCTGCTGCGCTTTTCCAGCAACACATTTTCAGCTTTTTTTTAACTGAGCTAGGACTGGGCAGACAGACCAAAACAATCAGAGACATTGACCATCCAGTGGCAGTGTAATGAATAGCCTGGTCACCCTCATGTTCCTGGTGGTCTTTGCACAAGGCATGGGGACATTCCTTGGTCGTCTCCTCCAACAAAGGACTAAATTCCTGGGTTAAAATATTTGAGACATGACATTTAGTTTAGTGCACTTGGTGGCAGCAGCCAATTGTGAGCTACAGTTACAAGCCATTTCTTAACAGGCGGGTTTCCTGACATCATGTATGGCTTACTGATTAACTAATAGGGATTGATTGACCAATAACTCAATTTTTGTTTGAATGATTGAACTATCAGGATGAAGGAAGGCAAACTTGACAGACCTTGGTCTTCCCATGTTGAATAATTCTTGCAACATGCTCTTGCAAGTGCAAAGTATTGGACAAACTAACTCAGCCACTTTCAGGCTGTCAGTAAAATGAAGAAGGCGACTCCTGGATCTCAGTGGGGAGATACCAAGATGCTCCATGTTTGTTGATATCCTTAGAGTTCAACATTCATTCTTCCACCAAGAAACAAGTACGTGGCCATTGAAAATTGCCCCCAAATGTTTCTGAGAATTGAATTTGTAGACAGATATAAAATCTCCAAGGCAGCTGAGAAAGAAATACCTGAAATGTTACTATAAAACAGCATTACAATGGTAGGATAAAGGAACACAGAGTTTTATTAAGTAAGTGTATATTGTAGTCCTGTAATCTGAAAATGTTTGTTCACGTGCAGAGTGATTAATATATGGCATCATCTTTCAGATGGAGCAGTAAAAACAAACTCTGGGAACTCTAGGAACCAATTATGATTATTTTGGATATTTCTCATTGTATGAATTTAGATGGAACATGGTGCATAATTATCTTGTGATCCTTGCAGATGCAGACAATGTCCCAAGTATGTCAGCTGCCAATAGATACTCTGGGATTACACTTTCATTCCTTCATTAACTATATTTCAGAATCCATTCTGTGTTTCCCTCATTTAATGATTCACTCAAGACATTTAGAAAACGTCAGCTGAATTGACAGCAATGGCGAGGATGTGACTTTTCTTTCCTAGTCTGTCACATTGTACAAAAAGACTAGTCTGGATCCTATGAGTCTGTTGTCTCTGACTCCCCAACAATTAAAGATTGGATTATACCAGAAAAAAACATGTTGGGGTACTCAACACCGAAAGGAGGTGGAAGAGGAAAAGATTCCAAATACGTGCTACATGCAATCGAAGTGCACGTGTTCTTCATAATTTTATTACGTCATTTTTTAATGAAAATTATATTCCTACACTCTTCCCTTCCCCTTTTCAGTTCATACAGCTTCAAAAATGGCAATAATATTAGAACTCCTGCAGTAACTTATAGGAAACTACATTTTCTTTATGTCTTTGCAGGAGCAACTATTTTCAATGAATCTACATTTATTTATTGTGCTAACCATGGTTCAGTTGTTAGAATTCTCACTGAATTGAATTGAGTTGAATTTATTGTCACGTGTACTGAGGCACAGTGAAAAGCTTTGTCTTGTGAGCAATACAGGCAGATCACAGAGTTAAGCAGCATAGATAATTAGTTAATAGGTAAACAGTGGCAAAAACAAAAACACAGGTACAGGCAAATATTCAGAGTTTGTGAGTCCATTCAGTATTCTAACAACAGCAGGGTAGAAACAGGCTGGTGCATATGTTCAGGCTTCTGTACCTGTTGAGTTTAATGGTTGTTAACCCAAATCCCTCTCCAGAAACTTAGGTGCAAAAGCCTGTGTTGATAATGTCAGTACACTACTGAAGGAGAGTTGCAAAGTTGGAGTTGCCATCTTACAGATGAAATATTTAGTTGTCCTCTAACATGGATGTAAGAAATCTTATGACACTAATTCATAGAAGAGGAGGGGATAGATGCCAAGGTATCCTGGCAATACTGCTCAAAAACATAAGACCAGACTATCTGGTCATGATCACATTGCTGCTCGGGGAGCTTGTAATTAGGCTGCTGTTTTTCTGATATTCAAACGGTGCCTTTGTGCTTAGCAAGCTTGAAGTAGGTAGGGCAGAATTTCTTAAATGCAAGCTAAAATTTTGGCTTTGCACGTTCAGAGACAGCAATGACCACTGTGCAACTTGGGAGATAGTTTTAGTATCTGTACTCCTGCTCTAACAGTCCCCTGCTCTCAGTTCTCACTGTATCAATTTTCAAGTCTTGAAATGGGGTCACAATGTGAAAAATATTAGGAAGTACTGGGTGGAGTGGGGATGGGGGTGTGGTGTGTTGGTGGTAGTGGATGTGTGGGAGAAGATTAATGATGTAAGTTCTTTTTTACCTAAACCAAAGATTTTGCTTCTCTACAAACAATTAATTGGTGTAAATATCTTTAATAGAGGAATAGTTGCAGCTAGCTGACAAGGGAGCTAGGTAAGTGCTTATATAGGTAACTATACTGCAATGATGCTTTAGGCTTTTCGTGTTACCTTATTTAATTAAAGTGCTTGCTGTGATGTGAAAGTTAATTAGTGTGCAGAAATAGAAGTTGCTTTAATGAATAGACTTATGGTTCAACAGAAGGTCTGATAAGAAATACAGATGGTTGGGCAGATTATCTATTATGAACAGCTGGTTAACAGACTTCATGGACAACTTTGCAAACAAATAACTGATAATTAGTATGATTTGGAGGTGCTGGTGTTGGACTGAGGTGTGTAAAGTTAAAACTCACACAATACCATGTTACTGCTCCTCGGATGCTGCCTGAACTGCTGTGCTCTTCCAGCACCACTAATCAAGAATACCATGTTATAGTCCAACAGGCATACTTGGAAGCACTAGCTTTCGGAGTGCTGCTCCTTCATGAGATGGTTTTGGAGTATAATATTGTAGGACACACAATTTATAGCAAAAGTTTGCAGTGTGACGTAACTGAAATTACATATTGAAAAAGACCTGGATTGTTTGTTAAATTTCTCATCTTTTAGAATGGGCATGTTGGTTTCAGTTCTTTCATATGTAAATTCCATATGTTACATTCTAAAGTGAACTTTAGCAATAGGTGTCGTGTTGGCCCAGATAATGCATTGAAGGGGTGAGGTGCCCTGTGTGAGGCTGTCTGTGCACCAATGTTCAGACTGGTTCTAATCTAAAAAAAGGATTTACAGAATCTTCCATGGATTCATGCAGTTTTTGAGCAAAATAAAGTGTAATTCTGCAAGTACAAATTCATCTCACAAACTTGTGTGTTGTGTGTGTGTATACATGTGTGTGCACGTGCGTGAGGAGTATGACTGTTTGTGAGAGAGCGTGTGTATGCGTACATGTGTGAGTGTGAATGTAAAGGGGTATAAGTCTGTGAGAGGGTGTGTGTGTGCATGTGAGTGTGGGAATGTACATGTGAGCGTATGAGAGAGAGAGCTTGTGTATGAGAGAGGGTCACACTCACGCAGACCCTCTCTCAAACACAAGCTCTCTCTCATATGCTCACACATACACACCCACATTCACACTTGCACTCTCTCACAGATTTATACCCCTTTACATTCACACTCACCCACACTCACATACACACACTCTCTCACAAATGGTCATACTCTCCGCACACCCACATGCAAACAAACACACCCATATAAGTTTGTGGGGTGAATTTGTCCTTGCAGAATTACATTTGATTTTGCTCAAAAACTGCATGAATCCATGTAAGATTCTGTAAATCTCTTTTTTAGATTAGAATCAGTCTGACCATTGGGGCGCAGACAGCCTCACACAGGGCACCTCACACCTTTAGTGTATTATCTGGGCCAACATGGCATCTATTGTTAAAGTTCACTTGAGAATGTAACTTTAAGAAAGTTCTGGAATTTATATATGAAAGAACTGAAACCAACATGGTCATTTGAAAGGATGAGAGACTTAACAAGCAATCCAGGTCTTTTTCAATATGTAATTTCAGTTACATTACACTGTAAATGTTTGCTATAAACTCTATGCTTTACGATCTTATGCTCCACAACCACCTGATGACTGAGCAGTGCTTCGAAAGCTAGTGCTTCCAAATAATCTGTTGGACTATAACCGGGTGTTGTGAAATTTTTAAATTTGATAATAAATAAATATTAATAATGAAACTTCTGAAAGTTTGAAGGCTGAAAATAGCATTTTTTTAGGAGTAATAGTCATAGAAGGGCCTGGTTGATCAAAGATAGATGGTATGACCAAACCTCTAGAGCTTCACTGAGCAGAAAAAAATAAGGTGGGCATTTACCCCGAGGTTTAGAAAAAAGCCATGAATATTTTGGAGCATTTTGTTAAGATTAGATTCCCTACAGTGTGGAAACAGGCCCTTCAGCCCAACCAGTCCACACCGACCCTCTGAAGAGTAACCCACCCAGACCCATTTTCCCTCTGACTAATGTACCTAACACTATGGGCAATTTACCATGGCCAATTCACCTGACCTGCACATCTCTGTGACTATGGGAGGAAACCAGAGCAAACCCACGCAGACACAGGGAGAATATGCAAACTCCACACAGACAGTCACCCAAGGCTGGAATTGAACCTGGGCCCCTGGTGCTGTGAGGCAGCAGTGCTAACTACTGAGCCACCATGCCATTAATAAAGTAAAGCTTTACAGAAATGTTGACTCTGACATTAATTCATACAGGTCCATTTCTGAAGAAATAGTGTTCATAAAATCACTTTGGGTGGCCTCAGTGCAGTTAGATATTTGTTGTGTGATTTGAGCAATTGAAATTTTTGAGGTATAAGAGGAAAAGAGAAAAAGGGAATATCTGTTTGCATTTGCCAAATATCTTGTTTGACTGAGACATGGTCATGGTCATCTAGTTTTGTTGTTTAACTCATTTACTATATCCTGTCTTACGTTCTGATTAAGCTCAACACATTCACCATATTGGTTGCAGTTCACCCTGCTTAAATTGAGGCAGATTGCAGTCCATACTTCAATTGTACTTTGCTTTCTGTGTAGTATTTGGAATATTGTAAGGCTCTTACAACCATCATCCTTATGACTTCTCTCAGTGGGATTATCATAGTAATGTCAAATTAAGTGCAGAGCACTCATCCATTAGGATCTCAAGTGCAAATGGATAAGCTCATCCTAATTAGTACCCTTAACAATTATATTCCATCTCCAAAGTGGATTCAAATCCAGATTCAATGGATGAAAAACAAATGTTCTCGCCCACTGAACTACTAATGCTTCCTATGCAGCTATTTTTAAAAGAAAATTCATCCACTGATTATAGAATTGCTTTTAAAAGCTTAAATGACTTTGTTTAGTCTTCACACAAATAAATGAACAGACAATATCAGGACATATAGAATAGTGTATTTTCTACAAGGATAATATGCATTTGGCGGTTTTAGAATCCTGTATGAAGTTTTGTTCCATGCATAGATGAATGAATCACTTCAGTCATAGCTCTTGGCTTCATGATCCTGTATTATAGCTGACCACATGCAAGATCTTCATTCCCCAGGTACTTCATGATCAATATTTTTAAACTAGTCCACAACAAAGACTGATTCAGAGGCAACAAAAATGTATACACTATATGGTGCAATAACTGATTTTAACATATACAATTTCTTTATGTAAACAATAAGAAACTAAAATTCAAAAGTTATTTTCCCAGCCTGTAGCATTTTTGTTGACTTTGTTCTTATATATGTAGCTATCTCTTGGTTTCTTTTTATGTCCTGTGTACTCCACAAGATTGCCAAAGAAGGAAAGGGATGGGCAGTGCAGTGATACCCTTGAGTCATGGCTAGTTATAACAGGTTGGTAAAGTTGAATGAGTGTGATATTTAGTTACATTTATTTTTTTCTGATATGTGGAGATGGAGTTCATTTTCAGCTTTGCCATAACAGTTGAAGTAAGATTAGGAGTTTACTGCACTGATTTGAGTTGCACGCAATCAGTAGATTACAAGTCACGAATTGCATGTTAGAAGTAGCCTTCTTTCTGCCAAAGAAGGTGGTGCCTGAAGCACCAGGCTATAGATGATCTAGGGTAATTTTTAGGGCACCTTTGTCCAATATATTTCAGACTGAGATATATAAAACCATGTATTGTAACTCTATTCTTCACCAGGAACTCTAACACTATTGAATAACAATATTTTGCCTGACAGGAGAAATAAATTATGTGATATACATTTTTTAATGAATAAATGTGGATTCTTTTGATTGTCTCCAGTTACTACTTTGGAAAGAATTGCAATATAATTATTTTTACACGTCGATCTTATTTATTTGTTCGAATTCTATTTTTCAAAGAGCATGCTTACAGCATGGTTTCAGTGGTTCATAGGTTGACTATTTTAGCCGTGGAAGGAAGAAGACCACTTCTAATCTGGCTGAATGTGTTATTTCCAATAACACAGTCATGGTAAAGGAAAATGAGCCAATCGCTCAATCAAACTTTTCTGCCCTCCAAAAGTAATTTCCAATACATATGCATTGATAAAACTGCATGTTTGTAAGGTAACCAAGGTTTACATTTACCTGAATTGAAAACAGAAAGTGCTAGAGAAATTCTCCAGGTCTGGCAGTATCTGGAGATGGAGAAAAGTAAAGTGTTGCTGGACCTGCTGAGTTTCTCCAGCACTTTGTTTATTTTTTCAGATTTCCAAAATCTGCAGTATTTTGTTTTAATATAACTTTTGCTTGGTTATATTTGCATCTATGGTTTTATTAGTCAAACTGGAAAAACACATTCCCGACAAGCATTGAGCTGAGTATTTCTCTATATTTAAATATTTTCAGATGCTTTCAAACTGATTGGTGCTAGATTGCTTCAGACAGTATACTTCAGACAACTGTCATGGTTGAATCCTAATATCCCAGCCTACACCACAAGATCCCACACTAAGAAGGATTATAATTAGAAATCCTATAATGTGGAAATAGGCCCTTCAGCCCAACAAGTATACATCGCCTCTTCGAAGAGTTTCCCACCTAGACCCACTACCCTACATTTCCTCAGACTAATGCACCTAACCTATACATCCCTGAACACTACGGACAATTTAGCATGGCCAATTCTCCTATCCTGCATATCTTTTCACTATGGGAGGAAACCAGAGCACCCAGAGGAAACCCATGCAGATACAGGAAGAACGTGCAAATTCCACACAGACAGTCGCCCAAGGCTGGAATCAAACTCAGGTCCCTGGTGCTATGAGTCAGCAGTGCTAACCACTGAGCCCCGTGCCACCCCAAAGAGCAGATGATTTTTTTTCCTAGTATCCCAACCAATATTTATCCCTTAGTCATTGCATTAGAGGTTGTAAGTAGCAATCGCGAAATTCCGACATTACTGTAAGACCACAAGTTGTAAGAATTGAGGTAAGCCATTTGGTTGATTGAGTCTTCTCCACAATTCAATGGGATTAAGTTAATCTGATAGCCCTCAACTCCACTTGCCTGCCTTTTCCCCACAACTATTGATTTTCTTACTAATTAAAAACCTGCCTATCTCAGCATTTAATATATTTAATAATCTAATCTCTATAGGTCTCTGCTGTTAAAAACTCCATAGATTCACAACCATCTGAGATTCAATGAATTCCTTTTAGTATTTGTTAGTCCATTGACTGAAATGACTGTATGTGATTGAAAATCTCTCTCAACAATACAATAATCACTTCAGTAGTACGGTATTTAACCTTTGAATAATAGTCAACCACAATCAAAAATGTTTTCTCTCTAATGTTAAAATAACATATTATGAGGCATTCCCATAGTTGGGACAAAAAGTAAATGTCAATCATTTATTTTCAATGTATAATTTCAGTTACATCACACTGTCAACGTTTGCTATAAATTCTGTGTCTTACAATTGTGTCCTCCATGACCACCTGATGAAGGAGCAGTGCTCTGAAACCTAGTGCTTCCAATTAAACCTGTTGGACTATAACCTGTTGTTGTGTGATTTTTAACTTTGTACACCCCAGTCCAACACTGGCATCTCCAAATCTAAAAAATTGTATAAGCTTTTATGTAGGTGTCTTATTATCAAGAATTTCAATTTAAAAATAACTAGCAGTACAACTTTATGCCTTAAGCAAGACAAAATGTTAGTTTTGTTTACACAATAATTGCTGCAAGTCAAACAAGTTACAAGTATAATGACTAAGTGGGGAGGTGTGAATCAGCTCCACACTTTTCAAGCTCCTTAATTGACTGGAATTTAAGGGTTTTTTTGTGAGACATTGCTACACCATGCTCCAAATGAAATATAGTTAACTGTTTTCCCCAGAACAATAAGAAGTCAATTAGAAATTTATTTGAGCGAACAAAAAACGAAATTTTATTACCTGCTAATCCTGAAAAATTATATACATCACATAAGACATATGACCTCTGTTTCATCACATACCAGGGATGTGGCAAGATTGGAGGGTTTGAGTTATAATTTGACTGGGACTTTTCACACTGGACCATAGGAGGTGGTAGGGTGACCTTACAGAGTTTTGTAAAATCATGAGGGGCATCAATAAGGTGAATAGCAAATGTCTTTTCCCTTGGGTAGGGAGTTCAAAAGTAGGGGACATAATTTAATGTGGGAAGAGGAAGGTTTAAAATGGACCTGAGGGGCAACTTTTTCACATAGAGGGTGATTTGTCTGTGGCATGAACTGCCAAGGGAAGTGGTGGATGCAGGTACATGCAGGTACATTTGGATAAGTACATGAATAGGAAAGGTTTTGAACGATATGGACCAAATGCAGGTCTAGTTTAGTTTGGGAAACTTGGTTGGCATGGATTGGTTGGACTGAAGGATATGTTTATATGCTTTTTAACTCTATGGCTCTGTGGAATCCTCTGACACATATGCACAAAGTTAAAAGGGAGTAGTATCCAGTACAAAGGAAAGTAAAGGAGTGCGTAGTTTAAAGTC
This sequence comes from Chiloscyllium plagiosum, assembly GCF_004010195.1. Taxonomy (NCBI): domain Eukaryota; kingdom Metazoa; phylum Chordata; class Chondrichthyes; order Orectolobiformes; family Hemiscylliidae; genus Chiloscyllium; species Chiloscyllium plagiosum. The sequence goes on along the minus strand of NC_057722.1, from coordinate 43,482,592 downwards.
CTAGAGTCTCCTTGAGGCATAACATTTTAATTCAAGAACATTGCTGTTTCACTGGTGTCTTATTTTCTGTATGTATCTGAAAGGGCTATTACAGAAGAGTGTGCCATAATAGTGTCCCACTGTGATGATATCAAATGGACTGGTGAGCAGAACAGCTAAGAAAGTTTTAAAGGAGTGAAACTAATATTTGGTCCAGGTTAAATATCCGCTAAATAAATATGTAACAATATCCAGCATATAACTGTTATCTGCTAACAAGATGCATTTAAGATCAGGAAAACCCAGTGGACCAGGGAAACCCAGTGGATGTGGTCTATCTAGACTTCCAAAAGGCCTTTGATAAGGTGCCACACGGGAGGCTGCTGAGTAAGGTGAGGGCCCATGGTGTTCGAGGTGAGCTACTAGTATGGATTGAGGATTGGCTGTCTGACAGATGGCAGAGAGTTGGGATAAAAGGTTCTTTTTTGGAATGGCAGCCGGTGACAAGTGGTGTCCCGTAGGGTTCAGTGTTGGGGCCGCAGCTGTTCACGTTATATATTAATGATCTGG
>NC_057722.1:43473558-43481586 GCF_004010195.1 Chiloscyllium plagiosum | reverse complement strand
AGCCTTAGAATTAGAGGGGGTCAATTCAGAACAGAAATGCGGAGACGTTTCTTCAGCCAGAGAGTGGTGGGCCTGTGGAATTCATTGCCGCAGAGTGCAGTGGAGGCCGGGACGCTAAATGTCTTCAAGGCAGAGATTGATAAATTCTTGATGTCACAAGGAATTAAGGGCTATGGGGAGAATGCGGGTAAGTGGAGTTGAAATGCCCATCAGCCATGATTGAATGGTGGAGTGAAATCGATGGGCCGAATGGCCTTACTTCCACTCCTATGCCTTATGGTCTTATGGTCTTAAGATGCTAACAAGGATTGACAAAGTAGACATACAAAGATTGCTTCTTCAGGTGGGACAATCACTAATGTTAGGTAATTGTTTTAGGTTAAACCATAGCAGATTTAAAACAGAGATAAGGAGAGGTTTCTTGTCTGAAAAGGTCGTGAATTTGTGGAATTCACTACCCCAGAGTATTATAGATGCTGGGACATTAAGTCAATCTAAGGAAGTTATGCCCAGATATTTAATTAGCAATGGATTACAGGATTATGGAGAGTGGGCAAAAAAGTGGTGTTGAGGCAGAATTGAGATCAGCTAGGATGATATCAAACGGTGGAGCTTGCTCAAAGGTCTGAATTGTCTACTCCTGCTCCTAGTTTAATTTGCAGTTTTCATTCATCCATATGATGTGGGAATCACTGACAAATTGAGTACTTATTGCCCATCTGTAACTGAGCTGAAGAAGTACCTTCCTGAGCTGCCACAGTCTTTGTGTTGTCAGGACATCCATAACGCGATCAGAAAATGATTTAGATGGTTTTCAGTCAATAGATGTGGAGCTGGAAAAGTGCAGCAGGTCAGACAGCACTGATGAAGGGTTTCAGCCTGAAATGTTGACTTTCCTGCTCCTTGCATGTTATCTGACCCGCTGTGCATTTTCAGTTTCACAGCTATTGACTCTTCCTTCCAGTATCTGTCGTCCTTACTGTCTTCAAGTCAATGATTTTGACCCAGTAGTAATGAAACAATGGTGAGTGGCAGGTCAGATATCTGTTCAGTATGCAACAAACAGTAGTGAAAGACTAAACAGTTATTCAGAACAAATAATTCAATATTTGAGAGAAGGCAAGCTGGAATCATAAAAATTGATAGCAAGCATTTCTGTAGCTATCAATGGGGTGGAATGCTAAATCTTTCACTCTACACCCGCGATTCACTATTGATCTTGAGAGTTTGTCGTTATTTCAGTGGCAGGGAGCAAGCTTCTGGCAGTCGAGATACTTCTTCACTGAACCAAAACAAAACAGTTTATTCACAGTTACTCAAGCCATCTCCCTTTCTCATGTAACCAACTTAGGGTCTCAGTATCACAAGGCTATGTGATCGGGGCATGCTCTGCCTCTCTTTTCTCCATTATGTGACAATTTGCAAACATGGGACCACTACTCAGGTCGAATGCTCCATATTGGTCCTCAAGATCTCATTTCATCTTTACTGATAGTTACTTAGTTTACAATTTGCAGAGGTGTGTGTGTGTGTGTGTGTGTGTGTGTGTGTGTGTGTTTATCCTGAACCTGGTGTTTATCCTGAACCTGTTTCTGCTGACACAACTAATTTCTTCAGAGACAAAAAAAAACTGAAGGTGCTGGAATCCAAAGTAGACAGGCATGAGGCTGGAAGAACACAGCAAGCCAGACAGCATCAGTGGATGGAGAAGTTGACGTTTCAGGTGTAACCCTTCTTCAGGACTGGGGGTGGGTGTAGGGGGAGCTGCAGATAAAGGGGTTGGCGAGGGCAGGGTGGTGAAGTGGGGATAAGTGAAGACAGGCAGAGGGTATGACCTGGTTGGTCAATGGGAGGAATGAATCCGGTTGGTGGCAAGGAGGAGTAGAAGGGAGGGAGAGGGGCTGGGAAGGGAGTCAGGGAATGGGAAGGGAGAAATTGGAGAACTCAATGTTGAATCCTCCGGGCTGTAGACTGCCCAGGCGGAAGATGAAGTGCGACCCTTTTATCACATAGAAATAGAAAAAGTAGGAGCAGAAGTTGGCTATTCAGCCCCTCCAAAATTTTCTGCCATTCATCTGACTCAGTATCCTCATCCCATTTTCTCCCTACACCCGTTCATCCCTTTAGCCCAAAGAACTATATATTTCTTGAAAATATTCAATGTTATAAGCTTATCCATTTACTGTGGCAGAGAATTCCATAGGCATACCATTTCCTGGGTGAAGAAATTTCTCCTCATCTCAGTCCTAAATGGCCTACCTTGATTTCTTACATGTGACCCCTGGTTCTAAACATTATGCAATCATCGAAGAACATCCCTACTTCTGACCTTATGATGGAGGGAAGATCATTGATGAAGCAGCTGAATATGCTTGGGCTTAGGACACTACCCTGAGGAGCTCCTGCAGAGATGTCCTAGAGCTGATATGACTGACATCCAACTACTGCAAGATCTTCCTATTCGCTAAGTATGACTCCAACCACTGGAGAGTTTGCATTCTGTTGCTTATTGATTCCAGTTTTACTTGGGCTATTTAATGCCACACTCAGCCAAATGCAGCCTTGATATCAAGGGCTGCCACTCTCACCTCATCTCTGGCATTCAGCACTTTTGTCCATGTTTGAACCAAGGCTGTAATGGTCACGAGCTGAATGAACCTGGCAAAACCCAAACTGGACATCACTGAGCAAGTTCTTGCTGAGCAGGTGCTGCATGACAGCACTGTAAATGACACCTTCCATCACAATACTGATGATCGAAAGTAGGCTGATGGGGTGGTAATTGGCCAGGTTAGACTTGTCCTGCTTGCTTTGTACAGGATATACCTGGGCAATTTTCAACATTGCCGGATACATGCCAGTGTTGTGACTGTACTGGAACGGCTTGGCTAGGGGAGCGGCAAGTTCTGGAGCACAAGTTTTCGGTACTATTGTCAGAATGTTGTCAGGCCACATAGCCTTTGTAATATCCAACACCACTAACCATTTCTTTTTAACACATGGTGTGAATTGAATTGGCTGAAGACTACTATCTGTAATGCTGGGGACCACTGGAGAAGGCCAAGATGGGTCATCCATTCTGTGCTTCTGGCTGAAGATTGCTGTGAAAGCTTCAGCCTTGTCTTTTGCATTGACAATGAATATATTTTGGAGTCTCCTCCTCCAGAGAGTTGCTCAAATGTCCACATTATTCACAACTGGATGTGGCAGGACTACAGAGTTAGCTTACAGATCACTTAGCTGGATCACTTGCTGCTTTTGCAGTTTAGCACGCAAGTAGTACTGTTTGGTAGCTTCACCAGGATGACACCTCATTTTTAATTATGCTCGGTGCTGCCCCTGGCATGCCGTCCTGCACTGTCTATTGAACCAGGATCGAGCTCTTGGCTTGGTGTAAGCGGTTAAGAGTGGAATAAAGTCTTAGAGTTATGGAGTCTTAGAGTGTGGAAACAGCCCCTTCAGTCCAACCAGTCCATGCTGCAATGTTCCCAAACTAAACTAGCCCCACCTGCCTATGCTTGGCCCATACTCCTCCAAACTTTTCCTATTCATGAATTTATCCAAATGTTTTTTAAACATTGTAACTGTACCTGCATCCAATTTTTCAGGCAGTTCATCCCACATTCAAACCACTCCCTATGTAAAACAGTCACCCCTTATGTTTTTATCAAACACCTCTCACCTTAAAAATATGTCTCCCAGTATTGAACTCCCCTACCTCAGGAAAAGACCCTAGTCATTCACCTTATCCATACTCCTCATGATTTTATAAACCTCAATAAGATCGCCCCTCAACTTCCTACCCTCCACTGAAAAAAGTCCCAGTCTTTCCAGTCTATTTTTATATCTCAAAGCCTCCATTCCTGGAAACATACTGGTAAATCTTTTCTGGACCCTCTTCAATTTAATAATATCCTTCTTCTAACAGAGCAACCAGAACTGCACAAAGTATTTCAGAAGAGGTCTCGCTAATGTACTATATAACATCCAACATGGTGTCCCAACTCTTATACTCAAAGGTCTGAGCAATGAAGGCAAGTGTGCTAAATGCCTTCCTAACCACCCTGTCTATCTGTGATGCAAATATCAAAAGATTAAGTAACTGAGTCCCTAGGTCTCCTTGTTCTCCAACACTACCATGGAGTTGTAGGTTGTTCTGGAGTATAATTCTGCTGCTGCTGATTCCCCACAGTGCCTCATGGATGCCCAGTCTTGAGTTGCTAGATCTGTTTGAAATCTGTCCCGTTTAACATAGAGATTGTGCCACACAACATGATGGAGGGTAATCTCATAGTGAAGGTGGAACTGCATCTCCACAAGGACTGTGCCTTGTCACTTCTATCAATAACCATCATGACCAGATACATCTGCAGCTAGTGCGGATGAGGTCAAGTGTGCTTTTCCTTCATGTTGTTACCCTCACTACCTGCTGCAGACTCAGCCTAGCAGATGTATTCTTTAGGACCCAAACAGTTCGATCAATTGTGTTGCTTAAATCCTCCACCTACAGAGTATTTAATGCCCTTGCCACCATCAGTCCTTCCTTCAAGTGTTGTCAACATCAACACATTGTCAACATGTCCAATTCATCAGTCAAAGGAGGATTGAATGTAGTAATCAGCAGGAGCTTTCCTTGCCCATGTTTAATCTGAAGCCATGAGACATTATGGGGTCCAGGATCAATTCTGAGGACTCCCAGGGCAATTCCCATCTGATTGTACACCATTGTGCTGCCACCTCTGCTGGGTCTGTCCTGCTGATGGGACAGGTCATATCCAGGGTTGTTGATGGTGGTGTATGGGATATTGTCTATGTAGTATGATTCCATGAATATGACTATGTTAGGCTGTTGCTTGACTAGTCTGTGAGACAGCTCTCCGAATTTTGGCACTAGCTCCCAGAGGTTAGTAAGGAACACCTTTCAGCATTGACAAAGCTGTTTCTGTTGTATTTTTTGGTGCCGAGATCGATACCAGGTGGTCTGTTCAGTTTCATTTCTTTGTTGAGTGTTGTTGAAGCTGTACCCATTCACAGAGTATTTCATCACTGTCCTGGCTTGTGCATTGTAGATGGTGGACAGATATTGTGCAGATAGGTAGTTAGTTATTTGCCACTCAATTCCTGGCATCTGGCTTGTTTTTGTAGCTGCAGGATATAGATGGTTAGTTCAGTTTAGTTCCAGACAATGGTAACATCCAAGATGATTTGAATGGTAATGCCATTGAATATCAAGGGATGATGCTTAGATTGTCTCTTCTTGAATTGGTCAATGTCTACTATTTGAATCATAGATCCATAGAAATAACACAGCACAGAAGCGGCCCATTTGTCCCATCTTGACCATGCTGATCCAAAGACACCCAGATGCTCTTTCTAGTCCCATCTACCTGCACATAGCACATTACTCTGCAACTTACAGTACTTAAGGTGCAGATCCAGGTAACTTTTAAAAGAGATTAGGATCTCTGCCTCTACCATCAACTCAGGCAGGGAATTCCAGACACTCACCAATCTCTACAGAAAAAAAAATCCTCATGTCCCCTCCAAGCCTGATCATATGGCCCCTGGTTTTTGAACGCTTCCGAGGGAAACAAGTTCCTCCTGTCTAATCTATCTCTACCATTCACAATATTTTAAATCACAATTGTATTACTCCTCAGCATTCTCTATTCAAAGGAAAACAACCTAAACTCTCCAATCTCTTCTTGTAGCTACAGTTCTCCAGCATTGGCAACATTCTAGTAAATCGTCTCAGCACTTTCTGCAGAGCAATTACGTCTTTCTTGTAATCTGATGACCAGAACTTCACACAATATTCCAGTTGTGATCTCACCTATATCTTATACAATGTCTTATATTTGTGTGACATGAAGACCATTTCCCACTTATCCAACCTTGGATGTTGTCCATGTCTTGCTTCATATGGACATGGACCATTTCAGCTTCTGAGTTGTCATGAATGGTGCTGAATATTATGTATTCATTAGCAAACATCCTCACCTCTAACTTTGGGAAGTTTGTTGATGAAGGAGCTATAGATGGCTGGACTGAGGACACTACCTTGAGGATCTCCTGCACTGATATCCTGGGGTTGAGATGATTGACTTTAACCCACCACAACCATCCTTTGTGCAAAGTATGATTCTAACCAGTCGAGGGTTTTCCACCAGTCTCCATTGATGCCAGGGTTTCTAGAAATTCTTGATATCATATCCAATCAAATGCTGCCTTGATGTTAAGCAGTCTGTCTCACCTCACCCTTGAAGTTCATTATTCTTATTCAACAGTTTAAGAGAATTGAATAATTTATGCTAACACTTGCAGTTTAAAACCACTGAGGCTTGAATTATGTGGAAGTTAGTATTGCTTTACTAACAACACTTCATTGTGAGTGTAGTTACCAGAAAACTGCTAACATTCTCATCCATTAGTGGGGTTGAGCTAAGGATTAAAAATGAAAAGCTTAGGATTCAAAATAAAATTCCTTCAGGCATTAGGATGATTCCAACCTGAACAATATTGGGGATATATGGGTGTGATGATAAATGTTGAATGATAACCACATGGAAAGGAAATAAGAATTACATGTGCTCTGGAGAATTTATGTTCTACAATTCACATACATGCTAAAAACTAGTCAATGTATGTGAAAGCTTGTTGTTTCATACAATCCTCAAGCCTGAATCATTTAGAGGTTATTGTTGAAGGACTAAAAATCCCTTGTTGCAATTGTAACCACAGGAAATCCTCTAACACTCTAGTAATTGCAGTCATAAATTTTTGGACGTCAGTAGAGACTTATTATAGTTCTTTACTAAAGTATGAATGTGAAACAAATTGATTAAATCATATTGTTAAACTGACAAAACCTGATAAATTGCAAAATAAAATATGTAGTTCCAACGATATCAAACTAATTCACAAGATAATATAGAATATGTAAGCATCTCTGAGTAAAAGTCAAAGATCAAAGTTGTTGCTTCAAGGTGACTGAATAAGTCTATTTTTTATATAATATTAAATTTCAACATTTTATTACTAGGTTGGGATCACATTTCAAAATTCATTTTCTTCTTTGAAAATGGATACTCAATTGCCTCACATATGACATACAAACAGTGGTTACAATGGGAGTCTTGCTGGGACCTGTCATGACTCAAACTACAGCTATGTTCAATATTCCACCAGTTGTAATATAGGGAACAATTGAAGTGAATAGTTTTTTTTCTCAGATGGAAATGAGCTGACATGATATAAAATTTATATCCAGGATTCAGGTGGAGGGGTGATCAGGGAGAATACTAGGGTATAAATCCAACGCGCAGGCAATTGAGATTTTTAACTTTAATTTTTCAGGATTTTGAATTATATTATGCATCATTTGGAACAAAATAAATTACTATGGCATATCTGATTATTGTATCATTCATTTTGTACAGATTGGAAGTACTTATATTAAATGCCATAGAATATTGAAAAGGACAATGACAATAAAACATTTCAAGTTAGAAACATTGATATAAAGATCATAAGAACTATACTTTCTAACATCCTTGAAGCACCAGAAGAATAGAGTCATAGAGATGTACAGCATGGAAACAGACCCTTCAGTCAAACCCGTCCAGGCCGACCAGATATCCCAACCCAATCTAGTCCCACCTGCCAGCAGCCTAACCTATGCCCTCTAGTTCTGGACTCCCCGACCCCAGGGGAATGATTTTGCCTATTTACCCTATCCATACCCCTCATAGTTTTGTAAACTTCTATAAGGTCACCCCTCAGCCTCCGACGCTCCAGGGAAAACAGCCCCAGCCTGTTCAGCCTCTCCCTTTAGCTCAAATCCTCCAACCCTGACAACATCCTTGTCAATCTTTTCTGAACCCTTTCAAATTTCACAACATGTTTCCGATAGGAAGGAGACCAGAATTGCATGCAATATTCCAACAGTGGCCTAACCAATGTCCTGTACAGCCGCAACATGACCTCCCAACTCCTGTACTCAATACTCTGACCAATAAAGGAAAGCAT
>NC_057722.1:43464506-43473414 GCF_004010195.1 Chiloscyllium plagiosum | reverse complement strand
TCCCACGCACAAAGCCATGTTGACTATCCCTAATCAGACCTTGCCTTTCCAAATACATGTATATCCTGTCCCTCAGGATTCCCTCCAACAACCTGCCCACCACTGACGTCAGGCTCACTGGTCTATAGTTTCCTGGCTTGTCCTTACCGCCCTTCTTAAACAGTGACACCACGTTAGCCAACCTCCAGTCTTCCAGCACCTCACCTGTGACTATCGAGGATACAAATATCTCAGCAAGAGGCCCAGCAATCACTTCTCTAGCTTCCCACAGAGTTCTAGGGTACACCTGATCAGGTCCTGGGGATCCATCCACCTTTACCAGTTTCAAGACATCCAGCACTTCCTCCTCTATAATATGGACATTTTGCAAGATGTCACCATCTATTCCCTACAGTCTTTATCTTCCATAACATTTCCACAGTAAATACTGATGCAAAATACTCATTTAGTATCTCCCCTATTTTCTGCAGCTCCACACAAAGGCCGCCTTGCTGATCTTTGAGAAAACAGCCCCAGCCTGTTCAGCCTCTCCCTTTAGCTCAAATCCTCCAACCCTGACAACATCCTTGTCAATCTTTTCTGAACCCTTTCAAATTTCACAACATGTTTCCGATAGGAAGGAGACCAGAATTGCATGCAATATTCCAACAGTGGCCTAACCAATGTCCTGTACAGCCGCAACATGACCTCCCAACTCCTGTACTCAATACTCTGACCAATAAAGGAAAGCATACCAAACACCTTCTTCACTATCCTATCTACTTCCAATTTTGTACTTCCAATCTGTACAAAATGAATGAAACAATAATCAGATATGCCATAGTAATTTATTTTGTTCCAAATGATGCATAATATAATTCAAAATCCTGAAAAATTAAAGTTAAAAATCTCAATTGCCTGCGCGTTGGATTTATACCCTAGTATTCTCCCTGATCACCCCTCTACCTTCTCCCTAGTTACCCTTTTATCCTTTATATATTTGTAGAAACCCTTTGGATTCTCCTTAATTCTGTTTGCCAAAGCTACCTCATGTCCCCATTTTGCCCTCCTGGTTTCCCTCTTGAGTATACTCCTACTGCCTTTATACTCATCTAAGGATTCACTCGATCTATCCTGTCTATACCTTATATATGCTTCCTTCTTTTTCTTTAGTCATCCAGCATTCCCTATACCTACCAGCCTTCCCTTTCATCCTAACAGGAATATACTTTCTCTGGATTCTCGTTATCTCAGTTCTGAAGGCTTCCCATTTTCCAGCCACCTCTTTACCTGCGAACATCTGCCCCCAATTAGCTTTCGAAAGTTCTTGCCTAATACCATCAAAATTGGCCTTCCTCCAATTCAGAACTTCAACTTTTAGATCTGGTCGATCTTTTTCCATCATTATTTTAAATCTAATAGAATTTCTTAATGTATTTAAATAAAGCAGAAGAAATTAACAAGTTTCTCGATAAGTTGCAGTACAAGTGCAACTAAACAAATTTTTAGATTTTGAACAATTAGTTATATTGTTTCAACTACCTGCCTCGCTTCATAAAGGCTGCATTCACAAAGATATCCTTATCTTTAACTCTTACAGTTCCTGATAACATTCTTCTCTGCTTCATGCGTTAAATACAATGTTCTTTTCCTCTTGCATCTTAGTTAGGCTGACACTCCTCTCTTTCTTGCTCAATTTACAAATTTTCCTTACTCTTATATTACTACCCCTTACCCCACATTTGCTCCCTTTATTTCTTGCTGGCATTCTCTTTTTGAATTCCTGAAGAAGGGCTTATGCCCGAAACGTCGATTCTCCTGTTCCCTGGATGCTGCCTGACCTGCTGTGCTTTTCCAGCAACATATTTCCAGCCCTTTTTGAATTTATCCCAGTTAACACTATCTCTCTCCTTCCTCCCTCATCCCAAAGTACAATTTCTTCTCTATTCCTTCTCATAGCCTCATAATCTAAGCCTTTGCCCTTTTCCTTTCCCTGAATTAATTTTAACTTTACCTGTGACCTCTTCTTTGCTGCGATTCTCTTTTGATGCTCTCTTATCCATTTCTTTTCTTTATTCATTTTCCCCTTGCCATCCATATTGATCCCTTTTGCATATAATTACAAATAGAGAAAGCAAGGAAAAATAGAATGTGGCTGGAAGATAAATGGAATACGAGCAGGAAGACAACAAATTGCACTTCCATTAACTCAGAGAATGTAAGATCAAAAATAGAGTATGAGAGAACTAGAGACAGGTAAATTAAGAGACATTTAATTTTTCATAAGGAACATTCCTGAACGATATTCAGTGTAGCATGCTTCTGATCCAGTTGCCAGCCCATGCAAAAGCAAAGCCTGTTAACTAATAATCCACATATCAGTTAGAAAACTTGAGCTGAGGTTAATATAACAGTTGAGAAATGTTAAGTTTTTTTTACCAAAACAAAGTCTGGATGAAACTTGTTATGAAATGATTTGAACTAATTGTTCAGGCAATGGTTACACTTTGCCTAAATAGCTACACTAGTGCAGGCTGTAGTCTCCACTCATTGTTTCAAATGTTGCAGATGCATGCATTATAAAGAAATAGTCTTTAACTAATAAACATCACTTTTTGTTTCATTCTGTTCATGGAATGCTGAACTTTATCTCAGATTCAGTCGATGAAGCTCGTGAGTTCATGAATCAGCAATTTGATTTGTTAGAAGGATTGGCATTAAAAGTGTACAAGATGGCTAAAGGTTCAAACTTTACTGAGCTCCATCCGTAAAAACATTGAGAAGATGTTCTGTTGTTCTTCTGTTCTCATTACCCCGGATATTAATTTATTATTTTCTTTGACTGCAGCACACGTTCACCAAATAACAGAGTTGACAAGTGACTTATTTCAAGGAAACTAAACAAAGTCCACCCTGTCCTGAATTATCTCATCTTTTTTCTTTCTTCTTTTCAACTGAAGTCCTTTCTCTGCCATAGAATACTCCAATGTCTCATCACATGCAAAAAAAAAGGAATTAATCCCATAGGACAGCCCAGCAGATTAGTATGTAATCAGAGAACAGTGCTTATTCCTGAGAAAAAAAGTACTTATACAAGTCTCCAAACCCTACTGGGTGAAGCAAAGGCCAAATATCAAACCACTTTGTGTTCCAAATTAACTTGTGTAATAAAGTTGTATACCTCCTACTCCTGCTGTGACACCTTTAACACCGTATAGCTCAATATTATGTATCCAGCTGAGCACTCTGAGTAATTTATCACACTGGCAACTGCTTTTGAGCCAGTCTCCTACTGGGATATAAAATCAACAATATTTTGTCTACAGCTGTCTACATAGCAGGTTGTACCTCATAAAATGGTGCCTCCATTTTTAATTTAGTACTCTTTAATTTTGAGTAATCTTCTAACTTTGCTTTAGATAGTGTAAAGTAAGCCTACAAATGCCACTCCTGACTTGAATTTCCACTGAGGCCAGACATAATGTACAATGAGCAGCTCATTCAAATATATTCATTTTATATCATCACATAAAGGCAAAAGTACCCACGACATATCTTAAATGCTTCTTTTAAGCATGCAGTAAAACAACTGACAAGACATATTGGGTGAACTTAGTTTGTGGCACTGGAGGGAAAAACAATGGCTTTAAGTAGAAACATTGCAGGCGAAAGGCACCAATATTGCAGACAGTTGTGAAAAACATGGAAGGTTAGAAACAATCTTTGACTGCCCAATTTCTTTTTATTGCACACAGCCATTCAAGAAAGAGATCTTAAATATCCACTCAACGTCCATTCAAAGACTTTATCCCACTGCTGCTGGTATTCAATCAATATAGTGATCATTATACACCCTGCTTAGACAGATTATTTTCTGCCTGAAAATCTTCTCTCATAGAGTAATAGAGTCTTACAGCACGGAAACAATCCCTTTGGTCTAACCAGTCCATGTCAATCATAATCCCAAACTAAACTGGTCCCACCTGCCTGTGCTTGGCCCATTTCCCTCCAAATATTTCCTATTCACATACTTATCTAAATGACTTTTAAATCCTGTAACTCAATCTGTATTCATCACATTTTCTGGAAGTTCATTCCACATGCGAACCACTCTCCATGTAAAAGGATTTACCCTCATGTCTTTTTTAATTCTTTCTCCTCTCATCTTAAAAAATATAAACCCCACTCTTTAAATTCTCCACACTAGGGAAAATACATCTGCCATTCGCCTTATCTATACCCCTCATGATTTTAGATACCTCTATAAGGTCACGCCTCAACCTCCTATGTTTCACTCAAAAAACGTCCCAGCCTATCTAGCCTGTCCTCATAACACAAACCCTCCATTCCTGGATACATCCTGGTTGAATCTTTTCTGAACCCTCTCCAGCCTGATAATATTCTTCCTACATCAAGGCAACCAAGACACAATACTCAAGAAGAAGACTCACTAACGTCTTGTACAACCTCAACATTATATCCCAAAGGTCTGAGCAACAAAGGCAAGAATGCTGAATGCCTTCTTAACCACCCTATGTATATGTGACGCAAACTTCAAAGAATTACATACCTGAACTCCCAGGGCTCTCTGTTCTATAACACCACTCAAGGCCCTATTTTTAATTGTATAAATTCTCTCATTTTGTTCTGGCTTAGCTGCTTCAATCTTCATTCAAAAGTCATTCACGAATGGCCACAATCATTTTCTCAAAGCCAGAAGGTTCATTTATGGGAATATGGCTCATAAATGTGGTACTAAAACAAAAAAGTAGTGAATGTACTTTTAAGTCGTTTCAACATAATTTAAAATTACTGAAGCCTTAACATTATTTTAACAAGCATTTCCAAATCCTCACAGTTCTTCCGTGAATGGTTAAGGTTACTGTGATAAAACCAACCGTTCCCTTTACAGAATGGATTATAATCCTGAGAATTGCTGTTTATTGTGGATGAACTGAAATGGACCCTTCAGAATTGTAACTGAATGGCTTATTCATTGTATGTTCCTTATTGACTGATCAATGAAATGCAGATGCTCATAATTACAAATATTATAATCAGGATGTGATTAATTATAACCAGATTGATTATTTGCTGAGATTTTAATTATATTAAAACCTTCACTATTTTTGAAAGCATGCACTAAATATATTATGAAATATGCAAAGCTTATTTGCATTGTCACATGACACAGCTATGGCAGCTTGTAAAAAGCAAGGTTAAATATAGTTACACTGAAAATCTGAAATACAAGCAGAAAGTGTTGGAAAAATGCAGCTGGTCAGTCGACACCTGTATAGAAAGAAACCAAATTAATCTTCTGAGTTAAAATGACTCTTTTTCCCAACACAGCTTTTCAGAGGAAGAGTCATAATCGTTTCAAAATGATAACTCTGTTTCTCTTCCCACAGATGCTGTTAGTTTGAACAACTAGCACTCTACATTATTGCACTGAAACATAACTTTGAGATAAATGTCGGTGCAGTTCACTAAGCAATTTTTGAATTTAGAGCTTCTCAAACAAGAGGGTACAAGCAAATCTTATAAATAATGCCAATGCTCATGTAAATACCAACAAGTAAGTTTTAAATCCCTTACCTTGGCAATGACTGAATTATTAAAACATAACGTTATAATTCAGTCCAACTAGTCTATTGCTTGTATTATGTGTTATGGTAGCTAGAATGAATACATTTATCCTATTTGTTGGGCGGGAATAGGTGACCATTTGTCTGGTAAACCGTTAAAAAAACAAATATACATTTCCTCAAGTCAGAGCATTTTAAGCTTTCAAACAATAAAATAATTTGTCTCCTCTTTAGCTTTAAAAGGTCAGAGAATGAGGAATTGGTCTTGTACAAGGTAATGCTTCTGAAGCAGCTTAATGTTTGTGTTACATTATCTCCAGACACGTTACTGATGTCACACATGGTCTGGAAGTGGAGACAAGGGACTAAATTTTGCCAAAAAAATCAGTTTAGCGCCAATTGTGGAGAGTCTTACAGAGGGTTCTTTCCTTGAGCTCTAGCCTGTTATCTCACACATTTTTGTGGTGCTCACAGCATTAGTGGCTGCCACCCATGACTATCCTTTTATGTAATAGGAGAAAAATGAAAAAAAAAAGAAAAGCTTCTGAGGGCATATACATGGCATGTGGGACACTGCAAGTATAATCACATATATGTAAATGTATTGTCATTTTACATCATTGTCTGTCTGATTGACTGTCATTGTAAGTGCGGCTACAACAATCACCTGCAAAGGATATGCCTATTTATTGTCAATGCATCTTGGAATCCTGTCCAAGGGTGTGCTACATTTTCCCTAAAACCGTAGAAAGTGTAAAATGTTATCCTTGTCCAATATGAAAGCATCGCATGTTGCAAAGTCTTCAAATAGTTGAAAATATCAACTTACATTTAACAACAGAAAAAGCAAAGAGAAAACAAACAAAAATACTGCAGGTGCCTCTTGGAATAAATAGAGACCACATCCCATTTGAGCAGTGACAAAGTTATAGTCAAATGAGAGTCACTGTGCGCAGCTCATATCTACTAGAACCGAATGTAAATGGAATTGTGTGAGACTTGTTGCACCTCAAATTGTAGTGTCCTATCATGCAGATGATGATGTTCCCCCTGCTCAATGTCCCCATCTTCTTCAAAGGAGAACTTTGCAGCTCTTCAGTGTCCCTCTTTGTCTGCCGCAGTTGTACAGAGCACAAGATAGGATCATATGGCATACTTTGTCTGGAATGTATACAGCAAGGCTCCCTCAGACGGATCCGATAGTGGAATATCATCTTCAGCAGACCTAGTGCGATCTCCTTGATGACCCTAGTGGAAGAATGGGCAACAATGTGCCTAATCTCAGCCTCATTGTTTGTGCAGTGGAATCAATAGAGGACAGTGGCACTTGTCTCCCAATAATATTCCTTGTAAGATGTCCAGCGTTTGAAATTATGCAGGAGCATGAGCGTTATTGAGTCATAGAGATATACAGCACGGAAACAGACGTTTCGGTCTAACTCATCCGTGCTGACCAGATATCCTAAATTAATCTATTCCCATTTTCCAGCACTTGGCCTATATCCCTCTAAGCCCTTCTTATAGTTATACACACCCAGGTGCATTTTAAATGTTGCAATTGTACCAGCCTCCACCAGTTCCTCTGGCAGCTCATTCCACACACACACCAGCCTTTATGTGAAAAAGTTGCCCCTTAGCTCGTTTTTATGTCTTTCCCCTCTCACCCTAAACCTTTGCCCTCTAGTTCTGGACTCCCACAACACAAGGAAAATAAGGCATTGTGTATTTACCTTATCCATGCCCTTCATGATTTTATAAAACTCTATAAGGTCACCCCTCAGCCACCGACACTCCAGGGGAAACAGCCCCAGTTTATTCAGATTCTCCCTCTAGCTCAAATCCTCCAATCCTGGCAACATTCTTGTAAATCCTTTCTGAACCCTTTCAAATTTCACAACATCCTTTCTAAAGCAGGGAGACCAGAATTGCACACAATATTCTAAAAATGGCCGAACCAATGTCCTGTACAGCCGCAACATGACCTCCTATCTCCTATACTCAATGTTCTGACCAATAAAGGAAAGCATGCTAAATGCCTTCTTCACTATCCTATCTACCTGAGACTTCACTTTCAAGGAATTATGAACCTGCACTCAAAGGTCTCTTTGTTCAGCAGCACTCCCCAGGACATTAAGCGTACAAATCCTGCCCTGATTTGCCTTTCCAAAATGCGCACCTCACATTTATGTAAACTCCATCAGCAACTCCTAGGCCAAGTGGCCCAACTGAACATCATTTATATCAATGACGAAAAGTAGTGGACCCAGCACCAATCCTTACGGCACACCACTGGTCAGAGGCATCCAGTCTGAAAAGCAACCCTCCACCACCACTCTCTGTCTTCTACCTTCGAGCCAGTTTTGTATTCAAATAGCTAGTTCTCAAGGATGCAGGCATCATGCTAGCTCCCAGGATACCTGTCACAGACATCTATCGATGACCACAGATGACTCATAAATTAATGAAATGAAATCATTTCTATTGATGTAGTCAACTGTGTTAAGATATGGTGAACTCAATGCAAAGTGTGTACAGTCTATCCTGCCCTGAACCTGAGGGAAGTCAGCAACCTTTTGCAAAGCATACTGTATGGGCTGCAGCACTGAACTTGTCATGGAGAAGCAAGATGAAGCAATTTTATCAGCACCAATTACATTTGTAAAATTCTTTCTACTTTTGGGAGCCGAAGGTTGTGAGATCTCTCACAAGTCCCTAGTGGATACTTGAAAGCAGCTAGTTGCATGAAACGTTTAGTGCATCTGTACCCTTGACAGCTGCCAGGATAGAAAGACCACCCATTCCTTCATGTCACATATTGCACTCTAACATTGGCAATTTTCTGTGAGAACTGAAAATGTGTTGCTGGAAAAGCACAGCAGGTCAGGCAGCATCCAAGGAACAGGAGAATCGACGTTTCGGGCATAAGCCCTTCTTCAGGAGCTTATGCCCGAAATGTCGATTCTCCTGTTCCTGGATGCTGCCTGACTTGCTGCGCTTTTCCAGCAACACATTTTCAGCTCTGATCTCCAGCATCTGCAGCCCTCACTTTCTCCTTGAAAATTTTCTGTGAGAAGTCTCAAGACATCCTCAGCTATGGCCAACAGACCATGAAGCAATCTGCCAAATAGACTTTGGCAGTCTGCTCAGAAAACCACAGAACTTTATATATGGACCATTGTCTCATGGACTTGTGATCAACGACGTTTCTACATAAAAACTCTCCATAAGTGATAGATGGTATGGGATAGTCAGATTGAATGGAGCCGTCCTTTTCAACACTTGGGAAAGGTTTAATGTCAGCATGCTGTCACACTTGGTGTTAGTGTTACAATGGTCTGAAT
>NC_057722.1:43430967-43464006 GCF_004010195.1 Chiloscyllium plagiosum | reverse complement strand
GTCCTCACTTTCTCCTATTTGCCCTTAGATGAATGGTAAGCCCAAAGATAGCAAATTAGAAGGCTGCTTCTGGTAAAATATTTCAGTTAGTCAGGTTGTTGACAAATGTGAACTTGAAGCTCAATTCTTCTCCCCCCATATTCAGGCTCCAGAAGCTGACAGTAAAATCCTGCCCAAAGCATCGTGGGTTTGAAACTCATTGTATAAACTCAGTTTATTCCACAGAGTGGTCCTGAGAGAGTGCTGCATTGTTAAAAACATGGTCTTCTGTATCAGGTCTTGCTGGGATTCCACCTGTTTTCACAGGTGGAAGTAAAAGATCCTGACATATTATTCAAAGAACAAGCGGGTGTTCCTTCACTGTCCCAGCCAACAGTTATTTCTCAAACAACACCATCAGAATACATTATCCCATAGAATCATACATAGAATGGTTAGAGCACAGAAAGTCAGCCTGTTATATTTATGTAAGTTCTCTGAAAGTAAACTAAACTAATTTCCTCCCCTTTTCTCTGTAGCTCTGCAATATTTCTTTTGCAGTTTTTCATCTAGTTCCTTTTAGAAAGCAATGATGGAATCTGTGTCGACCAAACTGTCAGTAAGTTCATTCAGATCTGAACCACTCACTGCATAATAGAAAAAAACACATCACCATTTGTTCTTTTGTCAATTTCCTTAAACATCTGTTCTCTTGTTATGTCAATGAGAGCAGTTCCTGTCTCTCTGCTCTGCCTAGACGGTACATTTTTTCTAACATTGTTAATACTTCATTAATTATCATCTATTATAAAACAAATAGAATTGGTTGATTATTTGACCAGTGATTGAATTAATGGACAGAAGACATGAAGAAACGATGTATGAAAAACAAAACAGGAACCATGCAACTGTCAAGGAAAGTAGCCGCTGAACAACAATTTACAAGAGATGTGTGGTTTGAATACTGTTCAAAAGTTGCTCTTAAATATTCCTTTGAGGAGGGAAAAATATAGGAAACATTGTAGAATCTTCCTTCAGCAGATTAAATGGCTTATGCAGAAGCCACAGAGTAGCATATTGAGTATATATGTGGAAGGAATGGATTTCAAAGTCTAAGTGAGTTTTTTTTCTTGAAAAACTAATCTAAACATACATTCTCTTCAGATAGCTATTCTATGTCAGGACATACATCTAAGTATCATACAATTATCTGAGCTTTCTTTTACAGCGACAATCTGAAGAGGTCTTTGCTTAAGTGCTCTTTATATTTATATTCATTATATTAGTATTTAAGCATATTTACTGTGTTCTATCTAGTTTAAACCACATAAAAGTAATGCTGTATAAAAGATGACTGAAAATGAATTGCCGAACTAGCCATTTTTCAAGAAACTATAGAATGTATTCAGAATAGCTTTTGTGGTAATAACATCTTGCAGTGGGACTGAAAATTATCGTCTATTAAAGTTACATACCATTGACAAAATCCTCTGCTGAAGACAAAACATTGTGAGTTGAAGGAATGGATTTCCCAAGCCTACCATAATTGTTCAGGTCTTTCTGAGAAATAATGACCAAGCTGATAGTGTACACAGCTACATATGTACAAATGGTCGCACATCATTAAAGATAGAGCAGATGCACAATTAAATACAAAATATCCACAAGTTACTATCTGAGTTGACCAGCCAGCTGTTAGCTTTGTAAATTGGATATTTCTATCTATCTCAGTCATCACTGAAAGACAATGAATTATTGAGGTGAATTCTTCGGATGGTGCTATTTCCTGCTTGTTATGATCCCACCTGATGATAAAACTGGACACCTGGCTTGATAGACCATAGTTTCACATTTCTTTATGTTACTGTGAAGGTCAGTCACTGTATATATTCACGTTAGGCTGCAAATATTCTTTTAACAATAGAACATAATAAATTTATGACACACAATGAAAAACAAACTGTGTTGCACTACGCTCAAAAAAGTTAACATATTGAGTTGGCAGATAATAGAATTATCAGCAGGTGCAAAAACGTACATTGTGGTGGTAAAGGCAGAACGTTCAGAGAAGCTGTCCATTTTCAATTTAGGAGTGTTTGGAAACTGATATAATCTGATGTTGTGAGGGATGTAGTGATGGCATGAAGAAGTACTCTGTATATTGTAAGCTGATTGATACTGATATCTTCTGTGGCTGGATCCAGAAAGCACCATCAGCATTGATGATAAAAGGAGCAGTCATGTCATTAAACCAGCAGTGCAAGATTTCTTGGTCTCTGACAAGTTCGATTTTTTTTTCTGGAGCTGATTTTAGCATTGCAAACAATCAAAATAGCTGCAATAACTTCTGCTCTCTGATCCTGCTGTCTTCCTATAGGCTGCAATTATAAACTGTATTTTCAGCATATAAGAGGGACAAAAACAGCATGTAGATCTTCCTTTAAATAAGCAGATTGAACTCCATTGGCATTATTGGGCCTGACTGCAAATAAAACTGAGGTCTGTGGAAGGCAAGCTTTGGAATTTTTTCTGCCACAAAGCTGCACGTACCTTGGCGTAATCATAGTTAGCAAGGTAAATGGCATTACAAGTCTCAGATAGGAGCTGGGAACAGAACAGATGCTCCACCATTTCTGATTCATCATTAAAGTAGCACATTACAGAGTTACTACCCTTGTAGGCCCAGTATCAAACCATTTGAATTACTGGTCCAAGTGCAAAAGCAGACAATACAGTATCAGGTTGAGCAACCCCACAACTGCAGCTGGGAAACGCTCATTGAGTTGGTTTAAGTAGTAACCCTAAATTTATTGGATCAGCTAAAATGAGGAAATACATCTAACACCTGGAAAGGGACAGCAGACTAATGGATGAAATGAGATTAGATCAATTATAATTACATTCACAAATGTTTAGAAACTATAAACAATTCTAACAGGACTAAACAGGGTGAACACAGGAAGGATGTTCCTGATAACCAGGAGTCTAGAACCATGGGTCAAATTTTAAAGATCCAAGTTGGGCCAATTTGGGCTAGGATGAGGAGAAATGTCTCCACCCAGTGAGTAGTCAGCCTATGGAATTCTCAGCCACAGAAAACAGTTGAAGCCAAAACATTGAGTGTTTTTGAGAAGGAGATAGATGTAGTCCTTAGGGGTAAAGATATAAAAGGGTATGGAGAAAATGCAGAAACAGGGTATTGAGTTGGATGACATGATCAGAATGAATAGTAAAGCATGCTCAAAGGGCAAAATGGCCTACTCCTGCTCCTATCTTATATGTTTCTAAGTTTCAAAGAATGGCTTGTTAAAGGTCAGTTGGTTGGATGGCCACCTTAAGTATTTTCTATGTTTTGTGAAGATATATATGTTTAAATTAAGTGTTACAAACTCAGCAGGAGATGGATTGAACTGCTGACCATTTGTCAGCAAAATGAAGTGCAGCTGACCACAGTGTTGCATTGTGTAGATGTCAAATGGCTGATTAAATAACACAAAAGCTTCAAGCATATATAGTCTATATGAGTAGCTGTGGACATTTTGGCCTGGTCCAAACTTCGCTAAAAGCAAGAGATAAGCCTCCTTCCAAGGAAGGCAGTCAGCTGTCCAGACGCATGAAAGGTCAACAGACTGTTCTGATGTAACATACTTGGGATGTTTGCTGGTGTTCAGCCCATCAATTGCTGAAGACTGGAATAGTGCCGAAGATTGATCATGTAGGCTGCATTATTAGAAAGGAGTGTAAGAGAACATGCTGCAGGGCAATAGTTAACCAGCTCAGGAACATGATTCATCTGATCATTGTCTGATGGTTGGGATGGGACAAGCTGACTGCCTGTT
Source organism: Chiloscyllium plagiosum (assembly GCF_004010195.1). Taxonomy (NCBI): domain Eukaryota; kingdom Metazoa; phylum Chordata; class Chondrichthyes; order Orectolobiformes; family Hemiscylliidae; genus Chiloscyllium; species Chiloscyllium plagiosum. The sequence goes on along the minus strand of NC_057722.1, from coordinate 43,460,188 downwards.
TCAGTCTGTTCTTCAGACAAGTCTGTGTCAATAAGCCACCTGTGATCGTAAGCATCATATGCGTAAGGTTGTGATATATTACCATTAATGGAGTATTTTGTCATTAATACAAAATGACAAAATTGTACTTGCTCCAGTAAAAAAATATTATACTCTATTGTTGGGACTGTCTTGGATTATTGATATCCAGAGTAAACCCGATGGACCAGGGTAGTTAGAAATAAAAGCCTACACTTCATCCTCAGATAATGTGGCTTCTTCTGCAGATCCCCTGGCAAAGGAGTTCAGAGATTTATGAGGAAAGCTGTATCTTAATTCTGCCTTCTCTGAGCACAATGTTGCCAGAACAATAAGTGGTACTGCCATTATGTCAAGATGGGCCATAAAAGAGCTGTTTACTTCATTATATTTGCCAGGTTCTTCATCTGCACTTCCTTCTATTATTTCACACCTCCCCTGCTTTGAGCTTCTTTCTTCCTCTTTTCCTTCTAAATCCCATCCTGATCATTTGCCCAAGTGATGCAGATTTATTTTGGGCTCCAGGTGCTAGATTCCTGCAGCTCAATGTCTGCCTCCCACCCACAGGATAAATAATTTTTCCCATTGAATTTGAATGAGAGACTGACTAGGCCAATACAGCTGTGGAGTGCTGGATAGTTTGCCAAATGCCTCAACCCACTCATGCTGGAGGTTAAGATAGGCCCCTAAAACTCTACTGCTTGACCATGCAATCAAATATGTCCTCTGTCTGTAAATTCCAAGCAACATTTCTTTGTGATTTGATCTTAGAAATAAAGATTCCTACAGTGCCGTTAAGTGTGGTATAAACAACTGGATGAAAATAACAACTTCTTCTTTTATGTCAGCTGGTTGGGAGTGGAATGATTACACAGTTCTAAAAATGGCATTAAAACATATTACCAGCAAATAATACAATGCAATTTATGAGTATGATGATAAAGCTTACATAGATTTGTCTCATTGCCAATTTCTTTCTCTGCAGCTGCATATTGAAGTACTTCATTTGACATCTAAATAGATTTTTGCTTTGATTGCTGTCAGAAGTGCTCATGAAGGTTAATTTCCATTGCTTATTTGAAAGGAAATTTTCCTGCTTTTATGCCTATGGAGAAACTGGCATATTAAACCTTGCTAAAATGAATATGCACATCACCTCTTCGTTATGTTATAATGCTTCATGCAATTATGTACAAATTGTCCTCATGATCTCTAGAAGATCTTTAAATTGATACCAAACAAACCTAGTTTTCTTGAACTGGTAGCTGCTGCAAAATAACAATGAAAATGTTATTATATTTAAAATGTTTTTGTTCTGTTGTCCCTTTCCAGTTGTAAAATAATAGAAACAATTTTATTTAGGCTTGTGCAGTGATGATAACATTTTAGTCATTAATTCAGTCTCTGGCAAACATTGGGTTGTTGGGGTCAAAGTGGATGGCAATGAGCCATGTAAAATTTAGTTGTGCGTGACCAGTTTTTCCAATGTGCTATGCTTGTAGCGGTTAACTCACAACAGGTTGCAACAAAGCCCCACAAGTGCACAGCTTAGCGGGAAGATCAGTGGATAATAAACTGTTTACTCCTGGGAATTTTTGCCCAAACACAGCTAACTGATTGTTGAGCCAGAGTGGGATTTATGGCACCATCATTGGGGATTGACTGGACTCCTGCACTCAAGGGGTTGAAATAGGGGACAGGAAGGCAAAAATACAACTATTGTTCATCCTAGACAATGTGGAAGCAAAATTAGTACTTTTCAAATTTCTTCTGAACCTGGCACATTATGTCAACAGATTGGTTTGGCAGAGCTCATAATGGCTACCTAGTGCAGACCTTGGGTTAAAATTGCAGTAAGGTCTTAATTACATTATTTGAACCTGATCTTCATTTTTAAGAAAGGACCACACACTCTCTCCTGGGGATGTGTCATCCCCAATTGCTCCAAACAGCAGGAGAAAATTGAAAGCTGATCATAGGAGTTTGAGTTGCAGTAGCAATTTCAAATTCCTCTTCCGTTGTTTTCTGGGTGGTTGCCATGAACAAAATTTACTCTTGGGTTCTGAATATTGTATTTTCATTTGTGTTATGGCTCATGGTCATTATACCTCATAACATAATCACTGCATCATAGCATGTGACCTGAAGGTATAGAGGTCTCTCCTCACATTGACCTCACTTTGAAGTGTAAGGTTCTATTAGAAATTTGCTCCTCAGTTTTAACATAGCAGGTTGATATTAGGCCAGAAACTTGGATGTCTGGGGAATGTACTATTTGTGTATAATCAGTAGTTATGATCAATACAGTAATAACCAAGCCTAATTTCTTACATTCTGGGACAAAATATAAGCTTTGCTACATCAGATAAGATACCCAGCTGGAGGCAAACTCACAACAGCTATGTTTAAATGAAAATTGCAAATATTTATCTGGTCTGATTGCACACAGTCATAAATTATCTGTCATCTGTCACTGAGTACTACAAGGAATTCTTTTAAAAGAGGTTTAAAAAATGTTTAATTTGACTCTTTCTTAGCTAATAAAAATGCCACTGCATCTATTAAAGATGGTCAATATCTGTTTGTCTGTTAAACAAGTGGTTATTTGCTTTCTCAAGTAGCTTTGTCACGTCTAAAATTGATAGCATTCTTAAGTCACTCCTTTTGTGAAATTTGAATCCAATAAAAAAATCTAGAATTAAGAGTCTACTGGTCACAATGAATCCATTACTGATTGTTGGGGAAAAACCCATTTGTTTAACTAATGTCCTTTAAGGAAGGAAACTGCCACCCTTACCTAGATTGACCTCCATACTGACAGTAATGTGGTTGGCTTCAACTGCTCTCTGGGCAATTAAGGATGGTCAAGGGAATGTTGACCTAGCCAGTGACAATCTTATTCCATGAATGAATTAATAAAACATTCACCTTTAACACTCCCATTGGCTTCTGTAATATTAGTACATTAGCCAACAAGTTGTTGCATAAAAGCAGCTACTGTGAGCATTTGACATCAACATGAAATACTTTCTTCTTCCTCTTGCTTACAAATAAGCATTTAACCATTTTCAAGGAACAAAATCAAAACACAAATTCAAAAAGGGCAATCCTTTGAGAAACTCACAATTAGTGATTACCTTACAAGGTTAAAAATTCCTCGATGTGGCTGACACATTATGGAGAATATCTCCAGAAAGGTGGAACAGATATTTAACTTCTGAAATGCTGAATGTCACTGTATTTTACATTTTCCCCAGCATTATTTCAAATAGTTTTAAAAATTTCCTCCAAATACATCAGTAAGATAAATCTACAGATTTTCTCCCTGGCTTGGTAAGCCAATATGACTGCTATATCTTTTTTCCCTAAGCATCCTGTTCAGAGATGTTATTATACACCTCTGGAGCAGGTGGGACTTGAACTGGGCCTCTCAGTCGAGAGTTAGGGAGACTACCACTATGCCACAAGAAGGTTCTTAACATCAGTCCTCTTGACCATTCTGTATATTTATTAAATAAAATCTTGTTTTTTCTTGCATGAATACCTATGTGGGCTACAAGCAATGGAAGATAAAAAAATGGCCTCTTTGATCTTTAATTACTATTTTAATTAATGATGTAAGTACTTTATTGGCTGGAAAGAGCTTTCATGCGTGGTCTTGAAAGGTGTGATATAACTGCATTTCTTTTGTTTAAGTTGCAGCTTGAGTTTCAAAACCGAATAAGTGGACCTCTCCAAAGTTTTGCAGAGACTGGAAATATCTGAGTCTTGGTCAAAACAGAGCCCAAGTCCCAGTTCTGGGCATCTCACCTTTCAACCCAGGGCCCACCATTTTCTTGTGTGGACGGGAATTGGTTGACACAGATGCAGAATGTATTTTGGTTTTGCATATCTCAGAAGCAGTGGCAATCATGTAGCTATATTCAGTTAAAAACAATTTTTGCTCAGATTTCTGAAAAAGGTTTCTCCATACTGCAGTTCTTTGGATGGATTGGCACCCTTTTGAAAAGATACAAAATGTTTAAGCAGGTACCACAGAACTTCCACAATTTATTTTCAGCAATATGGCTAACAGCCAATAGGGTATTAGAGTTTGGAACCTGTGGGAATAGAAGAGCAGATTTTGGCTCCTCTTGACTCAAGATCCCAGTTGGCAGGAATAAGAGTTTGTTGGGAAAATGGATGGTGTAAAATGGAAATGGTATCTTCACACCTTCCCACCATAGAGATTGTTGAAGTGAGGCTAGAGGGAGGGAATAAGGACAGGGTTTTGAGGTAACGCAATGTGCAATAGGCAGGAGGAGGAGGAGGATGACAGCCAGGCTTTACCCTGAGGTAAGGAACTGCGGAGGTCGGAGCTGAAAAAGATTGAAAATCAGGGAGGCTCAGCCTGGCAATTGATTAGTGACCTGTCAATTTGCATGTCTTGCGTTGGCTCTCAGGATTACTGTGGTGCTGAATTTTTAAGCTACGAGTTCTTTCCCGGGCTGTGTGTCTTCTCATGGTCAGCCAAATCAGAGCAGTGACGGGTGTCCTGTTTGGCCATGTGGGCAGCACATAAACTTCCTGATGCCACATCCAGACAACTTGTAGAATTAATGGCTTTCCTCAAGTCTAGGACCCTATCAGTTACATTGCCACAAGCTCACTAACTCATCAATCTCATACTTCAGTAGACAGGAAATTAATCATGTGTGTGTGCGCGTGTGTGTGATCAATGCCTAATGTTAAGGGTGAAGGAATAGCCTGATATTTTCCTGTCACTTCAAGATGACATGCTCCCTCAGAATCATACTGCTGTGCCATAACAGTGTGCAGTTCTGAGGGTCCTGGTGAAGACTCAATTACATAGCCACACCCTAAGAGATATATGAGGAGATACTTGGCAGAAAGACAGGAGTTTGTGCTGTCCTAAGGCACTATATACATTACATTGAGTCAGTGCAGAATATCATTAAGAGCTTACAATGCCGAGTTGCTGTCAAATCCATGAGTATGTCAGGTGAAGCTTTTCTAGTGTTAACATTGTGACGCATTCTCTTTCATTGCAATAGTCAGCAGTGATGACTATTCTTACTATGGAAAACCTATGATGTGCCATCTGTTCCAGTGTCAGCAGTCATTTTGCACAATAAGTGTTGGTGCTCAACTGACAGTTGATTTGATGTCTCCTCTAGATGACAGCAACACTTTCATCCACATCTCCAGTCACACCAGGGACTGTTACTCATACATCTTTTAAACCCCAACTCAGTCACTCAATCTATACTGAGACTGACTCCGTTAGTAACAGAGTTGATAGGTTTGGGTCCAATTAGCCCTGGCTTCTTGCCCCAACTGGAGTAAGAAAAAACTAATCATTCAGGAAGTTTCCTCTGGGTAGCTTTTGCAAAGTCAGTATTTTTCCTGACTGTGCATCCAACTTGGGACTGAAAATACATTTGTGAAATACTGAAATGCCAGATTGATACATCACAAAAAGGAGAAAATCTACTGAATGAGAAGTTATTTTAATTGTCGAAAAGTGTGGTGCTGGAAAAGCACAGCCAGTCAGGAAGCATCGAGGAGCAGGAGAGTCAACGTTTCAAGCATAAGATCTTCATCAGGAATGAGGCGGAGGGGCCCTGAGGGAGCTGAGAGATAGATCCCATTTAGCACTCAGCCCCCTTGAGTCCCCCCCCATCCTTGATGAAGAGCTTACATCCAAAATGTCGGCTCTCCTGCTCCTCGGAATTTGCCTGACCGACTGTGCTCTTCCAGCACCACGCTCTTTGAATCTGATCTCCAGCATCTGTAGTCCTCACCTTCTCCTAGTTATTTTAATTGGTACATTAGAGCTGAGTGATGTGAAATTACTTTTGCCATTTTTATTCTTCAGACGAATGGTGTGTGATGAATAAAAAGAAGCTGCAGAATGTTGTTTATCCAAGAAATATGAACTACGAGTGACAATGAAGGTATCGCTTTTAAAGCTTTTTGCAGTTTCAGTGAAGGATTGACTAGTTAACTACATTAAGCCGCAGCAAATCACAATGGCAAAGTAACAGCCAGACTGTAGTGCATTTTGAAAAAAAGCTGGGTGTTTATGTTTACTGTGTGAAGACTGGTCCTGAGTTAATTGTTTTGGAACTGTGGTGAACCATCCTTCAGTAATTAAGAGTTACAGTCTCGGTGTAAATTGATCAACTGATTGCCTTTCATTCAGGATGAGTAATTTTTTTTATTATTATTCAATCGGCATTCCTCACCTCTCACCAGTACAAGTGAACAAAACAAAATGAACCTTCAAAGGTAAGCATTTTCTTTAAAAATATATTTATTGGCTTCCCTTGTGAAGAGTTGCAGACGAAAGGAATTTTCAGATTTTATAAACTCGCAGGCATTCATACCTTGGCTTGAATAATGCAAGTGCTCATGAAAGCCTTGTCCATGAGATACTCTTCGAACGCCAAATTATTGCATGCAAGATCAGCACTTAATGTGCATTCTCAACTGCATACAGGAGGATTTTGAGTTTGCATTTTATTTACTTGTCACACAGATCTACTGTTAGCTACAACTTCTTGCTTTTGAAAGTCCCAGTTTTGTTTCTTCATTCTCCTTCAATCCCATCCTTGAAAAGTGGCAAGAATAATTGAGTGGCACGGTGGCTCAGTGGGTAGCACTGCTGCCCTCACACCACCTGGGTCCCAGGTTCAATTCCAGCCTTGGGTGACTGTCTGTGATGAATTTTTCACATTCTCCCTGTGTCTGCATGGGTTTCCTCCCACAGTCCAATGATGTGCAGGTCAGGTGAATTGGCCATGTGAAGTTGCCCATAGTGTTAGGCACATTAGGCAGAGGGAGATGGGTCTGGATGGGTTACTCTTCAGACGGTCTGTGTGGACTTGTTGGGTCGAAGGGCCTGTTTTCACACTGTAGGGAATCTAATCTAATCTAATAAACATGACTAGAATTGTCATTTCCTCTGGCCCGATGTTTTCAACCAGTTCAGCTTGGAAGCCAGGCAGTTTCTGCTTGACCACAAGTAATTGGGGCGCACAGTAGCTTAGTGGTTAGCACTGCTGCTAGGGACCTGGGTTTATTTCCCACCTCGGGCAACTATCTGCGTGGACTTTGCACATTCTCCCCGTGTCTGCGTAGGTTTCCCCTGGGTGCTTCGGTTTTCTCCGGCAATCCAAAGATGTGTAGGTTAGGTGATTTGACCATGCTAAATTGCCCCATAATGTTCATCGATGTGTAGGTTAGGTGCATTAGTCTGGGGTAAATGTAGAATAGTAGAGGAATGGGTCTGGGTGGGTTACTCTTCAGATGGTCGGTGGGGAACTTGTTGGGCTGAAGGGCCTGTTTCCACACTGTAGGGATTCTATAATGAGATAAAGCTGTTGATGTTAATTCTAAATTCCAAAGGGGATGAGGATTCCCTGATGCCCTGAGTTTTGGGTGAGTAGTGTTGCTAATTTTAATGATTGTGCATCCACTTTGAACATTAGTGGGTCTCTCCCCCTTCTCCTCCAATGAGGTGTCCAGGTTCTAAAATCACTGAACTTGATATTGATTCCTTCCGGAATACTTCATTCCATGTTCTTTACCATATCCCCCTCCACACACCACACCTCAGGCCCTGTCATGGCAGAGGCTGCTTTCAGCATAGCCAATCCATGTATACCTACTTATGGCCCCCATTATCAGCTTCTCTCTCTCTCTCTTTCCCTGCTCCACCTCCACCAGTCACCTTCCTCCTTTCTTCCTTCAGCATATAAACCAGCTTCTGGATTAGTGGTGCTGGAAGAGTACAGCAGTTCAGGCAGCATCCAAGGAGCTTCGAAATCGGGAGGCCCAGGACCTCCATGTCCTTGGCAGAGTGGTAGGGGGAGTTGAAATGTTGGGCCACGGGCGGTGTGGTTGATTGGTGCGGGTGTCTCGGAGATGTTCCCTAAAGCTGCTAACCGTTCTGAAGTTGGGTAACTGGACTTGAAATGTAACCTTTGCTTTCTCTCCACAGATGTCACTGGACCTGCTGAATTTCTCCAGAAATTTGTTTTAGTTAACCATGATTAGTTTATCATCCTTCCTTTCTGGAGTACATCTTGGCTGTAAGTCATAAACTAGTTTATTAAATGTCTGCTGTTGTTCCTCAACCATCTTTAATTTCAGGCTATTAATCATTTTTACACTTAGCAAATGCTGTAATGGTTGCGCATTTTGTCAGTTTTAGCTCTTTGAGATCCCTTTTTCTTGAATTTCATCTCCCTGTTGCATCCTTTCTGTCCCTCAACATTTTTTTTTCATTTAATTACTCCTGATTTCCAACCTATCCCTTCCTTTTTGTACTTTGTTAAACTCCATGTTTTACTGCTCTTCTGCTTGCTTAAAATCACACGTGCATCATTTTTTTGCCTCGTTCTGATGAAAGGTCATTCACACATCATGCTAACTCTTTCTCTCCCCACAGATACTGCCTGACATCCTGCATCTCATTTCAGTTTATTGACTGCCTACATATGCCTGCCTTTCCTAGATACATGGAATATTTTTTGTTCCCTTTCTGTTCAAGTCCTTTCCCTCACCACATTTTACTTTTGGAATATTATTTACCGCATTGTGGTGCTCACAAGAATTGGAAGATTTCATTGTTTTAATATCCACCTCTCTCTCACTTTCTGATGGAAGTCATGATTTGGAGGTGCCAGTGTTGGACTGGGGTGTACAAAGTTAAAAAGAAATCGCACAACACCAGGTCATAGTCCAACAGGTTTATTTGGAAGCACTAGCTTTCGAAGCACTGCTCCTTCATAAGGTGATTGTCTCCCTGATGAAGAAGCAGCGCTCTGAAAGCTAGTGCTTCCAAATCAACCTGTTGGACTATAAGCTGATGTTGTGTGATTTCTAACTTTCTGATGGTACATCTCTAAATTTCTTCTGGTCATTTTAGACTTCTCTATCACTATTTCTCAATTTAGTTTGTCCATCTGTATCTGCAATAGGCCAACTATATTATACCTTGATGAGACTTTCTTCCACATAAAATTCTGTAAAGGTGCTGTCATATTCGCCCAGTTTCTCCCCCTCCATCACATCTGTCCTGAAAAAAAAATTCTGCATTGTGCTACTGTATTGTTTTTCTTTCCTCAACTGAAGAATCCATTCCTCTGTATGTGACAGCCAAGGATCTCAATCGTGCCTATCCCAATTCCTGCTGCCTGACCTGCTGCGCTTTTCCAGCAACACATTTCCAGCTCTGATCTCCAGCATCTGCAGACCTCACTTATTCCTCTGTATGTGACAGCCAAGGATCTCAATCGTGCCTATCCCAATTCCTGCACTTCTGCCCTCACCCATTTCAATCACTCTCAAAGTTATGACAGGAAGTCCTTGTTCACACGTTACACTGGACCAGTATGCACATTCAATTGATACTTCTTCACCATTACGACCTGCACTACAATGTCACCATCAAGCACATTTTCATTCGCTCCCCTTTCGGTATTCCAAAAGGACATTTATCTCACAATGCCTGGTTTAATCCTCCATGTCTTTGCTGAACACTTCCACTCAGTCCTCGTGTAACAACAGTTTAGGTGACTTGGAAGTGGAAATTTCCAGTGCACTCCTAGTCTCATGTCTCAGTTCCTGGACTCCCACAGTTCAGTAAAGTTCAAAAGCTTTACAGAGGAACAGAGTCTCATCTTATTAGACTCTCTGGACTTCACACTGTGTTCAACAATTTTAGATCTTCAAAACCATTCCAACTTTCTCTTAAATGATTCTGTCCTTTCCATTTTCTACTAATCTTCCCATATTTTACAATTTTACTGTCCCAATTCCATTGACTTTTTGTGTTGCACTCTCTTGTTTTTTTTAAATTCAGCCACTCTTTCCTTCTATCATATCTTTTTGACTTTTTTTTCTGTTATCTCCATCCACATTCCCCATTAGCCATCATGCTCCCATCACCACTTCCACCACCCTGGGTTTGTATACATTTATAAACTATTAAAACTCTGCAACCTATTAAGAGATGCTGCATGTACATAATAAGCCAAATATAAGATCGCTTGCCCCTTTGGCTTTCGAGAATACCAAGTCACCTGGACAGCAACGTGATCAATAAAAGTGTTTCTTCTATGAATGATGGCTCACTTTGTTCTACAATTGTAGAACCTTTTTAGGCAGTCTTTAAACTACTTTCATAATCTTGGCACTTAATAATTAATGCACAGCTTTAAAACTCCTGATTGGCTGTTATGTCTGCAGATATGTACAGCACATTTCAGACATTTTCACAGCTATGGGACTGAACTCAAAATGTGTAATTTCATGGAATTGTTAACATTGTTCATTCAAGCATTTTGCATATGATTGCATAGTCTGTGTATTAGTCTCTGTTTTTGTTGGATATTTATTGAAACTGACAGAAGGATGTCAGCAGTAACAGAAGATTAGCAGTAGAATTTTGGTCAAAATTTTAGGTTTGTCCCAGAAAAAAAGGTCAGCTAAGCAAACCTGATGGCTCAGAATTTCCTCAGAGCTTAAACTGCCCAGGGATCTGCTCCGGCTTTGCATTAAAACTCCACTGGGAATGTGACAGAAAATAGACTTCTGGCAAAGTCTCAGTGGTAGGGTAGAAATTCCATCCCTAGTGTTAGTGTCTTACATAGAAGATGGTCTGCTCGGAGAAAGTATCATGACCTCAAATTTTCTGTAAATGACCTCCAGCACTATTACCCCTTTAGAGAGAGACAGAAGAATTGTAGCAGCTGGTGGTCTGCAAAGAGAATTATTCATGACTTTCCTGTGATTGCTCATTGACATCCCTAATGGTGTGGTTATTAGTGCAAAACTGTGCAAAACAGATGTAAGCAGCTGTATTATTTGGACATTTTTGTGCAGCTTTTCCAAGGATTCTGCAGGGAGAAAAACAGGCAACAGAACAATGGTAACTGTCTCTTGTTATTGTTCTAAATAGACTGCACACTGCGACCATACTTTCTTATTCGTAGAGAAGACGGTCACAGGAAATGGCATGCTAATTTGGTGCTGGCCTCTTCACTTAGATGGTGATCACTAGCATGGTCTTGTCAGGATAAGAATCCTGATGCTCTGTGTGATCAAATGGTTAAAGGATTGAAAGAATGACTCTTCTGCTGGCAAGTGGACAAAAAATAGCTCAGGTCCTGGAGCGCAGGACAGAGATATACAAAAACAGAAATTGCTGGAAAAACTCAGCATGTCTGTCAGCATCTGTGGAGAGAGAAAGCTGAGTTCATGTTTGGAGTCCTGTGATCCTTCTTCAGAATTGATATAAGCTCGGTGAAAGCTGTTAGACAGAGGACAACCTTTTCAAGCCTGTTTGTGCTTTAATTCCTCTTACAGCAGTCTATAGCTCGAGGCGCATATCATTCTAATTGTATGTCCCAACAGTCCTTCCTAAAGAACAGAGTTGTGAAAGACACTGTTGTATGAAAGCATCAGGACCCTGGAGCAACCTTACTATGATGTTATGTTATATGCAAAACGAGTGCCAATTACACAGAACATTTGGAGTTAGAACATTCTCGAGGAAGACTGCAACACTGCTGTTTAGAATGAGAGAATTTTGACAGCACATGGACATCAACACAGAAAGAAGGCTGACTGGTCCTGAAATAATGTAATTATAAGTCAGATCTTGATGTATTTTTGATTACTGGGTATAGCAGTATTCAGTATTAAGTGTAAATGTATTATCAATATTGTTATTTTGAAGTCTTAACCTGAAGACAATTCCTGATTTTTGTCTTCTCCTAACCTGATTAGACCCCACTTGGAGTATTGTGAGCAGATCAGGGGCACCATACCTTATGATAGATATATTGACCTTGGAAGGAATATAACATAGGTATATAAGAATAATATTTGAATTAAGTTATGAAGAGAGATTATACAAATTAGGCCAGTTTTTATCAGAACTTAGAAAGATGAGGAGTGATTTGATCAAAGTTTTAAGCTATTAACAAAAAAAGACATGTTTGGAGATTTGTGAATTTGGAGACATAGTCTGAAAATTAGGGGCAGACTGTTCAAGAGGGAGATTAGGAAACATGTCTACATGCTGGTAGACCTTTGGCACTCTCTTCCACAAATGGCAGTTGATACTGGATCAGTTATTGAGTTTAAATATGAGATAGCTAAAATTTTGTTAAGCAAATATATTAAAGGATAGTTGCAAAGACTACCAATCAGCAATGGTCTCATTGAGTGGTGCAGCAGACGCAAGGGCTAAATGGCCTACTCCTATCTTCCAATGTCGTGAATCCCTGTAGTCTGGTATCAAACTATGTGCTCATAGAAGCACAACAAGTTATTATTATTCCAGACATTTTAATCAGCAGCAACTGCATATCTTGTTTCAATTTTTCCAGGCAGAAACAGCTTACTTCCCACACCTCTGGCTTTCTTGCTTTTTGGTCGAGAATCTACATATGCCTCATTGTAGCTACCCTTTTATATTATTTGGGACACTTCAGTTAAAGATCGTGAGTCATGAGAAAAGGTGATATCCAGAAGTCATCTATGGATCTGTTTAATTTTTTGAAGAAGGTAGGATGGGTTAAATAAGTAAGAGTGAAGAGGTCAAGGAAACTTCATGTAGAATATTCATTTACACAGAGTATCCTCTTGTTGTCATTCCCTATCAGTTATAATGAGAGAATGAAGTCCATTCCCATTTGCACAGCTAAATAGATAGTTTCCTCAGATTTATAATCAATGAAACTATTTTGTTATTTCCCTTTCTATAATTCAAAAGGCTATGAATTGGATAAATATTTGAAGGTGAATATATTGCAAGAAAAAGGGGAAATGAAGAAGTGAGTCTAACTGGATTGCTCTTTGAAAGTGCAGGTACAATTTGATAAACTGAATGTCTTTGTTCTGTGCGAATTAATTCTAATTCTATAGAAAGAAATAGAAGGGGTAGCACAGAGGCTTATTGGTGCTGCCTCACAATGCCGTGGACCCAGGTTCAGTTCCAGCCTTGAGTCACGGTCTTGTGGACTTTGCACATTCTGCATGTATTTACACTGGGTGCTCTGGTTTCCTCCACAGTCCAAAGATGAGCAGGTTAGGTGGATTGGCCATGCTAAATTGCCTCAAGGTGTCCATTGATGTTCAGTTTAGGTGGATTAGCCATGGTTAATGTGGAGTTATGAGGACAGAGTGAGTGGTGTTGGGTCTGGATGGAATTCTGTTTGGAGAATTGATGAAGATTTGATGGGCTGAGTGGCCTTTTTCCACACTTGAGGGATTCAATGAAATCAGTATTCTGACAATTGCTTGACAGTACTACCCTCTAATTTGTACAGCTGTGTGAAATGAAATTATTAGAGGGGCAAAAGCTGAAGTCATGACTCAGCTTCATGGTGCATGTATAGATTTGTATGTTTTGAGACCTTCATTTAGCAGGCCACAGAGGTGTCCTCTTATCTCCTTGGTGAAGCATATTCTTCTTATGCAGATCTCTTCAGAAATTCTGTTGTGACCTATGGTACATTGGACCTTAGATGGCCTGGTGCTCTGTATGCAACTTAAATGTTGCTTGATTTAGGTTTGCTCCGTTCTGTATAACTTGCCCTGCTCTGCTAGGGAATAGTTTGTTCACAGGAAAATACATATCTTTTCCATGGATATTATGCACAAGGGTGGAATATTTAAGAATATTCCTGTGGTCTTACCCTGTTAGATGTAGGTCCTCAGAAAATAAACAAATGGAGAAAAAGGTTGCTTAATAGCTTTCACATGGTTGAGAAATCATTCAATAAAATGTTATGACTTTTGAACTTTAAAATCTGATTTTGGCAGCTGTTGCATCTCATATATCTCACTTTAACTCAGGAGTACATTTAAAGTACAAACCCAGGAAACTAGGAACTGCTCTGGCCTCAACTACTCATGTCAAATGAAAGCCAATGAGAACTCACTTCTGGTTCATGAGGAAGTGTAGAAAAATGGGAGTCGACTTGAAAGAAATGCCTTCTGCTCCAATTTCTTCATGAAATAAACCCATATCTGCAGATTAGGAATGTGAGGTAGGCAAAAATAATTTACTCCTTCAGCTGAAAGATTCAGCAGCAAGCTACCAGTCAGTTGAGAAATTACATGCCATCATATTTCCATTTTTAGCTTCATAACCTGCCCAAATCTATCTATCACAAGATTCAAACAACAGGATTTAAGTGCCCTTAATGCATGTTGTGAAGAAATGAGTTGGTGTTTTCATAAGCAGTGGGGGAAAATAGACCAGCATTTACTTGCACTTAACCCATCTGAGATCCTTAGCACACACACACTAGATTGAGGGAAAAGTATTCCTTCAGTTGTTCCATAGAAATAAGCTTTCTATTTAGCAAGCTTGAGAGTTACAACTTGCTTTTTTTTTAATTACAGGATTGTTTAGCACAGGTACGACAATGCACAATAAGGAAATGTTATTTTATCACACATCATTAGTGGTTGATCTGTTTAAATTCAGTTGTGGGACATGGATGTCACTGGCTGGTAGGCAGTGAACAAATTAGTGAACAAATGGTTTTCCAGACAAATGGAGGTGGTATCATGATAATCATTAGACTCATAATTCTCCTGAGGCTCCCAGCCTCATTCCTGATGAAGGGCTTTTGCCCGAAACATTGATTTTCCGGTTCCTTGGATGCTGCCTGTATGACTTTACTTTTCTAGCACCGTACTCTCGACTCTAATCTCCAGCATCTGCAGTTCTCACTTTCGCCTTATAATTCCAGATACTGAATTCAAATTCCACTATCTGCGATAGTTGGATTTGAATCTGGGTCTCCAGAACACTTGCAGTGTTTCTGGATTTGTAATCTCATAATACCTTTAAGCCATAGCCTCCCCTGATGTCAAGTACTTAAATGACCAACTACTTAAATTCTGATTTAGCTGATACAAATCCTGGGAGAAATGTCTTGGCTTTCTGCAAAATTATGTGTAATTTACTAATAGCTTTTATTTTTATTGCAGAAAATATCCTCTGCAAAACCGATGCTAAATGTTAGTTTATAACCTACTGCTCACCTATGTAACCAATGAATGATTTATCTAAAATTAACAACAGACACTTAAATTCAGATAATACATCCGGTGTCCATAATATGTACTGTGCTATTTACCTTCTAGAAAGGTGCATTAGGTTTTTAAAAATATTTTGGTTTTAAATGTGTGCAGTTTTCAACTTTCATTGCAACAGATGCCATATACCCAGGCATGAGGCTTCTTATAAAAAATTTATCCTTTTCTTAGATCAAATCCTTTGAATTTTGGAGTATATGACTATGCATCATTGATAGTCTTCTCTCGAATTCTGCTAACAAGGAGGACCCTTGGATAAGGAATCAAAACTGTTATCTGGGACAGGGGAAGTAAGTACCAAAACTGGTTAATTGGAAGAAGTTTGGGCTGAGGGTGAAGAGACAGGATAAAACTGATACAAATCATGAGCAGATCTCCTCTTTATTCAAATTGATATATGTTGGAGGAGATAAATATCCTATCACTTCTTTCCCCCTCTCCCAAGGTCTTCTCTGCTCCATCACTGTAACTCTTTTTTTCATCAGTGAGGTTGCTGTAATCGTGAATTCTACAACAGACCCTTAAAATACTTTATTTTATCTCTTTTCATTAATGGTCCTCAGCTATGACCATAGTTTGAAACATTTAATAGAGTGCCACATTAAACATTATTCTGGAATATTAAAGCTCGTGGTGTAGAATGAAGCATGGATAGAAAAGAGGCCAACTAACAAGAAGTAAAGAATTAATCTTTTTTGGGGTGGCAGGATATAATGAGTAATGTGCCACAAGGTTTTGTGATGGACCTCAACTTCTACCATTTTATAAAAATGATTTTTACGGAAGGACAAAAAGTATGGCGTCAAATTTACTGATGACACAAAGTTAGGTAGGAAATTGAAATATAGGCAACATATATATATATATATATATATATAGGTTAAGTGAGGGAATTTAGATCTGGCAAATGGTGCATAATGTGTAATTATGTGAAATTATAGCTCTGCGATGCAAAGGTATCTAGGTGTCCTTGTGCATATATCACAAAATGCTCGAATATAAGTGCAACAAGTAATTAGGAAAACCATTAGAATGCTATAATTTATTGTGAGAGGAACTGAATATGAAGGTAGGATGGTTATGCTTCACCTATACAGGCATTGGTAAAACCACAGCTGGAGTAGCATGCACAATATTGTTATCGTCATAAGATCATAGAGCTGTAGAGCACAGAAACAGACCCTACAGTCCAACTTGTCCATGCTGACCAGATATCCTAAAATAATCTATTCTCATTTGCCAGCGTTTGGCCCAAATCCCTTGAACCCTTCCTATTCATATACCCATCCAGATGCCTTTTAAATGTCATAATTGTATCTGCCTTCACCACTTTCTCTGGCAGCCCATTACATACACACACAACCCTCTGTGTGAAAACATTGCCCCTCAGGTCCCTTTAAAATCTTTCCATTCTCACCTTAAACCTATGCCTTCTAGTTTTGGATTCCCCTACCTTTGGAAAAAGACCTTGGCTACTCACCATAGCCATGCACCTCATGATTTTATATACTTCTGTAAGGTCGCCCCTCAATCTCTGATTGGGAAACTAACCCCAGCCTATTCAGCCCCTCCCTCTGATTAGGCACACCTAATCAAGGTCCCATTGTACTGTGAGATAACCTTCTTCACTGTACACCATATCAGCAACTTTGGTGTCATCTGCAAACTTACTAACTATACCTCTGATGTTTACATCCAAATCATTTATGTAAATGATGAAAAGCAGTGCACCCAGTACTAATCCTGCAGCACACCACTAGTTATAGGCCTCCAGTTTGAAAAACAACCCTCTAAAACCATCCTCTGTTTCCTACCTTCAAGCCAATTTTGTATCCAATTGGATAACTCCCCCAGGATTCCATGTGATCTAACTTTGCTAACCAGTCTATCATGTGGAACCTTGCTGAATGCCTTGCTCAAGTCCATACAGATAATGTCCACTGCTCTGCCTTCATCAAACTTCTTCATCAATTCTTTAACATACTCAATCAAAATAGTGATTAATTAAAGAAGGACAAAAAATGTATTGGAGGCAATCAGAGAAGGTTTACCAGGTAAATACCTGGAAAGGGTGAATTGTCTTATGAAGAAAGGTTGGATAGGTTAGGATTATATCTGCTGGAGTTTTGAAGAGTAAGAGAACTTGAAATATAAAGAATCCAGAGTGGTCTTGCCAGGTTGGATATGGAAATGATTATCTTCTTATAGGAGAATTAATACCTATGGGTTACTATTTAAAATCAGTGGGTGTGCATTTAAACAGAGAATCATGGAACCTCTTTAGTAGGTAAAGAGACCATTGGCCTATCTCATCTGCATTGATCCTCTGAAAAGTCTCCCACCCAGACTCCCACCCTATTCCACTTAACCCCACATTTTACAAGAGCTAATCCAGCTAACCTGCACATCCCTTGACACTAGGCAATTTATAACACAAACAATCCACCTAACCTGCGCATATTTGAACTGTAGGAAGAAACTGGAGCACCTGGCAGGAACTCATGCAGATGCAGGGATAACATGCAATCTCCACGTAGATGGTCACCCAGGGCTGGAAGCAAACCTAGGTCCCTGAGGCTGTGAAGCAGCAGTGCTAACTACTGAGCCACTGTGTCACCCTTCTGCCAGAGGATAAGTGAATGTTCAGAATTCTCTTCTTGGAAAGGTGTTGTAGGCAGAGTCCTTGAACACTTTTAAAACAGAGGTTGATAGGTTCATATTAAGCAAGGTTTTGAAAGGTTGTCAGGACTAGGTTGGAATTTATATTTGAGGTTACAATGAGAACAGCCATGATCTTGTTGAATAGCAGAGCATGGTCAAAGTACTGAATGGAAAGCTTCTCCTTTTTTGTACTTTTGTAAACTTTGAGTCATCAGTGGATCATTGACTTTTAGTGTTAGTTTGACAAATTAATAGCATGTAGAGTTTCTTATGGTATCTACTATTAATGCAAAAATAGTTTGACTTTTCACTTTCCTCATATTTTGTTTTAAATTGAAGGACTTGAATGAGACCATTGCTGTGGCTATTTACTACTCTTACTGAAGTCAATCCATCAAGGTTCCACACTATGGCAGTAATTGCACACATCACCACAAAATAACTGTATTGATGCTGAATCAATGTGACAGCTTAACATCATAGTTTACTCAACGCCAGGATGGTTCATATGAATGTCCACTGATAAAAACATTTTTAAAAATAACTAAGCTTTTCCAGAAGTCTGTCTTTGTACAGGATCTAAATGCAGACTTAAAATCAATAAGGTTGATGAAATGTTGAATTGGAAATTGCTGGCACTTTTTTTACAACTTGTCATGGATAAAATATCTTGTCAACACACAGTCTTTCCTGTCAGAAATCTATATGATGCTCTCTGGGATCTGGGTTAATGGCATTAGGGATAATGGAGAAAGTTTTGTAAATGAAGAGAAGAACCGGTTAGTTAGTTATTTTTAATTATATAATTAACTCATGTTACATTGTTAATACTTCTGAAGTGAGTGTATAATGTCAGCTCAATGTAGGAAATATCTGTACTCACTTCTCATTTAATAAATATTGATTTAATAATAGAAAGAATTGTGAATGCTGAAAATCTGAACAGAAACAGCAATTGCTGGAGAAACTCTACAGGTATAGCAGCATCTGTGGAGAGAAAGCAGAAAGCTGCTCGATCTGCTGAGTTTCCCTAGCAATTTCTGTTTCTGATTGAAATAGATTACTTTCTTTGAACTCTGTTCACAGAACTCTGTCAACTCCCCACTTTTTAGATTAGAATCAGTCTAAACATTATGACACAGACAGGAACACAGGGGGCTAACACCTTCAACATATTATCTGGCTGACACCAATTGTTACAGTTAACCTGAGAATGTAATTTTTTAAAAAAAGGTTCTGTGATTTACATATGAAAGAAGTGAAACTATCATGGTCATTCTAACAGATGAGAGACTCAACAAACAATCAAGGTATTTTTCAATGTATAATTTCAGTTACATCATGCTGTAAACTTTTGCTATAAATTCTGTGTCTTACAATTGTGTACTCCACAACCACCTGATGAAGGAGCGTTGCTCCGAAAGCTAGTGTTTCCAATTAAACCTGTTGGACTATAACTTTGTTTAACTTTGAGTTTTAACTTGATTTTTAACTTTGTACACCCCAGTCCAACACTGGCATCTCCAAAACAAATTTTTATGCATTCTTTGTAACTGAGTTTCTCAAGTTGTGCACTGCAATCAATGGTTCTCATGCATTAACAACTATTTGATATTACAGCTGAATATTCTCTTGCCTTTTTTTTTATTAGCAAAGCACACATGATCTTTTATATGATTGGCTCTTGTGATTGTACACATGCAAGTTGTTGGCTTTTTCTTCAAAGCCTGCTGGTCCGGTTGGACTGATGTGCTCTCTGGTTTAGTTTCAAAATTATTTTATCTGATTGCTGATTTCCAGTGTTGTTTTGGATACCTCTTTCCTTTAGTGTCCGTCTCACTCTAGTTATCTACTCATCAGTCAATGTGGCCTGAGAAATACTGTAAATCTCTTCTGGCATACTTTAGGGTCACTCGTCCAATCTTTCACCATGCTGCTTCGAAGATGAATGTTGTTAGATTCATGTCTAGTCTAGAATTCCAGATCTTCAGTATTGCCAAAACATTGGGTTCTCAAGCTAACTTGTCCAATCATGGTGAGGCTTGTTTTATCAGACCCTCAACTTTACTTTTTGTGTTATTCACTCTTTGGCTGCTTGCTGTTACTTTACACAGTATTGAAAAGCTCATAATGATTCACAAAGCACCACTGTCTATCTGTCACTTCATATTCACTAGATGCTCTTGTTTTGCCATCTTCATTTTAGTAATTACAAACCATTTTTTTCTCCATAGAAGGTTGACAACATCAAGTCTAAGGTGTAGATTAATCATCCGAACCTTCAACTAACTTTCTGTAGTTTAATTTGTCCAAATAAATATGCTTAATTTGTCCAAATCAGTTCTGATATCTCTGGAGCAATCATCTCTATAGTCCATATAAGCTTGTTTGTCTGATTCTTAGCTGCACACCTGTGTGCAAAGTGATATAGCTTTTTGCTGTTGATACATTGCTTTCCCCACATTGGAAATTCTTTCTTTTGTTTTATATGATAACCTCTGCAATGTTAACAAGTTGTCCTTTGGCCTTTATTTTTCTGTGGATACTTGTTGCTTCTATTCACATTATTTAGTTGAAAAGTCTAGACTGCTTATCAACATAGTTGACAGATCTGATTAAGTTCCTTGTCAAAATGGTGCACCAATCTGGATGCACTTCCCTTATATATGATGTAGTTGTTGATTTTAGTGGATTCAGAGGTTTTGTACATTGTTATAAATTATTTGAGAATCAGGTTCTCTTCTCTTAGCAGCGGTGCAGTCATAGTAGGATGTATTCTGCCAAAGTTGATTCATCTTTGATAAGATCATTTTTCATGGACCCAAATTCACAGGTTTCTGTGAGTGTTTTGATACAATTAAAAGTCTAATGTGGATTATTATTTTAAGCTGAGTTTGAATTCTGACTATGCACCATTCAAGATTTGCAGTTTGAAGCATGTGTTTAAGGCTTTCAAAATTTCTGCTGTTTTCTTTCAGAGATTTAGGGTGAAATACACTTTGACTGTGATAAGAGTGTAGCTACTGCTGGTTTGTTAGATTGGTCAAAAATTCATAGCTTTCCCACACACAGTGGAAAAATGATCAGTGCTGCTTCATATCAACTTCCATTCTGACCAGCACTGAGAGAAGAAAGATTATAGCCATTGTCTTATGCAGTGTTTCAGCTGTGACTTGCTTCCTTGCATTCTCTTTCTTTCTTTGGTAGATTTCACAATTCTGAATATTCCTGTGTCTCTGTCAATACCTTTGTTTCTGTACCAATCTTCAATACTCAATGTCAGCATCACTCAGATACCATTTTATGTGCTCAACATTCCACAGGCTTATGTCTAAAGTGTTTTATTGATATGTTTGAAAAATAACAGCCTCCTGTGTCTGTGTGCATCCAAGGCAGAGATCACGTGACGACAATCTTAAAAAAAATCAGAGTTGACGTCTTCAACCATTTCTGTTTCAGTACTATTTGTCAATGTCCAAACATATTCTGTCAATATTCATTTGCACATTTCTCCTTCACATGAATTGTGCAAGGACATCAATACACTGGAGTACACTTGTTATGGCATCATGGAGTTCACATCACTGTACATAAACACCACAGTTTGTTAGAGTCAGAACACTGTGAAAGAACACGTGACCTGACTACATTAGCTGCTACAACTTTGGTCTCTGGAAAAAAACCTCAAACTACATAAATACGAACATAGGTATGGAAGAAGATAGATTAATCCCTTGCAAATGTAGCTGTAAGTCAGAGCGTGACAAATCTATTATTACTATGTATTATAGGGTTTAGTCTAATGTATAATAAATAGTGCGACTTGAAGTTCCTAAACTGAAGATAGTCCTCAAGTCCTTAACTATGCTTCTCTTCAACTATTTTGTAAAATACTCAAATACATAGTGTGCCATCAAACCACATACTGAGAAAAATCTTAAAACATATTCTTGAAAAATTTCCAATGAATGTTCATTGTCCATGCTCTACTTTTATCTTTGCAAGTTGTTCTGCATCAACTTTTCGTCTTTTTCTCTTTAACAATTTATTTGCCATCATGATTGTTTTTAAGTGAAGCTTTCATTGCATCATCTGTTTTTCGTCTGCTTTTAGCCATTGACTTGGCTTTTTATCTCTCTGTCTGCCAAATTCTACACTTGCACAGGTCCAGCAACATTAAACAAGAGAAAGGGAAGTTTTGAAAATGAGCAGCTTTGTGAGCTATGTTAAAGCCTCTTAACTAGATGTTACAAATTAAGATGATTGACAAGATAACAAAATCAGCATGAGGGAATACCATCTTATAAAATGAGCCATTTGAGTTTGGAATGACTGTATGAAAGGAGATGGACAGAGACTCAATAACAGCATTCAAAAGGGACTTGGCTACATAGTGAAAGGAAATAATTTTCAGAGATATTGCGAAAGTGTGAGTAAGTGGGATGATTTCGAGGAATTTGGTATAAGGAGGATAAAAGTTGGGAAGTTTCAAAGAAGAGTCATACTGGACTTGAAATGTTCACGTTGCTTTCTCTCTTCCCACTGATGCTGCCAGACCCTCTGAGTTTCTCCAGCATCTTCTATTTTTATGTCAGACATTAAGCATCTGTAGAATTTTGCTTTTATCTGGTTGTTTGAAAGCTTACTTCTAAACTACAAGTATCTGTTAAATAGGGCTTCGAGTGGAAACCTTCCCTGTCCTCAGATTTGAGGTTGAAGTGTGACTTCAGGAGCTTGGGCTAGAGTAGAGATGCAAAATTACAAGGAGCCTGTCTTCCAACAAATCCTAAAACATTCCAACTTTGCCTTGAGACTTATCTTGTGAGTGTATTTAAGTGGATATTTCGTAGGTAACATTGCAGACTGTTTACATATGCATGGTACTGAATGAGGCTTTGTTAAAATATAAAAATTTTCTAGGTGTTAGCATTCACATAGCTGCATTACATGGATTATGTGCATTGTTCATGAGTGGCATAATGGGAACATGATACATTTGAAGATAACTGTCTAATTCAGCAGCAACATGATGATGTCAGAATCCTGAACTTGTAATCTCACTCATGCTGTGATGTATGACACATTGGCTTTTACCTGGCAAGACTCCTCTATTTTATTAGAAGATTTCAAGATCAATTTCATTGCCATAGGTAGAGGAACCTACGCTTTGAAATTTCATTGAATATTTGTGGAAGAACTCTATATGAATCCACACTTTGTAAAGTTGCATTGTTAAGTTAAACAAATGATTTTTTAATAACAGATGATAACTTTAGTTCATCGATTGCCCTCTTGTAATCAAAACAAAAAGAAAACTGATTATTGTATTATCCACATTGTATAGAGACAATAACTTTTTTATTAAAGTACCTCGTGGGTATAAAATGCTTTGACATAGCTTGAAATCATGAAAGATGTTATATGAACAAAGATTTTTATTTATTAATGTGCTGATCTGCAAAAATAATGAAGCACTTTGTGCAAATTGTCTGGTGTGCAAAGAGCATATTGGAATAAATTTTATGTATCATAGCATTTGAATTAATGTTGAGTTAGTGTTAAGCTAAGCACAATGCTGCAACATAAACAGTTGCTGCAATGAAGGAACATGTTGCTCATTGTATTAGAAATAGGCAAAAGGAAAATGATAAGGCCCTTTCAAAATGGGAACCTAAAAATTGAATAACTGAAATGAGCTTGGACAGCTTCTTTGCCTTTCAGAGGCAGTAATGATCTGCAAAGCACAGCCATTATTCAACACAATTGGTACTAGGTTGACCTTTTCAAAGAGGCAACCTAGAATACTGTGATTGGAATCAAAAATGTGTTCTACTCTTGGTGAATGTTTTCAGGCATGACACATGGTGCACTTAAATCATTGTTCAAAATTCACATATGCTGCATAAATTGTTCCTTAAATGTATTTCACTTTTTGGTTTATATTTCTACAGTGTTTACATTTCAACTGTAATAGGAGAAATGTTTTACTGACTTAAAGTTGGGGCAGGCCAACCAGAAAAAGCCTTGAGGGTTTAATTGGCTGAATTTATTTTTCAGAAGCTCAACTTACAGTGCTGTTGAGTAGACATTTGTTGGTTCTGATTCTGTATACATAGTACTTCCACAAAATGAATGTTTCTAATTTCAAAAGTACCCAACTAAGTATTTTACATGTATTATTTATGGAAAGTAACTTCATAATTTTTGAATCATAGCCTGTTTTCATCTGACTCCTAAAATCTGGTTCTAATTTTTTAGCATTAGTTGTCAAAAGTTCAGAACATTGCACATTTCTTAAGCAATTGTCGAGGCAATAATACTGTTTTGTTTTTAAATTATTTTACTCATTTTTCCCCTATATAACAATAAAGGTAACTTACTCAGAAGATTGGCCAGTGCAATGTAATGCAAGCTGAATGCACATGCAGACTGGGTCCTGTTGTTTGGCTAAGTGCTTTCAAAAAATAAGTGTTATTGTATCATCCAAAATGAGACTTTTTTTAAAGTTTAGTGCCAGGCATTGTGTGTGATCCATGTATGTACAATAAATTAGGAAGTAAAAAGAAGCTTAGTGGACTGAGTGAGAAAATGCAATATCACAAGGTCTGTGGAATTGTTAATTGTGATTTTAGGAATGATTATTTGAAAAGAAATACGTTTAAGTTGCATCATTTATGAAGGGATCATTTGGATATAAGAATGACAAATCCAAATGATTTTATTAATTGTCAACACTCAACCTTCCTTTACTACATTTTTTCTGTTCCTCATCTTTTCTCTTTTGCACTCTCTGCTACTTCCAAAACTAGGCCCATTAGTCAGCCCATACCCCTTCTTTACAAGTTTAAAGTCACTCCTACTACACAATTCACTCTTTCAACTGGGAGATTAGTTCCTTTACTGCTCAAGTTCACTTCTTTTGAACAGCTTCCTCCTTTCCCAAAAACAATCTCATTATCTGACAAACCTAAACCCCTCCCTTCTACACCATAACTAACCCAAACATTTACCTCCCTGAAATTCCTTTTCCTAAACGTTGAAGCTCATGGCACATTTAGACAAGGAAAATTAGGTGCCCCACTTTGAGGTCAGTGTGCTTGAGGTCATAGTGGACGGATAGTGCAGAGATTCAACTGGTTCTTCCCCCAGGACCAGGGTCAGAAGGGGAGGCCATGGAATCAGATCACTTGGGTGAGTGCAAGCAGCAATGCACAAAGAAAATCAATGATCTTCTCCACTCCTCCAACAAAAATACTGACATCTTCTTTCTTTTATCTCACACTCACTCGATCTTTGCTAAAGTGCCCACATCTCACCAAGGCTTGTGCTTTATCACTTATACCATTGCATGTAATATCTTCCCTCCCCTGCCCTTACCTACCCCAACCTCTAATACCATGAACCCTCTGCACTGCCCATTCACTGCCTCTCTCACTCCAGATGAAGAAAAGCTCATAATAAGGCAGAAAGAATGAGGACGAGTGGAGGGCTGCTTGACCTTTTCTCCTCACTGTGAATGAGGAGAGGGTTCTCATCCTGACCAGGCCAAGTGGCTGACTGAAAATTTCCAAGCCCAAGCATTGGTATCAGAGATTGCTCTTGACTTACTGTGCTGAGTTCCCCGAGAAAAGGCTATCACCCTTGCCCTGACTGAGGACTGCTCACAATAATGATGAGCTTCCTGCCTTTGAGTCTATACGAAATTGCAAAGCAATTCAATGTGGGCTTTTAATCTCTGGCTGATGGACAGAGCACAAGAAAGAAATGCAAGACAGGAATGTTGTGAGCATAAAAACTAATGATTAGACCAGAGATGCAGCCTAGTCCAGTCCATGAGCTGAGTGCCTATCCCTGTATGCAAAGTGTACTTATTGTTGCATTCCAATAATAGCACATTTCTACATTTTAATGCTGCAGCTTGGGGTGCACTGGCAACGTTTTGGATCAGAGATGTGACATTAGGTTTATTAGAGTCTGGCACATGTCAGATACCAATGACTATGGAATGAGGTACATGTGACCAATGCCCATTGCATTTGTCCCAAGTTATTTGTATCTGGTGTCCAACATAGGGGTCACTTGGGAAAGCAAGTGGACAGCTGAACTTGTCAGGTACCTATTTGAACTTTAACATTGAGAATTGTGACCAGTGGTAGGACAGAAAGTTGCATGTTTTTTCATGAAGCAGGATGTGCAGTTAAATAAGGACATTGTCAAGCAATAGTCCCACTTTACTGGCAACATACTGCTGCCTAGTGAAAATCTTGTCGCGATAGCTGAGGGTTGGTGAAAAGATTCAGTGAGTCGTTCCTGACACCAGAACAGGCCTTGCGAGACTTCTCATGTGATTCTGCCACATTTCTTACCATTAATTTTGTAACAAAAAGTTGGAAAAGAACACTTTTTCAAATAAGGAAAATGTTGCTATTCAGAGAAATCTAGATTCGGAGATGCCGGTGTTGGACTGGGGTGTACAAAGTTAAAAATCACACAACACCAGGTTATAGTCCAACAGGTTTAATTGGAAGCACACTAGCTTTCGGAGCGACGCTCCTTCATCAGGTGATTGTCATCTGATCACCTGATGAACGAGCGTCACTCCGAAAGCTAGTGTGCTTCCAATTAAACCTGTTGGACTATAACCTGGTGTTGTGTGATTTTTAACAGAGAAATCTAAGTGGCTTTGGACATAATCACAGGAAGTTAACTTCCAGATACAGCAATCAAATAACAAATGTTACATTAACTTTTATTACAAAAGCATTTAAGTTTAAGAATTAAGAAATCTCACTGCATTTATGTAAGACATTGTTCAGTCAAAACTTGAAGTATTCTGTTCAGATCTGGTTTGTGTACCTAAGGGAGAATATATTTGCTTTAGATAGCGTACAGTTTAACTTTACCAGACTGATTCTTGAATTGAGGTTTGTTCTATGAAGAGAGATTAATTAGATTCTATACTCCCTATAGCTTAGCAGAATGCTTGGTGATCTCAATGAAACCTATTATTAAAGACCTTGATGATGTTGAAGCTGAGAGATTGCTTCCCCTGGAAATCTAGTGCACAATGTCACAACCTCAGAATAAGGAATTGACCATTTGAGATAAGGAGGAAATTCTTCACTCAAAGTGTTATGAACCGTAGGAATTCTCGACTTGAGAGATCTAATACATACTCAGTCAATTAATATATTTATGCCCAAGATTAATAATATTAGCAGAATGCTTGGTGATCTCAATGAAACCTATTATTAAAGATCTTGATGATGTTGAAGCTGAGAGATTGCTTCCCCTGGAAATCTAGTGCACAATGTCACAACCTCAGTATAAGGAATTGACCATTTGAGATAAGGAGGAAATTCTTCACTCAAAGTGTTATGAACCTTAGGAATTCTCGACTTGAGAGATCTAATATATACTCAGTCAATTAATATATTTATGCCAAGATTAATAATATTTTTGCATTCGGTATGAATCAAGAGATACTGTATTGTGTGTTTAGGTGTAACTGACATAGAGAATCCTTGATAATATTGCATGGACATCCATTTCAAAGGGCTAAATACCCTATCCTGTTCCCACATTTCTGATGTCTATCTTTGAAGTTATCTACCTATGATGACCCTTTGTGTTTAAATTACTTGATGATTGCATCCTTCCCCAACTGTAAAAACTCTATTATTCCTACATTTCTCTGCAAAAAATTTCTTCAACCTTATTATTTTATGCATCCACGTTCCTTGCTTACTACCAATGGTGACTGTACCATCCGTAATTTTTTAATATAAACTTATATTGTAAACAAATTAAATGAGTTTAATCTCACTTCTCATATTCTCACTTTCAACACATCATCTTCACATCAAGTATAGATCTATGTTTCTTGTGTGCAAGCAGTATCACTTACTTTGAATTTTATGCCGTAACACTCATCTCTTAACTTCCCTTCTGCAGCAGTTGGTCTTTTCCACGTTTTTCAAAAATTCATCACTTTTGCACCTCTTTTCAGTTCCAAAGAAGTGGCAAAATGGACTTAAAATGTTAACTTTGTTTCTCTGTCCACATATGCGGCCAAGTTACTCTTTCTATTTTTGTGATTCCCAGATTGGATTTATTCAGTATAACTTCCCCAAAGAGAAAACACTATCCTTCCGAATGCCACTGCAATGTGATTACCTTGTTCAGATTTTCATAATGTCGCTTTTCTGAAGCAACTGCTGTAACCATTCAATGTAGCTTAAATGAAAATTATTAACATTCAGTGGACCCAGGATAGCAATTCACTTCTAATGTTCCTGATTTGATAGGTACATCCATCAATATAACTAGACAGTACAGGAGGATTGCCAGTCAATGAAACTAACAAGTTGAAAAATAATGGTTGCCATGATGTATAGTGCTTTGTTAATAAGAAAGGTCCTCTGAATGTGTATCTAGAGAGTCAGGAATCAGCAGCAGATACTAGCATTATCTTTCTCAATATTTATTTGCTGCTACCAACTAGCCCATTTCCAGCAACATTAGTTGTCAATGGCCCTTGAGAAATTCTGTTTCTGTCTGTTATTAGTTGTATGTCACTATGGCTTACTGGCAGTCTATAATTGTACTGAATCAATTTTTGTTCTGTCTAAATCTTCTCTCTCTTCATTATTGTATCATGGTAACTGCTAGCAGTTCCATGATCAGACACGACCACAGCCAGGAGAAAATAAGGACTGCAAATGCTGGAGGTCAGAGTCGTGAGTGTGGTGCTGGAAAAGCACAGAGTTCAGGCAGCATCCGAAGAGCAGGAGAATCAACGTTTTGGGCATAAGCCCTTCATCAGGAATGAGGCTTGTGGGCTGGGGGCCTGAGAGATAAATGGAAGGGGGGTGAAGCTGGGGGAAGGTAGTTGAGAGTGTGATAGGGAGATGAAGGTGGGGGGGAAGGTGATAGGTTGGAGAAGAGGGTGGAGCAGATAGATGGGAAAGACAATGGACAGGTCAGAAGGACGGTGCCGCGTTAGAAGGTTGGAACTGGGATAAGGTGGGGGGAAGGGAAATGGTGAAATCCACATTAATCCCATGTGGTTGCAGTGTCCCAAGGCAGAAGATGAGGTATTCTCCTTCCAGGAGTCAGGTGGTTAGAATTTGGCAATGGAGGAGTTCCAGGACTTACATGTCCTTGGAGGATTGGGGGGGGGAGTTGAAGTGTTCAACCATGGGCAGTGGGGTTGATTGGTGTGAGTGTCCCAGAGATGTTCTCTGAAATGAGCTGCAAGTCTGTGTCTATCTCCCCGATGTAGAGGAGACTACATTGGGTGCAACGGATACAGTAGATGACATTTGTGCAAGTACTTATAAATTTCTGTCAGATGTGGAAGGATCCTTTGGGGCCTTGGATGGAGGTGAGGGGGGGGGGGGGGCGGGGGGTG